>NC_138988.1:79723788-80323788 GCF_964341445.2 Mesoplodon mirus | reverse complement strand
AACAAAAAACCCCACGATCACTAAGAAATTCATTAAGTTGTCAAATCATTAACAGAATGTGGCTTGATGTTTTATAGGCATAATTATATTTCTACATTTTCAATGAGTTAGGATGTAGAGATGATAAGTTCTTTGACACTACATTTTCTAGACTGCATCCTTGGTATTTATCCCATCTTATTCTGGGTTTTGTTTTTGTTAGACTCTTAGTGAGCCCAGGATAGTGACCATCTGACACTTCTACATCTCCACAGCCCTATGACCAGCACAGATAGTAGTAATACTGACTTTCTACTACTAATAGGAGTAAACATCAAGAAATATTCCACTGGTTAAGACAAGTCATCACTTACTTTATTTAGCTTCCAAGAAATGGATTATCAATGCCTATTTTTTTTCCCCTTAAGAATATATGGTATATGATAGGACTTCCCTGGTGGTCCAGTGGTTAAGATTCCAAGCTCCCAACACAGAGGGCATGGGTTCAACCCCTGGCGGGGAGCTAAGATCCTGCGTGCTGCATAGTGTGGCCCCCCCAAAAAAAAAAAAAAAAAAGAATATATGGTATATGAGAACTTTAGAAGTCTAAAGAAAGTCCCATTTTCATTTGTCAGGGAAACTATCAAGTTCTCTTTTGAAGACTTTGGTGATGTATTTACCAAATCTTTATCAAATATAAAGGTGTTTTGTTTTCCAAGAGTTCATTATAAAATAATAGAATGTATTTCATATAACCTGACAGTTCTACCTATTATTGCAATTTCATTCAAAATATTCTCAAAATTGTTAAATAATACCTCTTGGTGAAGGTTTTTATTCTCCCATCCACACCAAAACTGCAGGGACTGTGGGAGGGGATGCTTTAGCAAAAATCTTAGCAGTGTTTTGGACATGTGAATAGTATCATTTCATTAAATCTTGACCTTTTTTACTAAATTGTTATCTTCACAAAAACATCTTTTCATAAAATTTCTGTGATGTGTTGTCTTGCTACTCTCATACATAGGAACTCATTGTTGAGGAAAACAACAAGCAATAATAACAAAATGCATCCATACATTCGATGGTTGAAGTAAAACTGAATGAAGTCTTCAACTCAGTTAGTTTCATTTGTCCTTTTCTGTTTCTTCAATTTTCCCTTTTTATACTTTATCCTTGAATTATGCTTTTTCTAATTTTGTGATTCATTTATACCCTTGGATTTTAGATGCATGCTAGTGATACAAAAGTCAATCTATTCTTGGCCTTTAATCAGCTTTTCATTCCTTCTGTGAAATTCCTGATGCTAGCCGCTAATAGCCTTCAGGTTAATAGCCATGCATTTCTACTTCTACCAATTTGAGTTGTATGTTTGTTCCCCATATTTGTACCTTTCCCTGTAATCATATAGTGTAAGTGTTGTATCAACCAATAAAATAACTGCCAAATATTTGCTCTCTGAAAACTGTTGAGTGCTTTAAGAAGACTTGATAAAATAAATTGCAATAAAAGATTCCCAACTTTCTTGTGAATAAGAAAAAAGGTAAACATTTTGAATTTTGTATATACACTTTCAGAGCTCATCAAGACACTCAATTCTAAAGATATCCAAACTAAAAATAGTAGCTAATACTTCATGATGATGAATTTTGCTTTAAAAATAGGTACTCCAATCAGGAGATCCATACTCAAAGAAAAGATCTTGGCTGTACCTCAAAAGTTTGATGAATGTTTGAATGGATATTACTCTTTACTAAGTTAAAATAAATTTTAAATGGATGTATATATCATTTTTATAATTCCCCTGATAATAATGCTATATATCAGGCTAGTTGAGTTTAAGGATTCCCAGGAACTATATTGACACCAAAAATCAATTTAGATATATACCACAACAGAAACTCAAGAATCTAGATTCATATGCATCATACAAATATATAACCAAGGAAAGCAAAATATAATTGTTCATTGAAAACTTAGGTAATATTTATATCTTTCATATTGAGAAATTAATAGACACTGCCAATTTCCTAGTTAAACTGAGAAATAAAGAATTAACTATAATTTTTGAAAGTTAAAAAGTAATCATTTAAAAAGACACAAATGAACACCAAAAAGCTATATTTTCTGAATTATTAAAGGGGAAATTAAAGAATAAAACCCTATTGCCAAAGATAGGAAAAATAAACTATTTACAATAGAAATAAAATGACAAATATAAGACCAAAAACATAATCAAAATATATATAGTATATATGTTATGTACCATAAAAACATATTATGTAAATCTCGAGATAAACATAGTTTAAAAAGAAAAAGTATATAAAATTGGGTGAAAATAAAAGTGACTACTACCTCCTCCAAAACCCCCCACAAAACCCTCAAAGTTTACAAGTAGAAAAATAAGAAATATTAAAATCCAGTTAAGAATTAGTTATTAATATCACAATAAGCTGAGTTCAAGTTAAAAGCATAAAATGTAGGGAAAATAAAACCCAGTCACTTTAAAAGTAATGATAACATGTATGATAAAAATAATTACATAAAGTGTAATGAACTTACATGTTTCAAATTACATGGCAGAGACATACTTGAAACTATGTTCTAGTATTTTAAGAAGAATTGATTGATAATATTGATAATATTATCACAATGGTAACAGTAATAAATATTAATAGACCTCCTGATTTCTTGATAAAATCAGAACACAAATTATAAACAGTGATACAGGTCTTTCTAAACAATCTTTTGTCAAACTTTAGTTTTTCTAGGGCAATTTTCCTCAGTGTATTCAAGAACCATCTTATTAAGAATAAATGTGGGAGTGCTTGTTAAAAAATGAATATTCTTGGCACCTAATGCTGTCATTCCAAACCATAGTTTTTAAGGGTATGCCGGGGAATCTGGGTTAGGTGATTTTTGATCAATAGTGATCTAGAAAATTAGTGATAATTAATTCTAAAATGTAAGTCTGGAAAGGAAAACCAGAGGCTTCTGTTTGAAGGTGATAGAACATGTTTATTTCTTCTCCTCTAGAGTCCCCTCTGAAATTCAATAAAATGAGTAAACACATATTAATTCATAGAACTAGATAATTGTAGATAAAAATAGATAATAGATAAAAGTTGAAGAACAAGAGAGTGTGCTTCAGGCATTAAGAGGTTTCAACAACTCTGGAAGATGAAAAGCAGATGGAACATGGTAATTCATGTAGTAGGGCAAAGAAAGACACAGCTTTGCTATTCATAAAGGAGAATAGGAGCAGGGGAAGTCCATTTGTCCCTTAGAATCTAGGAGGCTTAGATCTAGGAGAAACAGAGTGCAAAGTGAGAAACGTGGGTCAAAACAGGAGGACTTGTTGAAAATTTATATATGGATAGCTGAACTCACAGCCCCCCTTCATCTAAAACATAACACAATTATATGCCTACTCTCTCCAGCCCCCAAATATTACGGGCAGGAGACTGGAGGTTTCTTCTGTGGAGAAAGCACACGACCTCAGAGAAAAGAACTTCATATTCTATGTATCTGTACTCTCCTAGCAAATTGGCTGGCGTTCTGATGATCCTAAAACCAAGTGCAGAAGTCAGTAATTCAGGAACACAAACCTCCTAATCTGCTGCTTGAGTGTCTTGGAATTTAGAATGGTCAATCAAGGATTATTGAACATTTGAGGAAATTCTTCAATATGAAAGAGGCAGGGGGACCCGATGGGGGGTGGGGAGGAACTATGATTTTAGAGCAGTCAGACATAATGACGTTCTAATAAAAGACATTTGTAAAAGTGTTGAATAAAAATTTTAAAAAGAGCCAAACAGGGCCTCCCTGGTGGCGCAGTGGTTGAGAGTCCGCCTGCCGATGCAGGGGATACGGGTTCGTGCCCCGGTCTGGGAGGATCCCATATGCCGCGGAGCGGCTGGGCCCGTGAGCCATGGCCGCTGGGCCTGCGCATCCGGAGCCTGTGCTCCGCAACGGGAGAGGCCACAGCAGTGAGAGGCCCGCATACAGCACAAAGAAAAAAAAAAAAAAAAGAGCCAAACATTCTGACAAAGAAGAAAAATTTCAAGGAACAGTCTTGAAAGAAAGGGCAAGATAGGGATATGAGACTATGAGATATAAAACTACTATGTATAAAATACATAAGCAACATGGAGATATTGTATAGCCCAGTGAATCATAGCCATTATCTTGTAATAACTTTCAGTGGAGTATAAAATGTAAAAATACTGAATCACCATGCTGTGTATCTGAAACTAATATACTATGGTAAAGCAACTGTACTTCAATAAAAATAAAAATTCAGCAGAAAATTGGTAATAGAAGGTAGAAAAACATCTGTTAGTAAGTAGGACAAAAAGACAGTGAGACAGTAAACAGGAGAAGAAATAAAAGAGACACAAAGGTTTATTCTTTAAAGTTCAATACCTGAAAAATAGGAATTCTCAAAAGAGAGAAAAGAGAAACAGAGGGAAAGAAATTATCAAAGAAGAAATTTTCCCAGAGCTGAAGGTAATGAGGCTATAGCCTAATTTTATCCCCCAAAGTCCTGGTAACAACAATAATAAGAGTTGAAACTTCCTGAGTCCTTATCATGTACCAGTCACTTTTCAGAGCCCTTCACATGTAAGCATTCACGTAATCCTCATAATCCTCTAATTTATGAGTTAGGTACTAGCAGTATCTTAATTTTTCCATTTGAGGAAACTGAGGCACAGAGAAGGTAAGTAACTTGCCTACGTTTCTGTCGTTAGCAAGTGGTGGACTGAAATGTGACCTCAGGCTATAGGGGAAGGTCGAAGTTTCTAGCAGATGCATGGAGCTGCTGACTGCAGAGCTGCAGTTTCTATGCTGGGTTTCGCCTTCCGCTGCACCAGTGACTCCCACTTTCTTAACCAAGAGCAACTTTCACCGCTGTCTGGGCGCTTTCCAACTCTGTCTGACCTGCTCCACTTGGAGCAAATCCTCTCTCTGGATAGCAGAGAGCTGCCTCTGCTTCTCTTGATTGGCTCCTCTGGGAGACAGTAGGTTCCTTTGTATGACAGCCCTCCTTATTCCTGGAGTGTTCAAGCACCCCCAGGGCATGGGGATGGCCCAGAGGTTGTAAGAGCACAGCCTTCTATTGCTCCTGCAAACTGCTCCCTCTAGCTTCCAGGCCGTGCAACTGGTTCTCTTCTTCTCTGGGGATCTGTTCCCATTATTACCGCTGCATTACAAACTGCCCCCAAACCTGGAGGCTTAAAACAACAATTATTTAGGATGGCTATGATGGGTCAAGAAGTCAAGAACTGCTTAACTAGGCATTTCGGGCTCAGGGTCTCTCCAGAGGTTGCAGGGGCTATGGTAAGTGGGAGGCTCATATCGAAGTGTTCTTTATTCATAGTTCCAGTAGCTGGGCTGGAAACATGAGCGGCTGGGGGCTGGAACAGCTGGGACTCCTGGGACATCTCCTTCTCAGTGTGGGCACCACATTCTCTCTCTCTCTCTAGCATGGAGGCTTCAAGGTAGTTGAACTTCTTACATGGCAGCTCAGGGCTCCAAGGCACATATCCAGAGAGAGAAGGAGGAGAAACTGGGGAGAGGGAAAGGAAGGGGAGGGAAGGGAGGGAAGGAGCAGAGAGGAAGGGAGGGAGGGAATTAGGGGAGAGAGAGAGAAGGTGAATCACCTAAATTCAGAAGTCATGCACCGCATCCTATTTGTTACAAGTGAGTCATTAATGCCAGCACTTGTAGAACAGGCTTCAAAACCACCACAGGCTGGCTCTCTTGTTTTTCCCTCTATTGCACCTCCTTTGGGCAAATACAATCCATCAGACTGCTCTGTACAGTGTGAGCCCCAAATGTGTGTTCTGTTTACTCCACAGATATCCTGGCCTCCATATAAGTCAGGCTTGTAAGTGGGCTTTTCTTTCGGTCAGTCTGAACATTTCCTGAGAACTGGAAGCTGCCTGCACATTGTATTCATGAAGCTCACCTGTTGGAACTTCAAGAAAGTTGTGTTGTATAATTTCCCCTATGCGTCCCATGGAGCCTCACCTCTGACTCTGCTGAAAGGGTGTTTTATTACACAGCTTGGGCAATGTTTAAATTGTATATATTGCTCATTTTAATATCTTCTTACTGCTGTCCTATCATATCCTTTGCCACTTTTAAAATTTGGGTCTTGACATTTTTTATTGATTTGGAGGACCTCTTGTATATTAAGGTAATTACCTTTGATTATCTGTTGTAAACATGTTTTTTCTTACTATCATTTGACACCTGCTTTTGTTCATTTGTCCATTTAAAATTTGTTCAAAAATACTTTCTTAACTGGGGTATAACAACCATACAGTAAAGTGCTCAGCTCAATATCAAATCATTTCTAGCCCCCAGAAAGCTGCCTTCTGCCCGTTTCCAAAAAATACACCAAAAATTCACCACTAGTCTCACCTCTATCATCATAAATTCATTTTGCCTGTTTTGTTTTGTTTGTTTTTTTTTGCAGTACGCGGGCCTCTCACTGTTGTGGCCTCTCCGGTTGCGGAGCACAGGCTCCGGACACGCAGGCTCAGCGGCCATGGCTCACGGGCCCAGCCGCTCCGCGGCATGTGGGATCTTCCCGGACCAGGGCACGAACCCGTGTCCCCTGCATCAGCAGGCGGACTCTCAACCACTGTGCCACCAGGGAAGCCCTGCAGTCAGTCTTTATTGCAGGTGTAATCTGCATTTCCCTGGTGACTAAGATGTTGACTTCCTTTTAATATGCTTATTCGCCATTTAGTTATTACCTCTTGGAAAATGCCTATTCAACATTGCCCATATTTTTGAAGATGTTTATACAGATCACGGTGCTTCTACAAATTCACAGTTTTACTTCAGTTGCTTTCTTTGCTTGGAATGACCTTCTCACTCATTTTCTCTTTTTTTTTTCTCTTTAAATTTCATCTCAGGCATCATCTGCAAAAGAAAACCAGCCCCATATAGACCAGGTTCGACTATCTGCTATTCTTTTGTATAATCGTCACACCTTGGCATATCCTCATTATTAAGATTACAACTTACACAAATAAAAATTCTTCGTGTTCTTGTTTTAGTCTCCTACATGCTTATCCTCAAGACCCATTGAAGGGAAAGGCGGTTATAAAGCAAGAGTCAGGAATCTAAAAGGAATTAACAATGGAAACACACATGCGTGGTCCTGGAGAGAAGTATCTACATGTGTGCCTGCATTTCCTGACGAGGTTGAGATTTGAGAATCCACAGTGGCACCTATATGCCTTCCCTCCAGTGAGAAAAATGGAAGCTGACATCTCAGGGCAATTCTTTGTCAGAAATATAAATCTGCATGAAGAGAAGAGAGTTAAAAATTTAATCTGCAAAGCTATTTAGAGAGTGGATAGGCCTTGACAGGCCTCCCAAATGGATTACAAGAACAAGAAGAGTGGAGTTATGAAAAAAAAAGCTGTTGTAGCAAACAGAATGAAACTAAGCTTTCTTGACAGAATCAGTTTGCCGAATGACTTTAAAATCACACTTGTCCTTTTTTTTCTTCTTAAATATACTCTAATTTAAATGTTTGAAACTTTTAGGACTTATAGTGTGCCTTTGGTGCCCTTAAAGAACTGTAAGGTAAAGACACAACAATTATATACATAGTGTTATTTGGGGAATGCGTGTGGGAAACAAAATTAAAAACTGTCAAACCACTAATCAGTCACAGAAAAGAGGATTCTGGAGGCATCTGTGATCATCTGACTGGTAATTTTTAAACTACCACCCTATGTCTAAAATATTGCTCAACATGAGTAAACAGAATAAAACTTTGGCAATCAACTTCCAAAAAAATGACAATTTGATGTCACTTTGTACTCTGTATTTGTTTTTTTCACCTATTACTTTAGGAGGTTCACCTGTATATGCCAGCCCACATGTCACCATTATTATAGGGAAAAGTGCTGTTCTATTTCCTGTCTTAGTATTACATTTCTTTGTCCTTTAAATTCATATTTATTTCCCTGAATGCTAAAATAAACATACTTTTTTTTAAATAGGTAGTGCTTGGGATAGGCAGATCACCATTACCAAACAGTTAAGAAAATAAAGGTATTGGGAATTTCCTGGCGGTACAGTGGTTAGGACTCCACGCTTTCACTGCCGAGGGCCAGGGTTCAGTCCCTGGTTGGGGAACTAAGATCCCATGAGCAGTGGGGTGTGGCAAAAAAATAAAGACAGAAAGAAAGAAAAAAAGAAAAGAAAGGTATAAAATCATATGACCTTTTCAAGAGATATAGAAACGATTGTGCAATAAAATAAAACATTTGTTGATTTTCCTGTTTCAACAAAGTTCTAGACTCCACTGCTATTTTTACAGCTCTAATTTTTCTTTTTTTATCTGACCAGGCCTCAGCTTGGGCAAAAGTATACTACTTACGTTAGCAATATCCTGCCCATTAATATTGTAGAAATTTTTTTCCATTAAAGTCTTAACAACTACTGAAGCATAACTTTTAAGTCCTAAGACTTACATCTATCTTAAAATGTTGCTTTAAATCTTTAATATCTATGGCCTAACCATGGTTTCCAGATTTACCTTTAAAGTATCAACTTGTTAAATATAAATACTGATCCTTGGGCTGCTTCCCTGGTGGTACAGTGGTTGAGAGTCCGCCTGTCAATGCCGGGGACATGGGTTCATGCCCCGGTCTGGGAAAATCCCACATGCTGTGGAGCGGCTGGGCCCGTGAGCCATGGCGGCTAAGCCTGTGCGTCCGGAGCCTGTGCTCCGCAACGTGTGAGGCCACAACAGCGAGAGGCCCGCGTACCGCAAAAAAAAAAAAAAAAAAAAAAACAAAAACATATATATATGTGTGTGTGTGTGTGTATATATATATATATATATATATATATATATATATATATATATACAGATCCTTTGACCCCCCAAACGAATGGTAACTACTTTTCTTAACCTGCCATGTTCTTTGTTAGTGGGTTCTGGGCTAGCTTGCACTCTGTTCAGATATAGCCTATGTCATGGGAGGATTCAAGTTTATCATATCATAGCAGTTATGAAGACTCTTTACAAACGTTTTCTTTCTTCTCATTCTGAATATATGGTAGTTTTGTATTTTCCCGATATATTTTGAAATTAACTGCCGTAGTGTTCCTTAATTTGGTCAATGGGATGTGAGCAGAAGTGATGTGTTTAACCTCCACGAAGAGCCAGGGCTCAATGTCCCGTGTTTCTCTTCCCTTTTCTGGAAATGTTGGAAATGTATTAAGATGAATCTTCTGCCAGACTTGGCTTTTGATCACCAAGATGAATATAGTCCTCCTCTGTACACCGAGTCCCTGCTGATGATACCTGCTGGCTGTTAAGTATGAGAGATAAATGAACTTTTGTGTGCGAAACCACTGAAATTTTGGGGTTTTCTGTTACCACAACATAACTTACTCTAGCCTAACTGAAATACCAGCTTTACAGTTGCTTGGAATTCGGCTCTTAGGGAGACAAATTTTGAAAGGTAATTTAAAAACTATTCATTAGATACCTAATTTTTTCACTTACCATTTCTGAATGTATTGATTTTTCCTCTTTTATTTTCTTAATGTGATATATTGACTGATTTTTCACAGCTTTATTGGAGTATTATTTACATACCACGTAACTCACCTAAGTGTACAATTCAGTGATTTTTTTTTTTTTTTTTTTTTTTTTTTTGCGGTATGCAGGCCTCTCACTGTTGTGGCCTCTCCCGTTGCGGAGCACAGGCTCCGGACACGCAGGCTCAGCGGCCATGGCTCACGGGCCCAGCCGCCCTGCGGCATGTGGGATCATCCCGGACCAGGGCACGAACCCGTGTCCCCTGCATCGGCAGGCGGACTCTCAATCAATGTGCCACCAGGGAAGCCCAATTCAGTGATTTTTAATAAATGTATAGAGTTGTATAATCGTCACAACAGTCTAATTTTAGAACATTTCCATTCCCTTGCCCTGCTCAAAAAAACCTCAAGCCTATTTGTGGTTATTCCCTCATTCCCACTACTATCTGAGGTAACCACTAATCCATTTTTTGTCTTTGCTGATTTGCCTTTTCTGGATATTTTATAGAATGAATCATTCAATTTGCGGCATTTTTGTGACTGGTTTCTTTCTCCTAGGGTCATGTTTTCAAGGTTCATTCATATTTCAGGATGCATCAGTTCTTTATTCCTTTTTATAGTGGAAACATATTACATTGTATCGATATACCACATTCTGTTTCTCCATTTACCAATTTCTAGGCATTTGGGTTGGTTCCAGTTTTGGGTTGTTATAAACAATGTAGCTATGACCATTTGAATACGAGTATTTATGTGGAAACATGTGTTAATTTCTCTTGGCTAGATACCTATGAGTGGAATTGTTGGATCATATGGTGAATTTGTGTTTAACATTTTAAGAAGCTGCTAACCAGTTTTCCATGGTGTAGGAAGCATCATTTGCCTAGTTGAACAAGAGTATTAAATCCATAACTTAAAGGCCTTTATATGACTGTTAGTGGAAAAGTATTTAGGTAATGAAGCAGAATATTCCCTCTTTCTTCTCTCTGTAACTCATATAGGCTTACCCATATATATATTCTTCACCGTTAATAATTCCTGGTAGAAGAATAGCCATTAGACTCCCCATTTGTTTCTGAGCACCCTATTTATTGAATCTTTGTATGGGAAATAGTAATTCCTAAGGGGGTTGAGATCTCTGTTGAGATAAAGTCTGGCGTGCAGAGTTAGGTGACAGCTCCTCTCAGATTCCTATTTACATACTCTGAATTACCAGTGATGCTTTAACTGCTTAAAAATCACCTGTCTTGTCTGATTTTATTTTTATCATGTTCACACAATACTGTTCTTAAAACAACAAAAAGACCAGCTTTTAATAGTATATAAATATAAGTAGCATAAGTTTTTTTCAAGTCATTTAAGGAAAAATCCCACCCATTATGTTTTCTACTTATTTTATTGTTTGTTCCATTGTTAATTTTTACTTACCGTGACTGAAGGTATTAAATTTTTTATGTGTTACAAATAAATATCCTAAATATTCTTGAATATATGTATATATCCCTGGTACAAGGACCAAGCCTAAAACCAGGACCTAAATTGTAATGCTTTTTTTTTTTTTTTACATCTTTACTGGAGTATAATTGCTTTACAATGGTGTGTTAGTTTCTGCTTTATAACAAAGCGAATCAGTTATACATATACATATGTTCCATATCTCTTCCCTCTTGTGTCTCCCTCCCTCCCACCCTCCCTATCCCACCCCTCCATCCAGTCACAAAGCACCGAGCTGATCTCCCTGTGCTATGCGGCTGCTTCCCACTAGCTATCTACCTTATGTTTGGTAGTGTATATATGTCCATGCCTCTCTCTCACTTTGTCACAGCTTACCCTTCCCCCTCCCCATGTCCTCAAGTCCATTCTCTAGTAGGTCTGTGTCTTTATTCCTGTCTTACCCCTAGGTTCTTCATGACCTTTTTTTTTTTCTTAAATTCCATATATATATGTTAGCATACGGTATTTGTCTTTCTCTTTCTAACTTACTTCACTCTGTATGACAGACTCTCTGTAATGCTTTTTATGTAACCCAAACAGGTGGCCAGCCAGCAGAAGAGAAAATAAGAGGGAGCTCAAACAAGAAAAGCAAGAGGCAAGAGGCAAGTGGCAATGGCAGGACCATGCCAAGGTGAAACAAGTCCAGGAGCTCACTTTGGGTTTTGAACTCACTGCTGCTCTAAGTTCTCTTTGACATATAGAGAGAAGATATGATTTCCCTCTACTCACTGCTAACGAGCAGGCTCCAAACTGAGGCAAATTTTAGTGTGTAACAGCATTCAATCACAAAGCTGGCTCCAGGCAAGTACAATGGACCTAAGGCTCACCTTCAGGGTTTTTGATCTCCACTGGCCCATACTTAGGGTTTGAGTGCCTCTCTGTCAGGAGGAAACTGGATCTGGTGAGCTCTTCACCCTCTGATATGAATTAGATGAATTGAATGACTGGCATTTAGAGTAGGACTAAAAGCTCAGACTTTGGAATTAGTCTATGAGGGTTTGAAAACTCAGTGTTTTACTACTTCTGTGACCCTGCACAATTGACTTAACATTTTATATTCAAAGTGCATATACTTCCAGAATCACTCTCGTAGGTCTTTTGTGACGGTTCATTGATATAAGGCATATAAAGCAGGAAAAACAGCATCTGCCAGAGAGCAAATTCTCCATGAATGTTTGTTATTATTATTCATGCTGAATGATTGCCTTTCTGGATGATAGAATTTTTTTGTTCTTTTTATTTAACAGCTTTATTGATATCACATTCATATACCACACAATTCACCCATTTAAAGTGTGCAATTCAATGGCATGTAGTGCATTCACAGATATGTGCAACCATCATCACAATTTTAGAGCATTTCATCACCTCAAAAAGAGACCCCATACCCTTTATCTAACACTCATTTCTATCCCCCAGCCTCTCCAGCACTAAGCAGCCATTTATCTTTCTGCTGCTATAGATTTGCCTTTTCTAGACATTTCATATGAATGGAATCATATAACATGTGGTCTTGTGAGACAGATTTCTTTAATTTAACATAATCTTTTCAAGGTTCATCCATGTTGTAGCATGTATCAGTACTTGATTCCTTTTAGGGCTGAATGATATTCCATTGTACGGATATACAACATTTTCTTTATCCGTTCATCAGTTGAGGGACTGTTTCCTTTCAGCTTTTATGAATAAGGCTGCTACAAACATTTTTTTTCTATGGAAATAGGTTTTCATTTCTTTTGACTAGATACCTAGCAGTGGAATTGCTGGGTCATATGGTAACTGTCTTTAATCATTTGAGGAATTGCCAGAATATTTTCTGAGGCAGCTTCACCACTTTCATTCCCACCATCATGTACAAGGGTCCCGATCCTTCCACATTGACTGGTAGAGTCTTTTCTGTTTTCTTAAAAGTGAAATGACTATGAAACAGAGCAGGATCCTATGGTCCTTCCACTCCCATGTCCTCTGCCTGCCTTTTGTCTGTAGAAAAACTTTAGCCAAAGACTGAGTTTAATCAGAGAAGTGAGAAAATACAGAAACAAAGGAAAACTGTCAAACGAGACCAACTAATAATAGTTTAGTCATTAAAGGACCTATAGTTCCTCCTCAAGGGCTATAGATAATATTCTGAGCCCTACCCTTTGAGCTGTCTTGTAGATACTGAAGTCCCCACCAAGTGGAAGACGTTAAATACATGATGTCCAGAGTGTGTAGCCATTACATAAGCTGCCACAATTCTGAGAACTGGCCTCCAATAAATGGGAACAAAACAACCCTGAACTGAAGACTGTACTGTAAAACAATCGAAATGAAGCTGATCAGACCACAGCATGACCAATTTCAAGAGGACTGTCAGAGCTGACTGTGCTGTTTCTGCATGTAGCCCCCTCCTTCTGCCTATAAAAGCTTGTACCCACTGATCGTTAGTGGAGGAAGTCGGCCTTAAGACAAGAGTCAGCCCTCCCACCCGGTTGCCAGCATCCAAAATAAAGCAAACTTTCCTTTCCACCAACCTTGCCTCTTTATTGGCTTTAGAGCGGTGAGCAGTCAGACCCCGCTTTTGGTAACAATTATAATTTAAGTCTACAAAAACTTCACAAGCACTTAAATTGATAGAGGTTATCGTTAGATCTTATAGAATTTTAAGGTAGTCACACAAACTACATAAGAGTAAACATCATGGGCCAAAATTGTACTTTTATCCTGGAAGTCTTGATGTCTTTGTAAGTCATTTAAACATGCCATATTTTACAGGATGAGCATATACTTCATTGTCTGAACTCCATCACACTGAGAGTGAAAGGTGCTCTATCTGTAATTACACTGGGACAATGAAAGTAAGTGGAGGCTGTCTCAGGCACACTGGGACAAAGGGTCACCCTATGTGTAGTGAAAGACCTCACTATGGACTCACAGTCATTTGGAAATATATTTTCCTTGTTTTCTTTTTTAGCGGAGGTGATTTGTATTCATCTCACACTTGTAGGAAGGGCACATGAATATATATGTTGCATTAAGTTAAAGGTTGGCTCCCTCAGAGCAGAGCCAAAATAACTGATGCACACAGGGAACAAACCCTAGCTCTTCTACTAGCTGGTTTTCTAGCTAAACTGAAGTGGATTTTACATTTTACATTTACATTTTACATTTTAGAAAATTTTAGATTTTTGTGGACTCTACATTACTTTTTGGATTATTATGTGTCCCCCCCCCCCAAGATTCCTATTACAGTGATAGTGCTAGAAATGTCCCCCCCCCAAATGCATATTTGCATAATAGTCCACGTCAGAGTGCTTAGTATTGTAGAAACATGCAGAGGGGTTAGTCAGCATTTTAAGGATTGGAGTTTCTAAAGCAGATTCTCCCACACAAAGTCTCTTCCTAATCCTCTTTTTTTTTTTTTTTTTTTTTTTCCCGGTACGCGGGCCTCTCACTGGTGTGGCCTCTCCCGTTGCGGAGCACAGGATCCGGATGCACAGGCTCAGCGGCCATGGCTCATGGGCCCAGCTGCTCCGCGGCATGTGGGATCTTCCCGGACCGGGGCACGAACCCGTGGCCCCTGCATCGGCAGGCGGACTCTCAACCACTGCGCCACCAGGGAAGCCCCCAATCCTCTTTTGATTTCACTCTCTTCCACCATGGTTCCCTACTAACCTACCAACCAACCAACCAAGCTCACCCCAACATCCCCAAAGGCAAAAACAACTGGGCTACTAATTGGAAGTCTGATTTCAATAAACATACAGGGTCAATTTGACAACTTATAAAGCTAGAGTCTGGCAGAGCGTCATGGGGATAAGACAAACAGTTCCTGTTACTGCCCCAGGGAAGTACTGGACACCACAGTCTGGCCCGAGTCCCCCTCCAGGAATCCCTCATTTGCCAGCAGCACAAACCAAGTCATAGCCATTAAGGAACAAGCAACTGTAAGAGAAAGACAAGCTGAGAGAGAGGAGGCCAATGCTGCCCACTTTAATACACAGGAAGGCTTCCTCAAGAACACTTGAGTTGACCCTCAAATGCTTGCGCAGGTCGGCAGGACCTGAGGCAATCCCTGGGGTAAGGGCTGGTCAGGGAAGTTAAAGCCGCCTTCAGGGCACTTTCAAATTAGACACCAATTTTCTCAAGACTAAAGACAAGAAAACAACGCTGAGGTCAACGTTCTCCTTCACTTTCTTTTTTTTTTTTTTTCCTTGTTTCCTTTGCTCCTGTGAGTCCAGTCTATCCAAGAGTGACTTCTAATGGCCAAGAAAATTCTTTACAAGGATGCTGTTCCCTTGTCTGAACATGGACTAATTTTTTTTGCAATCCTAATTCATTTTTGAGGCTCCAAGTATGACTGTGCAGAATTTTTTAAAAGACATTTTTACTTCTGACCTCCTAAGGTCTAGGTTCCTTTCTACCATGAATTCTACAAACCTTTTCTCAGTACCAGGTTATGTGTAGGGGGAGTGGCTGTTTCCTGTTACATTTCCCAGTTCTTAACTTGTTCCAAGTCCAATTTCTCCCATAGTTCCCTGAATCTGCCTTATGTCTCTTTGGGCTAATCTGACTCCCAGCTGGAGAAATTCAAAATGTGTTCTTTTTTTTCGGAGAGAAAATTTCCTATTTTCATTAACTGTCAAAGTTAGATATTTATGGAAACCCTCTTTTTTCCATGTATGTATTAGTCTCATGTTCCCCTCAATGAAGAAAAATGAAAAAAATACTCTGTAGTTTTAAGTATACCACCATTAACAAGAATAATCAGAACTTTGCTTTGAAGAGTATTTGGTGATCTTAATATACTCAGTATACTTACTAGATCTCTTTGCTGTATTTGAAACTCAATCTTTTTTTTTTTCCCTAGAAATTCTCCACGTTTTGGCTTTTATGACACTGATGCTGCTTCTCCTCATAATCCTCTGGCTATTTTCCCTTAATCTCTAATGGCTTTTCTTTCTCAACACATTTCATAGATTTGTCCTTGGAGCACCGTGCTTCCCATTCTAAGCAATGGGACATTCAGACAAAAACTGCATCTTAGAGTTACCCATGAAAATCTCCTAAGAAGGTGCCCCATGGAGACAACTTAGCATATATTGTCTTTTTCTTCAGTACTGAAACTCCAGTTACTACTGAGGCCCAGATGAAGTAGTGGCTTGCTCTTAAGGGCTATGTTGTCTGAAAAATAAATAACTTTAAAGATGAGCATCTTTTTTTAAAAGGCAAAATATTTATCATAGGACAGGAATATGGGGATATATTTCCTTTGGAATGGCAGGTGGAGGCCCTGCACTTTTTAAATAGTGATCTATCTTTTTCTCTTTTGCAAAGCAAGTAGAGTTGAATTTACAATAATAAAGTGAGTGCATGATCAGGCTTTGTTACTCTCCTTGAGTGATCCTGCCCAAGCTCATCATTTCACGTACCTGCCCTATGCGTATGTGTTTGTATGTGTGGAAGCTGTTAGTACTAATATTAGTATTAATTTAGTTTTACCTTCCTGATAGAATGTGGTTGATCCTGAGCCCACAAAAACATGGGAAGCATTTATGGCTAAGGACTCCTTGATACCTGTAATTTTCCCATTCATTAAACAATTATCCATTCAACTCACTGTGTGGCAGGCTCTATGCCAGTTATTAGAGTTACCAGCACAAACTAGGCAAAAGATCCCTATTTTAACAGAGCTTATCAGTTTATAAAGAGTGATGAGTGCATTCATTCATTTTGTTAGAGGATTTATGAAACATTTACTATGTACTAGGCAGTGGGTAACAACCTGACTATAAAAACAAAGCATAGTTTCTGATTTCTAGAGGCTCCAATTTAGGGTTGGTACACCAAGAGAAAGGAATAGACACAGAAAATGATCATTACAATACAGTGGATACAAGCAGTAGAGCCATGCAGTGACTCATATGGTATTAGAGAAGAAACACAATATCATTGTGTAGGGGAGGAGTTAAAAATCTTGACCTAAGATTCCTTTTTTTAAAAAAATTTATTTATTTATTTGGCTGTACCGGGTCTTAGTTGTGGCACGAGGGATCTTTAGTTGTGGCATGCATGTGGGATCTAGTTCTCTGACCAGGGATCGAACCCGGGCCCCCTGCATTTGGAGTGTGGAGTGTTAACCACTGGACCACTATGGAAGTCCCATTGACCTAAGGTTTTTTTTACTTGTGTAATTTAATTTCAGACCGTCCCCAACTTATGATGATTCAACTTTGATTTTTTGAGTTTATTATGGTGCAAAATCAGTACACATTCAGTAGAAAGCTTACTTCGAATTTTGCATTTTAATCTTTTCATGAGCTTAGCAATATGTATGCTCTCTTGCGATGCTGGGCACCAGTCAGCTGGGCGATCACAAGGGTAAACCACAGATATGCTTACAGCCATTCTGTATCCAGACAATCATTCTGTTTTTCACTTTCAGTGTGGTATTCAATAAATCATGTGAGACATTCAACATTTTATTATAAAATAGGCTTTGCGTTAGACGATTTTTCCCAACTGTCAGCTAATGTAAATGTTCCGAGCACATTTAAGGTAGGCTGGGCTAAGCTATGATGTTTGGTAGGTTAGGTGTATCAAATACATTTTAAACTTATGATATTTTCAACTTAAGACGGGTTTAGGGACGTAACCCCATCACAAGTCGAGGAAGATCTGTACTGATAACATTGATTTGTTCTGTCAGCACTGGTCACTTCTAAAAACCACTGCACAGGATTTGGTGGCTAGAGATGACTATACAAGAGGTAGCACTTAGTTTGGGGCTTGAATACACTTATTATTTTAAATGTGGAAGCACAGTTAGGGACAGTGGGCATTGCAGGCTGAAGGCCACCATAAGCCAAAACATAAAATAGAAACCATATACATGACAGAAGTTAATAATAAGGTGAATTGTGGTTTTCCTGACTAAACAGGGATCATATGTGTCAGGAAAGGTAGAAAATGAGATGAAGTGGTTAGGGTGGGGATAGCTTAAGGAGAGACTTCAAAGCCAGGTAGAATAATTTGTACTTAGTACACTATCCATCTGTCAATCCATTCTTCCATCCTGACAGCTTTTATTATGTGTTTATAGTGCAGTTATAATGCTGTGTTCTGAGAATACATTAAAAAAGGGGGGGGGGGAAGACAGACCTTACCTTCAAGTTAATTAAAAAATGGGTAAGCAAAGGAAGAAATACAGCAGAATCTCATAACTGGTATAACATGAAAATACACAAAGGAAGAAAATCTGGAATCTGCCTGGAGGAGTCAGGGAAAGCTGTACGCATTTGGTCACCTTGAACTATATAATAAAGGAAGGGTAAGATGGTAGGTTGAGGGCATTGCTGGAAGAAGAAACAACGAAGACAAAAAGGCATCACAGGTAGGAGATTTCTGGGAGAAACTGTGTGTAGTTCTAAAATGCTACAAATTAGCTGGCCAAAAAGCACATGAAAAGATGCTCAACATCACTAATTATCAGAAAAATGCAAATCAAAACTAAAATGAGGTATCACCTCACACCTGTCAGAATGGCCATGATCAAAAAGTCCACAAACAATAAATGCTAGAGAGGGTGTGGAGAAAAGGGAACCCTCCTATACTGTTGGTGAGAACGTAAATTGGTACAACCACTATGGAGAACAGTATGGAGGTTCCTTAAAAAACTAAAAATAGAACTACCATATGACCCAGCAATCCCATTCCTGGGCATATATCCAGAGAAAACCATAATCCAAAAAGATACATGCACCCCAATGCTCATTGCAGCACTATTTACAATAGCCAGGACATGGAAGCAACCTAAATGTCCATCGACTGAGGAATGGATAAAGATGTGATACATATATACAGTAGCCATAAAGAAGAATGAAATAATGCCATTTGCAGTCACATGGATGGATGTATAGATTGTTACACTAAGTGAAGTAAGTCAGACAGAGAAAGACAAATATATGATATCACTCATATTTGGAATCTAATATTAAAAATGATACAAATGAACTTACTTACAAAACAGAAACAGTCTTACAGATATCAAAAACAAACTTAGGGTTACCAAAGGGGAAACGTAGGGGGAAGGGATAAATCAGGAGCTTGAGATGAACATACACACACTACTGTATATAAGATAGATAACCAACAAGGACCTACTGTATAGCACAGGGAACTCTACTCAATATTCTTTTCTATATGAGAAAAGAATCTAAAAAAGAACGAATATATGTATATATATAACTGAATCACTTTGCTGTACACCTGAAACTAACACAACATTGTAAATCAACTATACGCCAATAAAATTAAAATTTAAAAAATGCTACAAATTAAATATTTTTCTCCCTGGAAGGGGAAGGTAAGTGGTGATAGTGGGAGATGAAAATGTATAGGGGCTTTTGTGCTTTACCCTCCAGCATTGTCATGCTCTGGAAGAGTTTATTGGTACATTAATATACTCAAATTTGTATTTTACAGATTTAACTCTAGACAAAATGTGAAAGCTATCTCGTAGTGACAATGCTAATTGAAGCCTGGCTTCAGGAAGACTAGTTAGGAGGCTATGCACCAAAGTGTATTAGCAGAAATGATATTGTAAGAGACATAAAGTAAGGAACAGGATTTAGAGATTGGACATATATCTAGGACAAGGATGTAGAGGGCATGCAAGAAAACCACACCGTTTCTGTCGTAGGTGACTGGGTAGCTAGTGGCACCATTAGGTAGTCTAACAGGTGATTTATCCAGGCTGCACCAGGCACTCCAAAGCTATGGACTTACAGGATACCTCTTCCCAATCAGCATATTTGGTTTGAGTTGACAGGCAATTTCCCTGGATCGAGAGAGAAGATCTGGAGCAATGTTTTCCAAACAGAGAGTAAGAAGCTAAGGACAGTGGAGGAGATGGCATGAAGCTGAGAACACTGGAAGGGAGGGCAAGTATTTATGACTATATTCTCTGCACTTACTATAAATTCAAGATGAACTAGAAGTGCATAGTGAGAAGAGATTCAGCCACAGATTTTGAAAGCCCACTCTTTCCTACAGAAAAAGATAAGCAACAGGTCTTTATGAAATTTATAAGCATGCATCTTCAAAGTATCTGTTGATATTTAGATTATTTAAAATTATTCCATTTTATAAAGAACAACTGCCTGTTTTTCAAATGTGGCTTTGCAACAACAATTATCTTCCAAATTCTAAAGAAGGGGGACTCTGAAATATTCAATATGATTTGATTTCACAGGGGAATTTCAAAAATAAGCCCAAAATGTGGGATACGTGAAACACAAATAATTATTTCAGTGTATTTGAAGAAAAAAAATCTCACGAATCACTATTATTTATCTTCTGCTAATAAAAAGTAAAAAATGGAGAAACATTTTGAGTTTGCTATGCATTTAAATTGCGAAAAAAATGAATCTTGTTTTTATTTGAAATGTGGAATTGTGTTTCGTTTTTAGAGAGTGAATTATGTACTTTTTTGATGTTTTCAAGGTTTTATTAAAACATGAAACAACGACAATCATCAATGCAATTAGGGGAAAGTCATTGTAATGAATATCTGTTGGTTTTGCCAGCCAGCATCCATACAACCTTCTTGGGTAAACACTTCCTTTGGGAAACTACTCTCCCTCCTACTCTCAATAGTAAGATTAGATGGGAATAATCCACATCCTGCTCTAGGGATGTGCCCTGATTGTAATAAGGCAATCAGCAGTGCACATCTCCAACTATAATAGTCAGTTCAGGCTTGGGCATGTAATGCAAATTGCAAGAAGTTTTAGATGAGGTTTCTCAGAAAGAAAGGCCTCTTCTCTCTCCCAGGCATGCTAAGTGATGTGACTCCAAGTCTTCCTTTGGATGTTATAGTAGGAATAATGTGAGGACTGGAATTGGTGCATCCTTTTTGCTTTTTAGAGGGGGAACCTGGAGGTTCTTGGGGGAATCACCAGGTAGAACCAATGACAAGGCTTACACTGAAGAAGCTGGATCTTTGTGATAATGTTTGCCTTTGTGTTTCCAAATATGTTAGCTAATTTAGTTGAGAACTAATCTCCTATTTGTTACTTCATAAGAGTGTCATGGGGCAGTAAGTACACTTTCATCTTTAATAACTCTAGGTAGTTTATCTACTAATTGAAATACATCATGTCCATAATTATTAGATCAATCAAGATTCTGAATATGAAAAGAGAATTATCAGAGAAGCCATTTTCTAAATTAAATTTTATTTTTTGTTAATACAGCAGGTTCTTATTAGTTATCTATTTTATACATATTAGTGTATACATGTCAATCCCAATCTCCCAATTCATCCCACCACCACCACCACCCACACCCTGCTTTCCCCCCTTTGTGTCCATATGTTTGTTCTCTACATCTGTGTCTCTGTTTCTGCCTTGCAAATCGGTTCATCTGCACCATTTTTCTAGATTCCACATATATGCGTTAATATACGATATTTATTTTTCTCTTTCTCATTTACTTCACTCTGCATGACAGACTCTAGGTCCACCCACGTCTCTACAAATGACCTGATTTCATTCTTTTTTATGGCTGAGTAATATTCCATTGTATATATGGATCAAGTCTTCTTTATCCATTTGTCTGTCAATGGGCATTTAGGTTGCTTCCATGACCTGGCTATTGTAAATAGTGCTGCAATGAACATTGTGGTGCATGTGTCTTTTTGAATTGTGGCTTTCTCAGGGTATATGCCCAGTAGTGGGATTGCTGGGTCATATGATAATTCTATTTTTAGTTTTTTAAGGAACCTCCATACTGTTCTCCATAGTGGCTGTATCAATTTACATTCCCACCAACAGTGCAAGAGGGTTCCTTTTTCTCCACACCCTCTCCAGCATTTATTGTTTGTAGAGTTTCTGATGATGCCCATTCTGACCAGTGTGAGGTGATACCTCATTGTAGTTTTGATTTGCATTTCTTTAATAATTAGTGATGTTGAGCAGCTTTTCATGTGCCAGAGAAGCCATCTTAATGCTACAATCAAGGTAAATGATGGGAGTGCTTTTAAAGGAAATTTAATGAAATTAAGCTATATTCAGTTTACAAGAGGGAGGGAGACTCAACGTGTGTCTTAGAGGAGGTAACCAAAGCCCAGGACCTTGAAAGCCAATGTACTCTGCTTTAGAAAATTTCTTACGCCTAATTCTACCATTTTCTCAACTGTGAAGATGTAGGAAGTAGAACCAAAAGAGGTGAACGTCGTGATTTTCTCTAAGGCTTCTTCCTTGCTTGAAAGAACAGAGTGAAGAACGAATCGTGTAGAGTCTTATGACAGGAGAAATTAGGATGGGTCAATAATGACAGATCGTTACAGCACCAACTTGGATGAGTATTCCATCTCATTGGTCTCTGCAATGTTTACATGAAGTGAACATAAGGTCTATCCCATTTTGGATGGGTGATGTGATTCATTTCCTGGATATCAGAGGCTTCTCTGCATTTAGACTACTGGGTGGCTCTGTTGGGGCAGCTCGGCTGGGCAATGTGCTTAGATCATAGGCAACAGTAGTATGCATGACAATATCATGAGGGGAAGTTAGAAACGGAATTTTAAGAAACACATCATTCACTATCATACGCCAGGTGCCAAAGGTACAAAGTCAGTGGCAAAAGCATGTACAAATGAAAACTGTACCCAGGAATATCACCCAAGGACAGTGACTCTCACACAAAGAGCTAACCTCTCCTTTTCATGATAAATGCTTTATAATCTTCTCTTTCCTATCCTTGAATGAAAATCACAGCTCATATAACTAACTTAACTCTGCATGTAATTACAATAATTAATATAATGGTCTAATTGTTACATCCAGGAAAATTATATAAAAAATATTGTATATATTTTCGGTATGTAAAGTCTTAGGCTCAACTGAGATGATATAGTGAGGTAGTCAGAGGCATACAGTTGTACATAGAATCCGAATGCAGAAACTATAAATGGAGAAAGATAATGGGGTGATTTATTGGTAATTAAAATATCAGAAGGGTGATATGCTTTTCAAAACACTGAGTATCTCTTGAAAAATTTCAAACCAAATAAAGCTTAATTTTTCTTGGACTTGCATTCTTGGAAGTTTTAGGATATTAGATTTCAGTACATTAAAGTTGCAAAAATATTTTATATTTATATGTGAAATGGAATTAGGTTTTATGCACAGGTATTTATCAAATGATTTTTAACCTGGCCCCTTATTTGTGACTTGTAACCGAAGTTGGTGTGAACACATTATACCCACTCACTAACTGCCAGTAGCACCCCCTTAATCATGGTGACAACCCTGAAACTCTCCTACCCATTTCCAAATCTACCCATAGATAACTGTAATGCCCCCTTCATAATCTGTGTTCTAGATATTCATAGCTACTCAAACTATAAATCATGACAAAGTGTGAAACTCTATAGAAGTGTGTTATGCACAAGGCCAAATGGGAATTCAGAATAAGGATTTTGCTTGGATAGTTTACAAATAATTCAGCTCCACATAATCTACCTCTAAAATAATTTCCATATAAAAATATACATATCTCTTTTCCCTAAAAGAAGCTTTTTCCCTACTCTAAATTGAAAGACTCAAATGAGGAGTAAATAGTACTTAGGGTTATTCTTGGTATTTCGATGAAAAATTTTATTTGAAAACTACACTGTCTCTTATTTTCACATGTTTTAATATTTGGTGTAGAGCGTGGAGTATGCTTGGATTCAAACATGCAACTCCAGGAATGGCTTTTATTTTGGAATTGGTTTGTGCAGACACCGTTACTGCATGTGGGTTATGCCAGCCTGATCAATAGCCTGATGAGACATGTGTGGCCTGCACTGCCCAGCCCTACCATTTTCAACCTAATTAGCAGCTGCTCAAAGATGGGAAACAGGTGCAGATCCAGGGCCAGACCAGGGAAGTCTGCCTGTAATTAACAAGGAAAAAAAGGGTCAGATATTGGGAAGAATATCAAATCGGCCCACTGGGGTTAACATGCTGGCCTCAAAGGCATAGTCACCTGAGATCTTAAGCATGCTAATGTAAATTATGCAAGCTTTCAAACAACGTGGCTGCATAATCAGTTGGCAGAGAGGAAAATGATTTTTTTTTTGCAGTAGAGTAGGGAAAAAGGGCATCTACAAACTTATTTTTTCTCATTATGTTGGGAATATACAGAAGACATAGTGACATTTTCTTTTTTTTTCATAAATTTATTTATTTATTTATTTTTGGTTGTGTTGGGTCTTTGCAGCTGCGAGCAGGGTCTTCTCTTTGCAGTGGCTTCTCTTGTTGCAGAGCAAGGGCTCTAGGTGCACGGCCTTCAGTAGTTGTGGCACACGGGTTCAGTAGTTGTGGCTTGCAGGGTCTTGAGTGCAGGCTCAGTAGTTGTGGTGCATGGGCTTAGTTGCTCAATGGCATGTGGGATCTTCCCAGACTAGGGCTCGAACCCGTGTCCCCTGTATTGGCAGGCAGATTCTTAACCAACAGGGAAGTGCCACCAGGGAAGTCCCCATAGTGACATTTTCTGAGAGGCAATCATGAGTCACTTAGAAGAAGTTGTTAAGCAGTTAGAGCTCTTCTAGAAATAGGAGAAATTTGGAGGAAAATCTAACAATCAGGTTATTTAGAGAATTGTGTACTAACAGGTATTTGAAAGCAGACCCATGCACGTGTGGTTATGCATAATATATTGACTTTGGTCATTGGCAATTTTTTGAATTATTCCATAAAGTGAGGTCCATTTCAGACTGACAAGGACTTCCTAAGGGCCAGGCTAGGATTGGAGAAGGTGAAAGACCAAATTTTTGAGGAAAAAATGAAGAACAAGGCTGCCTGCCACGTTCAGATTCTGGCTTTAACAATCAAGTTTTCAGAATATTACTCAGCCATAAAAAATAATGAAATTTTGCCATTTGCAACAACATGGATGGACCCAGAAGGTATTATGCTTAGTGAAATAAGTCACACAGAGAAAGACAAATACTCTATGTGATCATTATATGTGGAATCTAAAAAATAAAACAAACGAATGACTATAAAATTCACAGATATAGAGAACAAACTAGTGGATACCAGTGGGAGAGGGGTAAGGAGAGGGGTAAGATAGGAGTAGGTTATTAAGAGGTACAAATTACTACACATACAATAAATAAGCTACAAGGATATATTGTACAGCACAGGGAATATAGTCAATATTTTATAACTTTAAATGCAGTATAATCTATAAAATTATTGAATGACTATGTTGTACACCTGAAACTAATATAATATTGTAAATCAACTCTACTTCAAATAAATAAATAAATAAATGCCAAGTTTTCAGGTTTTTCTTTTAATAAATTTATTTATCTTATTTATTTATTTTTGGCTGTGTTGGGTCTTCATTGCTGCGCACAGGTTTTCTCTAGTTATAGTGAGCGGGGGCTACTCTTTGTTGCGGTGCATGGGCTTCTCATTGCGGTGGCTTCTCTTGTTGCACAGCATGGGCTCTAGGAGCATGGGCTTCAGCAGTTGTGGCACATGGTCTCAGTAGTTGTGGCACATGGGCTTACTTGCTCTGCGGTATGTGGGATCTTCCCGGAGAAGGGATTGAACCTGTGTCACTTACATTGGCAGGTGGATTCTTAATCACTGTGCTACCAGGGAAGTCCCAAGTTTTCAGTTCTAAGGCATTCTTTCTATTCCAATGAATGGAGCTTAAAATTCATGCTAGGCTAAGAAAACTTTACACCTTGTCCTTTTTAACATTTAGCATTTAGTCTGCCAGTAAACTTTCATCTACTTGGTGCTGAATATCTTGGGCTAGAAGGGAGTTTTTATCTCTGCTTAAGAAATTGATGGCAGTTTCAGTCAACTTAGCCAAATTAATATGAGGGTAAAAACAACCTCTAAGCCTCAGATGCATACAAAGATTTATTTCTCACTCACAGTGCATGTCTTGTGGCTTGACTATGGCTTCATATTGACTTCATTACAACCTTAAGCTGAAGGACAGTCTGTCTCTGGGACATTGCCTGTCTTGTGACAAAGATGATCCAACATGTCAGAACCCTGGGAGGAAAACTTCATCCCTTCCACTTACACACCACTTGATGTCCCATGACCTCAGTGAGGTAGGATGTACAATCCTCCCCTGAGGAGAATGGTGAGTACTTTGAATAATAATAAAATCAACTACAGTGCCTTGGGTAAACCTATATACATTTTTAGAGAGCCAATCCCTACTGTGGAGTGAATACAAGTATCAGTTTGTCTAAAAGATTGTGAATGTTTTAAAATCATGGTCAAATAAAATGATAATAACTGGCCTATTTTTGTTTCTAATATGTACTATGTGCCAGGCACTTTATAATTTTATTTTTTTACCCTCAAGACAATCTTGAAGCCTTGGTATTATCATCCCGTTTTTTTTTTTTTTTTTTTTTTTTTTTTGGCGGTATGCGGGCCTCTCACTGTTGTGGCCTCTCCCGTTGCGGAGCACAGGCTCCGGATGCGCAGGCCCAGCGGCCATGGCTCACGGGCCCAGCCGCTCCGCGGCATATGGGATCCTCCCAGACCGGGGCACGAACCCGTGTCCCCTGCATCGGCAGGCGGACTCTCAACCACTGCGCCACCAGGGAGGCCCTATCATCCCGTTTTATTGGAACTATAGCTCAGAAACTTTCAGTGGTTTGCTCAAGGCTGCTCAGCTAATAGAGTTTTAGAACTGGGGTTCCAACCCCACTCTGTCGTAGAGCACAGGCTCCTGAATACACTACACTGCCACAGAAGATGTGGCAGTTCTGGTGGGAAAACTACTCAATGGGCTCTTTACACAATCTGTTGCATCTGCCTCATCCTGATTCTGAGGTGGTTGTGGAGGCATGAAAGGATGCCTGTGCTGCCTGGAGAGCATTAGTCGTAACTGAGCTCAATACAGTGTGCTTGAGTACAGAGCACAGGACACACAATTTCAGGATTGAAGTTGAGATGATTAGTCTTTCTAGGGTCACTTTATTTCAACACCTTTATATTGGGCTCTCTAAATACTGCCATAATTTTTTTTTGAACTAAAATATGGACATCTGTAATAAAGAATTAACACCTTCTTATAGTAGAGTTGGAATAAGGCACAGATCACATCATAAATGAATAAAGAGTTGGAGTCAGTTACCTTCCAGTGATGCCAGGACACAGATAAAGATGCAAGACACTGAGAAAGGCATCACAACCCTGCTCTCCCTGGCTGTTTCCACTAGGAATATGGATACCGATTCCCTCTATTTTATTTCATTATTTTTTTTATTGAAGTATAGTTGATACAATGTTGTGTTAATTTTTGCTCTATAGCCAAGTGATTCAGCTATACATATACACACATCCATTCTTTTATATATTCTTGTCCATTATGGTTTATCACAGGATATTGAATACAGTTCTCCGTGCTATACAGTAGGACCTTGCTGGTTATCCATTCTATACCTAAAAGCTTACATCTTCTAATCCCAGCCTCCCACACCATCACTTCCCCAACCCCCTCCCTCAGGGTAACCACCAGTCTGTTCTCTACGTCCGTGATTCTGTTTCTGTTTCACAGATAGGCCCATTTGTGTCATATTTTAGATTCCACATAAAAGTGAATATCACCATTTGACTTTTTGCACTGGGTAATTCTTTGCTGCGCATGTGTGTAGAGTGGCTGTTTTAGGATGTTTAGAAGCATCTCTGGCCTCTACTCATTAGATGCCAATAGCCACCTTCCCCTAATTGTGAAAACAAAAATCTCCAGACATTGCCAAATGTCCTTGGTGTGTATGTGTGTGTGTGTATACAAGTTTGCTTGTACATATACACCTGCAGTTAAAAATCATTGCTTGGGCTTCCCTGGTGACGCAGTGGTTGAGAGTCTGCCTGCCGATGCAGGGGGCATGGGTTCGTGCCCCGGTCTGGGAAGATCCCACGTACCGCGGAGCGGCTGGGCCCGTGAGCTGTGGCCGCTGAGCCTGCGCGTCCGGAGCCTGTGCTCTGCAACGGGAGAGGCCACAACAGTGAGAGGCCTGTGTACCACAAAAAAAAAAAAAAAAAAAAAAAAAAATCACTGCTTTACTTTCAAATGAAAATTAGTACAGAATTAAAAATAATACTGCTGCATATATGAACTCTAATTTAATTCTCTTGCTGTATTGTACAATAATCCATTCTTTAAATGACATTAATTGATCACCTATTATATTCTGGGCACTTTGCTAGCTTGGATGGGGGAGGAGTAGGCTAAAGATGAATAAGACCAGTCAAATCTTCACTAGATGATGCAGTTTATAATTCTGCATCCATAAAGGAACTAAGAAAAATAGAGAAAAGTTAGAGTTGAAGTCCTTTATGTGGACACAAAAGATTGCTTTTTAAAAAAAATATATCCAAATATAGCAAAGAATTTTGAGCAGGATTTGATACTGAAAAGAAAATAACGCAGTTAACTATTTATCCCTCTCTCTCTCCAGGATCAACTCCGACCACCGTTATTTAGAGACATCTCAGAGCCCAAAATATCTTCAAATAAGTCCCCCGGTCTCACGGATTCAGGTATTGATAATGCTAAATCTAGGAAGAACTTTAGCTCCATCTAAACCTTGAGGCTGAGATTTGCCAAGAAAGATGGTAGGTAAGGTGAATCAAAAAGTATCTTCTTACTCTTACTCTTGTCCTCTTAATGAAGAGGACAAGAAGGAAAAGAAGGAGAGCCAGGAAGGATGCTGGAAGAAGAGGAAAAGGAGGGGCTTGGAGCCACAGCCAGTGTGATATAGCCGGAAGATTAGCAAATTTGGACCAACTTGACCTCAGGCCAGTTGTGCATCAGATGTTACATCATCCCTAGCATGGGCGGAAGAATTACTGCCTTCAACATGAGTTACCATAAGAATGAAATAATATGCCATATTTTCTCTTAAGACAGATTTTAATAGTTTTCAACCAGCATGCACATTCAACGTGCTTTTTATTAGTCTCCTCCCGATTTCACCAGCTATTACTAACATGGAAGGCCTGAAAGAAACTAGACTTTCTGGCTCAAAAATTGCAATTTACCTATATTTTGCTTTCCTATTTGAAGGTCAGGCCAGGGTGCTTTGATGTAGGCAAGGAGGAGATGAAATGAGTTCCTATTAGAGAGGCTTACCTTGGCTAAAGGACAGAATGAATGACCAGTAGAGGAGAGGTGTTTTGAAGCAAGCAATTAGCTGGGTTTAAACACATACACAAAAGAAGAGACAATATATGCAATTAGAGCCATTTAGCTTTAGGAAAAGAATGTTAGATTCTTGATTGTGACAAAAAGACAGGAAGGTGGGGCAGATTTTTTTGAGCGCCCCTTCACTTCTGTTAATAGGCTCTGTATGGTGGATATTGGAACTTTCATTCTCCCTGTACACCTTCTTTTTCTTGTTGAATTCCATTGGAAATTTTATGTCTACTGACATTATAAGTGGCTTGGTAGGACTTGGATCTCTTACTTAGTTTTTCATAAGTTGTTTATTATACTAATTACGTTTTAAGTAGGAATGCTCTGGACCTTACTTGCAGAACGTTAATGACCATATTTAATTACATTATTTTACTTATGGGAGTAGCTAAATGAATACTGGTTGACTGAGAGATTGATCTTACAGAACCTGAAATGAAGTCCCATATATGATTAAGACTGCCCCTGTAAAGTCAAATTTCTTGTTGTGATGCTTATTTTTGTTTAAGTACAAGACATTCAAGTTGGGTGACCAAGGAACTAAGCCATTTCATCTCTATGTAACAGATGAAAAAAACTCAAGTCTAGACAGTAGTGTTTTATTTAAGGTTACATGGTAAGTTAGTTTAAGCTGGGATTCTGTTCCTAGGGAATCATGAATTTACCCCATGTAGTGGGGTTGTAGACCATGTTCTCAGCCTTATAGCCAACAAACACTAGGCTAAAACATGTCCACTTTAGGACTGAAATGATTCCATAGGTGTCCCACATCATAGCACATATTAATAGTAATACCAGGGGAAAATGGCTATATCTTATAAATTAGAAGGAAATAAAGTAGCACCATTAGATATTTCAGTCAAGTTCAACAGCTGCCCTCAATCCTTCTTTTAAAATGCAGAGACTCAAAATAGACAGGCTAAGATTTATAAAAATAGATTCGTCTGTCACTTCTAATTTTACATTTTGCAAACAAGTTGTGCTTCAATGAAAATTTGCAGATAGACTGAGCATCTGGCAACAGGAAGATTGTCACGATTTTGATGGTTTGGATTCAGACTACAAAGGATAATTGATAATGTTAATCTTTTGTTTGAATAGCCTAAATGCTTTGACTGCAGTAACCCTGATGACAGATGGGGAGGATAGTTATTATCAATTCATTTTTATGAGAGGAAGGACCAAAACACTGAGCCCCTCCTCACTGCTGAAGCAATGCATCATTGTGGAATGAGGTCCAGCCTAGGTCTGCAAGGCTGGTTTTGTCACTCACCGGCTTTGTGATCCTGGACACATCTCTGAATATCTGGAGCTTCATTTACTCAGCTGTAATAGAACATAGTAGGTTAGACTCTCTCTACTCAAAATGTGGTCCATGGACCGGCAGCATTGGCATCACCTCAAAGAACTTAAGACTCTCAAGGCTCACCCCAGACCTACTGGAACTAGAAATTGCATTTGAAATAGGTCCTAGGTGATTCCTATGAACATTGCAGAAGCTGTGGATCTGACACTCTTAACGCTTTCTTACAGTTGAAACGCTCATCATTTTGAGTACAGGGATCGTGGTGACTGCCCTACAAGCCCTAACAGAGTACTGGACTTAGAGTGCATTAGGGCATCCGAAACAAATGAAGAAAAATTTATTCTCACCCAGTCAAACTTCAAAGACAAGTCATCTTGACTACCAGGACCTTGAAATCTCAGAAAATTCCTTTTCTAAGTCATGCCGGGTGTTTCCCCCACATAGAAGCACAAAAGCCTTGGATTCTCATAACCATTTCTTCCTTTTAAACAAAATGATCTTACTTTTGCATTAAAAAAAAAAAAGTTGCTCCTAACCTCTCTCTGCACTTACAGATTCTAAGAGGTACAAACACCACACCCGTCTGTCCTTTTCCCTGAAGCTGCCGTCTTTCCACTGCCTCAGCCACCGGCTTAGGCATCACATTACTGCCAGGCCATTGGCACCAACTGCTCATTAAGTGTCAGCTGATGGGAGGATGGGGGACACCTGGTGACTGTGAAGTCGGCCCAAGACACTGAAGGAAATCAGCAAAGTGCTAAAAAGGCACAAAGTAAAACAGACGTTGGGAATCCAGAGGGTTGAGTTTCAGAGGAAGGAGGTCTGAGCCAAGCAGGTCGAGCTTCTGAGGCCCTGGGCAGCCGTTTAATTTCCTGACCTCTGCGAGCACTGTGCTGTGCAGGGAGAGAGATTCCTAAGGAAGCAAGGGTACATACATTTTCTGCTGAACAGCTCCTTCCTGCAAAGCCAGTGGGACCTGGTGAGCCTGCTCTGGGTACCTGTTGGAGAGAAGACTGTTAAATTTCTGAAAGGGCACCTGTGTGTCCAAGTTGTGAGCTGGGTCATGGCTTCTAATTCTGTGAAACATCTGTAGTCAACTGTTTATCATTTCTGAAAGCAGATTCAGATGGAAAGACCTAGTATAACCTGCAGACATATGGCCAGAGGGCTGTGCTCTGGAAGATTGGGCCTCAGAGAAGCCCATGAAGGGCTCCAGGCCAAAGTGAGGACATAAAATCCTAGACATATTCCAAAGAGCCTCAACGGTCAGTCAGATGTCCCCTTCTCAGCCCAGAGTTACTGAAAACCAGCTGTCACACGTTTCGGTCATCGTTTCAATTCTCAACAGAAAGAGTTTGTGTTCTGTTACACCTCAGCCAGCAATACGCAAGTTCATTGAAAGCATTAGTCGTGGTGGTCTGTGAACCTTAGCAGAATCACTTCAGAATTTATTGTGAATAGTTAATTAGAGCCATTTGTACAGAAGTAGTGTGCAGTTATTAAGAGAATCATCTCCGGGACAGAATCCTGATTTTATAACTTACTTGTGTGACTATGGGCCAATTAATGTTTTTCTGCCTCAGTTTCCTTATCTATAAAATGGGATAATGATAGCAATCTGTCTAATACGGTTGTGGTAAAGACTACCTGTACCATATAAAAAAATAAAGTCTGACATAGAGTTAACTGCTATACAAGGGCTTGCTATTATTATTGGAGAAGTAAGATTGTTTTGAAACTTGCTTTCTTTTTTTACCCACAGAACATAGAAAGCTAATTAAAGAAACTGTTAGGATCAGCATTCTGCATGGATTCCAGGACCCAGGGATAGAGGTCTTCTATCTTTCCACTTCCTGTCAGGTCTTCTTTCCCATTACCTTATTATTTGACTCCTAGCTTCTGTCAGAGAAAATGAGAAAAAAGAAATCTATCTAATGATTCTTTCCTATAGTGTCTTCCTTGTCAGCATCCGCTCCATCACGAATAGATATTGATGTATTGAAGGTTCCCTCAAGTTTGTTCAAACATGGAATTAACTTTAATTCTCAGCTATGAGAGGGGGCTTAGTTGGAGCCAAAGTATCTTGCTGCCCTTAAAACTAAGTCCAGACCCTCACAAATGGGATAAGTCAAGAGTCTCAAACTCAAGGGTCCACAGGAGCCAGATAGGTAACCTGAAGGGGCCAAGGGCTATCAGCCTCTCTTCTATGCCTCACGTTGGATAAAGATGAGGCTACAGACATATATTGTCCTACTTGTAGGCAAATAACTGTGCAAGTGCAGTGACTAACAGCCATTCACACCAGATCTCAGGTTGGGAGAAGATGACAAGTGGTGGAGAACTGGCAGCCCTATGATCTCCAGGGGAGCTGTTACTCAGCAGCCATGAATTCCTGCCAGATGAGCCCAATGTTGCTTGATTTTCTAACATTTGAAGAGGCTCCCAATATGGATTTTTTTTAAAGTGAAATCTCCAGGTTTTAAAAAATATCAGGTGAAAATTTCATAGGTCAAAACATGGAGGGGGACAAATATAACATGTTAACCAGTTGAATCTGGTTCATAGGCTTCAATTTGGTGGTGTCACCTGCACTTCGATCAGTCTCCAGAGCAGCCAGTAAGATATTCAGAACGCTGCATATGCGTGGTGGAGGGCTAGAGGCTGAGGGAAGAGAGAAAAACCTTTCCGTCTTGTTCGAGAGAGATGAATCTCAGGCAGGAGGACTTTTTCACTTGTTTCTTTTAAGTTTTTATTTTGAAATAACTCCAGATATACGAAAAAGTTGCAAAAGTAGTACAAAGATTTCCCACATACCATTCACCTAGATTCTCCAAATATGGTTAATATTTTACCATATTTGCTTTCTTATTCTCTTTCTCTTGTTCTTTTTCTGTCTTCTATGTATTATGTACGTGTGTGTGTCTTCTTCCTGAAACATTTGAAAGTTGAAGAATCAGTGTCCGTTTACTTCTAAATAGTTTAGTGTATTTACTAAAGGCAAAAATAGCCTCTTACATTCCACAGTGTAATGGCCAAATCGGGAAATGAATATGAATATAATCTTATGATATGATCTATAAAGATTACTCAAATTTTACGCCTCGATTTCTTTATAGCAAAAGAAAACATTTCAGGTCCAAGATCCAACAGGGTGTCACAGTTGCATTTAGTCTTCTGTTTTGCTGGGGGTGGGATGAGGTGGGGAACAGTTTCTCTTTGTTTGTCATAAGAAAAGACAAATCTCAGGACTTCCCTGGTGGTCCAGTAGTTAAGACTCCGTGCTTCCACTGCAGGGGGCATGGGTTCGATCCCTGATCCCTGGTAGGGGAATTAAGATCCTGCATGAAGCATGGCCAAAAAGATAAAATGAAAAAGAAAAGACAAATCTCTTGTGTCTCTTATAACATTCATATTTTAGAAAAGACAGACTAGCTTTTAATTTGGGTTTGTTTCATACTTCCTGATGATTAGATTCGGGTCACAGTTTTTGGCAGGAATACCAAGAAGTGATGTTGAGTCCTTCTCGATGTGAGAAAAACACAGTGGGAATACTTGAGGAAGGCCATCAGTTTGTTTTGGGAAGGGAAGTATTCACTGTACAAGTATTTGCCCTCCAAACTGGCCTTTTGCTATTGTTTCTTTGTTATTTTAGCCTGATTATTAAAGATCCTATTCAAATTCTTTCCATCTTTATGAAGGTTTCTCCCCTTGCTTCTCTTCTTTCACCCATTTTTATTTTCATAATGAAATATCCAGACTCTTTGGATCCATTTGGTATTAAGATTGTATGCAGGCCTGTGAAGTCTTTGTTAGCTGAAATGACAGCAAAATAAAGCAGGCAGGACTCACTACTGAATTTGGTAAAAAGAACATCTCCCCCTCCTCAGTCCCTCAGAAGCTCTAAATATAAAGCGAGAAGTAGACCATGGATTATAAACGGAGTGTAGAGACACTTAATTACATCATCTTTATTTTAATAGAAGGAATGATTCCTTGAATTTATAAAATTTTGAAAAATTCTCAAAGCTCTATCGTATTTATTTTTCTCCTTTTTATAAGAGAAAAGAGCACACAGGCAAAGATTTTAAAATTTTAGCACAAGATTGCCTTGCATTGGAATCCTAGTTTTGTCACTTAGAACAGTCACTGTGGAGATGCTTTATGAACCCCTGAAATTTGAGCGGCATCAGAGAGCAGCAGCAAAGCACGGGCTTTTGAATTAGCAGGTCCTAGTTGGAGCCCCAGATTTATCATCCAATATTTGTGGAGTCTTGGACAATTTTATCTCTGGAGCTCGGTTTCTTCATTTATAAAATGGAGGATTATCTTGCCAGACTCTCATGAGGTTTAACAAGATAAACGAAAGAAAAACATTTAACTCAGTGTACCTGGTAGATAAAGTCCAATAAATGTGGCTTTTCTTTCATATTCCTTTTTATCTTTGTGCCTTCAAGGGTTTATTAATTCTCTCCTTTTTATAAAGTCCATTGGGAGGAATTTCAGTATCTAGAAATACTGAAAAAGTTTTGGAAAATAAAAAAGAGGCACAGGAAATTTAAAATAATTTTAACCATTTGACATATTGGACACTCTCCTTACAGTCCTAAAATTGTGAAAGCAAATATCAATGATTGGGAAGATTTTACATGAGCATGAGTAATTAAGCCAAAATATTTGCAGGATCAATTAGGCAATTTCAAATGGGAAGCCTCTGGATCTTAGCTCTGTGTAGAAATTCCCTCTTGGTAATTAATCGCTCATTACAATTGGAGCTCAAGATGACTGTGGCAAAGTCTTTCAGGTATCGAAAGGAGATTGTCAGGGACTGAAGGAACATGGTTCTCTGTAGAGGAAAGTGTTACTCTTAAGTTGTTCTGACTGCCTGGTGGGTGCTAGTGAATGTTTAAGCTCTGGCTCCAAACTCAGCGGCACACACATCCACTTTTGTTCACTTTTGATTTTCACAGGCACATGACATCATAGTCTAGGTAAAGCTGAAACAGCCCTGAATTCCTATTTTCTAACCTCTATAGGAAGAGTTCCCTTGTATGTACAGATATTTCTGTTTTTCTCCTATATTTGTAAGGCAGTTAGTCATCGGAAATGAGGTGGGGAGTAGAGAAGTTACAGATTGGATGACTGGAGAATTCTTTTTAAGGAAAGAGAACTATAGCCTCATTGTCCACTTTTTAAAAAAACACTGCTTATTAAAGGATGACTTATCATCCAAACCAGGGCACTTTTGAGAGAGCAAGAGGGAATTATTAGTAATTATACTGAGACAAAAGGAGTAGACTGAGAGTGACCTAGGCAATCAAGGCATATGGTCATGCTGTCTTTGAGGACTTGGGTCAGAAATTAAAATTACTGTGAAGGTTAGACTTGACTACAGTGGTTAAATAGGTTATACTCTCAATGTCAGTAATTCCCTTTCTCCTTTCAGTGTCTTTCTCTTCCAGGCTGTCTGGGCTTCTCCGTTATCATGATTCAGGCTTTGATTTTTCCTTAAGAACATACATAGCCAGCCAGTGCCCCATTTTCTCATGACTCAATTCAGAGAACTGAAGTTTCATTTTACAAACTCCTTTATGATAAGGTGGCTATTTCTAATGATCTTAGTATGGTAGTGTTCTTGGGCAAAGGAATTCATGGTCATGAACAACATGGAGAATCTAGAGCTAAAATATTTGGAGAGGGGCTATTTTTATTTTAGGGAGAAGTGTTTTTTTGTTTGTTTGTTTGTTTTTAACCTTGTGAGTAGAAGGCTTCTTCCCCTCTGCTTCACAAGGTCTTTTACTTGTGAAAGATAAGCGGGCATTTCAGACTATTTATGTGCTTAGGTCAATTGTCCCTCTGAAACCAAGCAAGACCCTGTGGGGCTCCTGGGCACAAAAGCCTCTCTGTGTCCACTTCTCTGAGTTCCAAAAGGCAGGTTCAAACAGTTGCTAATCAGGGAAGAGAGGGGATGCAGAGACAAGGGAAGAGCAGTCAAGAAACAACACTGCAGGGGGCTTCCTTGGCTTCCCTGGTGGCGCAGTGGTTGAGAGTCCGCCTGCCGATGCAGAGGACATGGGTTCGTGCCCTGGTCTGGGAAGATCCCACATGCCGCGGAGCGGCTGGGCCCGTGAGCCATGGCCGCTGAGCCTGCGCGTCTGGAGCCTGTGCTCTGCAGCAGGAGAGGCCACAGCAGTGAGAGGCCCGTGTACCGCCAAAAAAAAAAAAAAAGAAAGAAAGAAACAATAGTGCAGCCTTGGGGCAGGGTCCTGTTTGCTCCTTAAGGGATATACATAACATTATCTTTGAGCTTTTCTGCAGAACTAAAACCCCACCAAATGGAAGATGTTAACTACTTGATGAAGCATTCTTCATTCCAGAGGTCACAGTTAGCCCTTCATCACCTGACGCCAGATGATCTCTGGATTGAAGGGATGCGGGCCCTGCATGGCACCCTGATCCTTATCAGCAAACTGCCCCTGGACTATAAGACTCCTCACAGGCCTCCCTGGGTACCCCACCCCCACTGGGTTGGGACAAACAATTTTGAGTTTTCATTAGCCCATTGTGTCCCCCTTTGCCTGGTAAAGTAGTAAAGCTATTCTTTTCTACTTCACCCAAAACTCTGTCTCTGAGATTTAATTCAGTGTCTGTGTACAGAGGCCGGATTTGGCTTCACCTCCCCACAGAAGGAGCAGGTGGTCTCTGTAGGGTGGCTTAGTCATGGAGCACAGGCTTTCCATTTTAAAGACTAGAACAAATGAGATCTGGAGAAACAAAATGAGATGCTCATTGTCACAGTAAAAATTAATGTATACATTCTGGTTTATCCCAGGATATTGAATATAGGTCCCTATGCTATGCAGTAGGACCTTGTACAGCAAAAATTAAAACAACATTGTAAATCAACTATACTTCAATAAAATAAATTTTAAAAAATCAATGTATACATAGGCTAGAATTTGAGATTCTTGAATCCTGGTCTAGTATACTTTTCCCCATACAACTTTTCTGAGCTAAATAAACTTGGATCCAGTCAATGGAGTAATCACAGGCTTTTCTGAATTAATAATAGGGATAATATAATAATAACAATAACTAAATCATATATTGCTTACCATGTACAAGGCACTGTTCTAAGTGCCTAACATGCACTAACACATTTAACATTTTAATCAATGTTTAAAATTGAATCAACATTTAAAATTTTCCCTAGTGGTAAATGCAAAATTTAGGGATTTTTTTTCCTTTCGAGGGAAACAGAATTAATTGTTTGTAACACATTAACCATGTTTTGTTTTATTTGCCTAGAAAGCTCTGGGTAGAGAGTTCCCTCATATAACTTAGTGCCTTTAACTCTTTCATTGTACATTAGAGGAGTATTTTTCAGCATGTATCTTGCAGCTTTTAGTTCAAGGCTGAATGTGGCTTTTTCTCGCAATGTTTATATTTGTGCTAAAGTGGTGTGGACTCATATGATTAGGTAAGGTCTGTTGCTAGAGGCAATATTATGCAATTGCTTAAAATCTAACTCAGTTCAGATGGGTAACAGTCTTCAGTGGCATTTAACTCCTGCTTTGTGTTCATTTGTATTCAAGTACTTCAGGACAGGAGTTTAGCTAGCTTCCTGGGGTGACTTTCTGCCTGATATTGTTTAAGCTACATTTCAAATATAGGGGAAGAAAAAAGAAAAAGGAAAAGAAAAGCATATAGGACACATTGTCATTCATTACCCATTAAATGTCTAGGAGGGTTTTTTTTCCCCTAAATATGAACCAGAGATATAATTAGCCTGAAGGGCATTGCTTTCTGGGTAATCCAGAGTGAAGCCTCCCTGTGAATGCTGGATACTGAGTGTGTTTGGCTATAGCTTCTCACTGTCCACTTCTGTCTTGATGATCTTTCTTGGAGTCCCAGCACCGTACTTGGCACTTAGTTAATGCTCCATATATAATGAAATGAAGGGATCAAGATTTAAGGCAAGAACAGAAATACGAGAGAGTTTTAGGAAGGGTTGTTTTTTTTGGCAGTGCTGGGCGGCATGCGGGATCCTAGTTCCCCAATCAGGGATGAAATGCAGGCCCTTGGCAGTGAGAGCGTCCTAACGCTTGGAGTCCTAACCACTGGCTCACCAGGAGACTTCCAGGAAGAGGTTGTTCTGTGGGTGAGGACGGGTTTCATCTCAGGAGATGGCGGGGTGGGCTCTGCTATGGAATTTTTTTTTTAAGGACTGATAATTATTTATGGTAGGTATGGTGCAGGAAGATCCAGCTACCAACCCCAAGTGAGAACTTCTACAGCATGGAGGACAGCACATTTCACAACAACCAACTCCCAGAAGTAGGAGCCCACAGACCTCCCCCATCTGCATCTTCTACGGGTTTGGAGTCGCCGAGTAGGACTCAACACTCAAGGCACTAGTCTGAAGAAAGCTTTATTCACAGAAAAGAGAAGAAATGCAGCAAGATCAGCGTCTACAGAAAGGTCATCGGGTCCCTCCATATAGTCAACTCAGGGTGCTGGGCTGCAGGCAAAGACCCACTTCTCCTCCCAATGAGGGCAGATGGACTGGGCTGGGGGACTGGGGTCAGGTGCCATATGCTGCACAGGCTTAAGCAATGCAGTAACCATTCATTACATACACAGCACAGAGGAAAGATTTCTCCTAATGAGGAAGAAGAATCTAGGGATATGTGACAGCTTGCTCCCAGTTCCACATAGGGGAAAGTTCCAGGCCCAGAACACAGACTGGGCAATCCCAAAGTGGCAGTTGGAGTGGTAGCTGCTTCTACAACAGTAGGGAAGGGACAGAGGAGAGTGAAGGGTCAAAATGGAAATTCTTACCCTGAAAATAAGAACTGAATGTGACTTTCCTCATCCCTCCCCTCCGTTTTATGATTGGTAGGCATTGCTAGTCAATCGTGGAAGTCTTCACAAATGAATTAGGTTTCAGAGTCAGAATTACTTTTCTTTTTGCCCTCAGAATCCTTTCCAACAAATTGTTTTCAAGTGGCCACTTCCAGCTAGATGGAGTTAATGTATGATGTGATATTGATGTATTACAAGACTAAAGATACTGTGAAATTAAAGACATGTCAACTTTGAGGTAAGAAGTGAGTGGAGGAGGGGTATATTTATTGAAGCAGACCTGTGAAGTGCAGCTAGCTACCAGAGGAAGAAGAGAGGATCCCAGTAGGGGAGAAATGGATCTCATAAACTCAACTGGGTTGGCATGGGTGGATGAATGAATGAATAAATAATGAGAGGTACATTTGAATTAGTCAGAATGTCTGTATTCCCCTCATGGCATTTCCTTCATTTTAAAACAACCTTGGGCAAGCCCCATATGTCAGATATTTCCTAGCAAAGCAAAGATGGGAAGTGTGGCAATATCCTGATAATTCAGGCAAAACCTCCACTTCTGTTTAGGGTACAGAAAATACCATTGGGAAAGAGAAGTATAAATATAAATGTGTTTTTTTTTTATAACAGCATGTCATTATCATCTTTATGAATTCATATGACATCTTTTACTTAGGAAAGTCAATGGAATTCAATTAATGTTTATAAACTATTACAGAAAGAACCATGCAGTGTAGGCTAGCATTAAAATCCAATACATATGTAAGAAAACTTGAGTTCTTGTTCCTCAGTCATTGGGCCAAACTCCTTATCAGTTATATTTAGACTTACTAAAGCATTCCAATAAAAGTACAAAATTTCCTAAATGTATATGGAAGAACAAAATATGCAACCAGCAGAGAAGACCTTGATTTTGTATTTTCCTAAAGTTATTAGGGGTTATGTTCACACAGTTTCAACCAGATATCTTGGTGTCCTTCATGAAGTGGGGCTCACGATTTTACTTCTCTGCTCCTTGCTTTAGATTATCTGTATATCATCATTTTCTTTTGAACTCTTGAATATAATTTAAAAAGAAATTATATTGTATGTATTTTAGTTGTCAAAAACTTAAAAATCTGTAAAATTCTACAACCCAAAGTCACCCCTGTTAACATTTTGGTAACATATACTCTTTTAAAAAACACAGAAGAGATTGTTTTTATGGACTCTTTTGTAAATGTCTTTGTTTTTCCCCCAGTATGTTGTGTGAGACATATCTTCTTTCTATATCAATAAATTTGTTTTTATATAAAACATATAGATATATCATTTTTCATAGTTGCCTAGTGTTCTATTACATGGGTTTAACACATGTTAATTACCACTTATTTTTGGATATAACATTTGTTTCCAAATTTTTACAGTGTTGTGAATACATGAGATAATATCCTTGAAGCTAAATCTTTGCCTTCATCTTTAATATTTTATTTGGAATAAATGTTGGAAGTGCTATTACGGGAACAAATTTCAGCTGTAGCTTGATGAATTGCCTTTTAGAAAGGTCACAGATGTTTTCCCTCTGAATAGCTATGTGTGGAAGCCCCGGAACCCTTGGTGATATTCTTTTTCTTTCTTCCTTTTTCATCTTTGCCAATTTGATAAAAGTGTATCTCATTTTAATTTGATATTTTAAATTTTATTAGTGAGTTTGAACATATGTTTATTGGCCATTTGTATTACTTGATTTGTGCATATTCTGAGTTTTACCATTTTTTATATTAGTATTTTCTATTTCTCATTGATTAAAAAATAACTATTTATTAAATATACAAACCCATGGGACTGGATGGATTTCATAATTTTAGTAAATTTCAACATCCTCTATATCAGGATTTTGAACTGTAAATAAGAATCCACACTAATTCCTGCTTTCTTAAAGTGTTCTCACTGCAATGACCACTAGAAAAATATAATATTGACCATGGCAGAAATTGGTCTGAATCACCTTCTTAATGGTCTTTCTTTAATGGTAATGAACTAAATTGTGCCTGAGCAGAGAACAAAACAGCCTATCTCAAAGTAAAATAGAACATTTACTCAATTATTTATACTTTTCAGCTAATAGTAAGGTCATGTTTTTCTTCATTACCTAAATATTTTGTACTAAAGTTAGGTATGCCTCCTGGACTTTCTTTTTCCTTCTGATTTTCCAAATAACCTCTTCCATTCTTCAATGCTTCATAATGCTAGTGTGGACATAACTAGAGTATTAATGATCTGAGGAGTCAATTTCAGATGAAACAGCTATCACAGATCAAAGTAATTTTGCCTTATGGGGACTTGAATCCAGGGTCAAATGTAGGCTCTCGGTAAGCACTTCATGAGGGATGGTCTGAGGAGGAGATAGGGTGGCCGAATCTTCACCAGCCTTGCAGAAAAGCACTGAGTCTGAGGCCCATGCTTAAGAATCATCACAGTACATCGTGCTTCTCCACCAAGCTTAAATCTCAGAGCCTCATCTTTGATTCAGCTGGTACAGTGGGGACGGATATTCATATCTTTATAGACATGTCGCTTTTCCACCCTTAATTTTTTTCCTTGTGGTGTTTGGTATTAGGGTGAAGGGCGAAGGCCACATTTGAACATAAGTCAGTTTTTTTTTATTTTATGCGGGGTAAAGCCGGGGGCATTTGCAGAACTTAAAACAGAAATCAAACCTTTAAAAGTCGACTGTGTGTGTCCTGCCATTCATATTCTCTTCTGGCTTCTAACTTTCCTTAGGCTTAAAATATATCTGCAGCCGTTGGTTCCTTTGTTCTTTAGAGAGTTCATTTCTTATGCTTTCAAAAAAAACCCCCAAAAAACAAATTTAAAAAATCCAACAAAAACTCCACTGTTGGTTTTTCTTTCTTTTTTTTTTTTTTTTAAGGAAAACAAAGTTTTCATTGATCATAGTTTCAGAGCCTGGTTGCTTACAACTCTGCAGAGTAAAACAGGGCCTGCTGTTATTTCAGGAGTGTCACGTTGCACTCTAAGTGGCTGGGATTCTCAGTGGGTGGATATTCCTGGGCTCAGTGGTTTACTGACTGTGAAATTAGGAGAAATTGGGGTAGGAGAGGAGGCCACCTCATTTTGAAATGAAGACAGATGAGTAAATCCATCTGGAAAAAATGCTAATGTAATATTTCCCAATATCTTCTTTAATAAACCCAGCTGCAAAGTTTGGCATCAAACCTTCTTTTAGCCTTGTACCTCTTAGTAATTATATCAGTATACATATTATAGACTGGATGTTTATAGTTCATTAAAGCAATTGGTTGAATACCAGGAATGTTGTTTAGGAATTTCTGCCACATTCAGAATGTATCATTAAAAAATAAGAATAAATAAATTCTTGACTTATTATTCTACAACATGCATATAGACTAATTCTTTTTTCACCATTGTTTTAGTTAAATGTGTAAGTAAGAGCTGTCCCAGGCTACTGTGAGAAAAAAAAAAAAAACTGTAACAAGGTGACTACATTTTCTGTATTAAATAGATTTTCAACTTTCATTTTAGATGGCAAATTTTAATTAAGTGAACACTTCTGTTCTCTTCAGTTCTTAGGAGAAATAAGTATTTCTTATACGTGCACATTTATCAGGTTTCCCACCTCTGCTTAGAGATTCCCATCTCTCTCTCTTCCTCTCTACCCCACATTCCTAATTCTGCTCATTGAAATCTCCTTCTCATTAATTCATTCTCAACGGCTACACGCTGGGGAAAGAATATGAGCCCAAGCAAACAAGCCCCTGTCATCCTTGAGCTTACAATCTAAAGAAATCTGCCTTGATTTTCTTTTGCTGCAATTGCTTGTGCCCTGATTAGAAATACTTGCTTTCCTTTCTGTAGTTCTCTTAACACTTCAAACCTTATCATAGTTCTTTCCCCCCTTTATTGGAAGTTGGGTGCTGATCAATGAAATAGTACCCTTCTTCTCACCCAAGTTTTGTTTTGTTTTGTTTTGTTTTGTTTTGGTACGCGGGCCTCTCACTGTTGTGGCCTCTCCCGTTGCGGTGCACAGGCTCCTGACGCGCAGGCTCCGGACGCGCAGGATCAGTGGCCATCGCTCACGGGCCCAGCAGCTCCGCGGCGTGTGGGATCTTCCCGGACCGGGGCACGAAACCGTGTCCCCTGCATCGGCAGGCGGACTCTCAACACCTGCGCCACCAGGGAAGCCCCCGACTGTTCTTTTTTTTTTTTTTTTTTTTTTTTTCTGTACGCGGGCCTCTCACTGTTGTGGCCTCTCCTGTTGCGGAGCACAGGCTCCGGACGCGCACGCTCAGCGGCCATGGCTCACGGGCCCAGCCGCTCCGCGGCATGTGGGATCTTCCCGAACCGGGGCACGAAACCGTGTCCTCTGCATCAGCAGGCGGACTCTCAACCACTGCGCCACCAGGGATGCCCTCACCCAAGTTTTGAACCAACTGAGACAAACAGTAAGTTGCGTGGGATATAAAATATCATATTTATTTTTATAAACTCAAAATGGGCAGTAGGCAGATGGGTTCCTAATTCTGAACTCCAAAATTAGACAGTTACCCCCTAAAAAGCACCCTGAAAATGTAAACAGCACCATGCCCAACCCTATCAGGTGTGGAAGACCATCAGAATGAAGTTTCAACAAACCGTAAAACTCCCAAGGGGGAGCAGCTTGGCCCCAGGAAAAAGGGTCAAGAAAGGGAGAGGCTATCCATGCCCGGTTTGTCCTTTCAAGCTGGACATGAGTGAATGAGAGGCGTAGAGTTGGGCTCCCTCCACATCTGGAGGGGGAAGAAGTGTTCCTATCCCAACACACTCTGTTTATTTCCCTTACCAGTTGAGCCCTTTTGAATTTATTTTTTTAATCCTATAGAGTAGCTAGAATAGAGTAGCTAGAATACAATAAGCATTTGCTAAATATTGATTAAATACATTTATTAGGAGATAAACTCATTTCAGGAATTTATTCCAAAACAAAGAGGAAACGAACAAAGAAAAACAAACATTCTTGGACTGAGTAAATTCCAGTACTTACTGCTTTGTTCTGTCTCACGCATATTTTGACAATATTTACAATGTCAAGATAAAAGTCTCAATCATTTAGATTCAACTATATCCAGTCTGCTCTACTGACTGAGATAAAAACATGAATGTGAGTATCTTAAAAAAATTCTCAATAAATATGGTGCAATAAAAATCACTGTAGGCTAAATTAGGAAGGCTAAATTAGGCTAAATTAGGAAGGCCTGAGAAGACCTCATGGTGACTATAAGAGGTTTTTAGAAATCTTAAAACTTTTTATAGCATCATGAACTGAAATCTGGGATGTGGTCGAAGGGAGGAACTATATGAGGAGAAATTCAGGAGATAGGGAAACTTTGATGACTTAGCTTAAGGAAGTCTGATGCTCTTTCACCCTTACATTTTAAATATTCTTAATTATCTATGTCCCCATCTACCAAGCATGTGATGCCAGTCTTTGCTGATAGTAGAACATCTGCTGACTTGGTCAGGGAAACAGCCCTTCATTTAATCAGGGATATGGCCTGATTTCCTTAACAACAAAGTTTGCCTTAGGGTTTACCATTAATTAATTGCGTCTAAATATTAACTGACATCCAATCTAGGGTTTGAGCAAAACTCCCCTCCAGGTAGTTTCCCCTCTTTGGAAAATTTAACATTACCATTATGAAAGCCAAGAGGATGAAATACTCTTAGAAATGTGGCAGTTGAGAGCAAACAGCTCCCACAAATTGAGGAAGGAGAAGAGAAAGACTAAGAGAAATGACTCTAGGGAAGGGGCTAGCTAGAGAACTGATTAATGCCAGCTTTCAAAGTAATTGAATCAAAAAGAAGGAGGAATGGCAGGTTTGCTGAGGAATTTTCTTGTATTAGAGCTGTAGAGACCAAGGAGCTATGGAGTAGTGATGGACCGGAAGAACTCTTATGAGAACTTCACCTTGGAAATGCTTTTCCTCCATAGGGAAGAGGTTTGTCTGCAAGAATAACTAAAATCTCATGGTCTCAGGCCATAGAGAAGAGTTATATCATCTGTTTTCCTTTTATTTCTAGAGAACTGATTCTAGCTTGAGATCAAATTACAAAGTAAGGGAAACCGTTTGCCTCATGTTCAAGAACTAAATAATATGCTAGATTTGATGCTACAATTTCTCATTCCTCACAAGGAGTGATTTTGTTCTGGGGAAATCTTCAATCAGAATCTTTTCTCCTTTTGGTCATCTCTGTGATAACTGAGACCGTCTATGTCAACATAACTGTTTGCTCTTTAAAATTCTTACCCAGGAAGATCAAACTGTAAACCAATAGTAAGTTCACTTTTGCTTCAGGATATTCTTGTACACCAATTTATTCAGGCAAACATTGTGCTCATCTGGGAAAATAGCTAAATAACCAGGAAAATAGATTACTCACCTGGATTAAGAGTGTATTTATCAGGACAACAATCAGCTCATCAACACTTGCTTTAAGACCCTTACCTTATTGTGTCTACCAATGCAAAACTACCATGTCACAAACTGTGCCCAGTCCTAACAAGCAACATCTTGAAAGACCCATCTTAAATCACTTGAGTCAAGATCCCCAAATCTTAAGAACACCCTTCAATTTCTTTCCTCTTTGGGGATGCTATTTGGACTCTACCAAGATTGTGATTCCCCATGCTATGATAAGTTTAATAAACTCATCTTTGTTTGACCAATAAGATTCAGTGGTCTTATTGGGGAATAGAAGTTTTAAGTAACTGAGGGTCTAGTGTGTAGGTAGAAACATCTATCCACAAGGATACTTAACACTCTCAGGGTGTTGTCCAGATTTCAGATTTTAGTGTAGAGGAAATTAGGCTTTGGAGCTGTCAGTGAAATTGGGGAGTAGGGTGACTAGATTGAGGAGACAAAGGAGGTGCTATAGTTGAATAACAAGAGCCTCAGGAGAGCAGATCTGGGGTTATTAGAAGAAAAGTAAAGGTCTGGGTGCAGGACTAAACACCAGTAATCAGTGTCCTTTCTTGACTTTGAGATCTATGCTTTGTGGGAGAATGAGGTTCCTCTTCAGATTCAAATAGTATTCCATAGGGATCAGGGCCCACGGAAACTATTTGAGAAGAGAATAATACATGATAAGAGAAGTTTGTTATCATTCATCTGCCACTGTGTTTCAAACTAGGTGACTCAGGCTTACCTATGCTTATGGCATCAGTAGCAGTAGAGCAAAGTCATGGGCAGTTTAGGTAAAGGAAGCATAGGAATACTCTTTTTTGAGTTTGAGGCTGGCTAGAAATTTCAGTGGAAATCCGGGAAGGCATTTGAAGATTTAGAACTAGCTCTGAAGAGAGGGCAACATAGACATGCAGATTAGAGATTTAGTTTTGGAGAAGTGAGTGTTGAAGTTTTGATCAGGATCTCTGTCGAGCCAAGCAATTCTCCTCAATGTCTTCTTTCCTTTCAATTTGCACTTTTAAAAAATAAATTTTAATTTTAAATTATTTTTTTAGTGCTCAGAGAATTCCTTGCCATGCAAAGTTTGTAAAGTTCCATTTTATTGTACATTTAAAACTGTCATGCATAGATGGTACTATTTTTGTTATACTGATAGGTCCTTTGGTGACTGGTGGGTAAGGCACATTTTTCCTTTTGACAGTTGGCTTGCAATTTTTTCCTATATATGCTGAATTGCTTTCTTGCTGTTGCAAATATATTCAACATCACAGTTCTTCCACATGACAGACAGAGAAGGCCCTGGCAGATTCCAACCTCAGGAAGAAATTATGTCTATTTCCATAGTAGTATCCAGAGTCATGTGTGTCTGTCAGGGGACACCTCTGAGTTCTTAGTGCACTTCCATTAAAAGAAGGACATGTGATGTGATATTCTTTGATGTCATTTTGCTCTATGGGATAATTGTGTTTTTAATTAATTTTTAAAGTGTTGACTACAAATCGGATTCTGACTGCTTTTTATATGATTCCACAGATACATTTTAAAGTAAAATGTAAGGGTTGATGATGATTGGATTTGATGATTACTTGTGAAATTTGGGATATATAAACAGAAAATTGTATAGTTCAAAATATTAATGAAATATCAAGTTTCTGGTGATGTAGGTATGCAAGTAGATAAAAACTTCTAGAATGTGTGAAACAGTATACAAATGCTGCAATAGTTTCTAATCTATTTTTTTTGCATTTTACTCAGAGATACTTATCCTCCTTTGGTACACTATGACATCGTTGATTAAAATTCATTATGACTACTCTATGTCAGGGGTCCCCAATCCCCAGGCCATGGACCAGTACTGGTCCATGGCCTGTTAGGAACGGGGCTGCACAGCAGGAGGTGAACGGCAGGCAAACAAGTGAAGCTTCATCTGTATTTACAGCCGCTCCCCATCACTCACATTACCGCCTGAGCTCCGCCTCCTGTCAGATCAGCAGTGGCATTAGATTCTCACAGAAGTTCGAATCCTACTGTGAACTGCGCGTGTGAGGGATCTAGGTTGCGCGCTCCTTATGAGAATCTAGTGTCTGATGATCTGACATGGAGCTGAGGCAGTGATGCTAGCACTGGGGAGTGGCTGCAAATACAGATTATCATTAGCAGAGAGGTTTGACTGCACAGAGACCATAATCAATCAATTGCTTGCAGACTCATAGCAAAACCCTATCAGTGAGTGGCAAGTGAAAACAAGCTCAGGGCTCCCACTGATTCTGCATCATGGTGAGTTGTATAATTATTTCATTATATATTACAATGTAATAAATAGAAATGAAGTACACAATAAATGTAATGTGCTTGAATCATCCCTAAACAATTCCCCGCCACCACCTGGTCTGTGGAAAAATTGTCTTCCACGAAACTGGTCCCTGGTATCAAAAAGGTTGGGGACTGCTGCCCTATGGGACTTCTCTGGCAGTCCAGTGGTTAAGACTCTGTGCTTCCCATGCAGGGGGCACAGGTTCAATGGGGAGCTAAGATTCCACATACTGGCCAAAATAAATAAATAAATCATTATGACTACTCTACAGAATGCAAGATTTGCCTATTGTTTCTTTCTGAGACTGTTGTATTTGTTAAAACCCTTTTGATGTTTCTTCTGAGAAACTTATTTAAATTTGCTCAATGTAACCTGTCTGTACATACATACACACACACACAAACACACATATCATGAATATACATAATATTATATTCAGCATCTATTTAATATCCTTAATTACTGCAAGCTCCCTGAGGCATTTCTCAGCATCTCCCCTCTGCACCACATGCAGTCCTTTCTATATAGTTGTTATATGACAATTGCTTTTTGTATTGAGTGTTTCTATTCCAGTGGAGCTCAGTTGCCCCTATTTAATCCCTCATCTCTATCATCTCTTGATGACCATTTCTGTGTATATATCTCTATTTGCTAAATTCCATTCCTAGAATTTGGATAATCAGTATTACCACTTTATAATTGTTATAATATTATTTCAATTTGGGGGGAAAAAAGGCAACTAAATGATGTCACCTTTATTTGCATCCAGAAAAATTCTAATAATACACAGTACTTAAAGTCCAAGAAGTTTTCACATTGGGATGGGAAACTGAGGATTTACAGCTCTTAGCAATTATTTCAGAATAGACCCATCATAGATGTCTAGTGAAGTACACTTTGGTATCTGAGTAGATATATTGCTCTAGCTATAGCTATGTGATCATAGACCCTTATCATGTTGTTTCAGATCATATGTTCTTTCTGGAGTGTAATGCCCAGGAATTTCCAGGCAGGGTCCATTTTGTCATGAGAGAAAATTTACTTGAGTGGGATAGATATTAGACTAGTAGGTCTAGAGCCGTTGTTCGTAGAGCGTGCTCCCACACAAGCAACAGTGGTATCACCAGGGAACTTCTCAAAATATAAATCGTCTGGTTTCATCCCCGACCTGTGGTATGGGAATGTCTGGAGGTAGAACCAGCACTCTGTGTTTTAATATGCCTTCAGGTGATTCTGATGCACAGAAAAGTTTGGGAACTGTTGGGCTAGAGAGTGGCTGATGTCTTGAAGAAGTCATCCAACACTGAGACAGTATGAATTAGAGGACTTGGTCTTATGCACATCTTTGGGTCTCAGCTTTCCCATTTATCAGATGAGAGGTTTGTACAAGGCAACAGTTAATCTATTTTACTAAACTCTGACAGTATGGTTGCCTCTCCAAACACAACTGTTGAGAAGGTTTTCTCAGGTTAGTCTTGTGGCTGCTGTGTAGTAAATCATTTCTTGTTTCCCCTCTGGTAATTTGCCTTGGTATTCAAAGATTAACTTAGGTGAAACAAAGTAACTTTACAACTTGATGCTTTATTTATTCTTACACATCAATAGCCTTTTGTGGTGGGAGGCTTACGGTGCTTCTTGACTTCATATCAACACACCTATTGTGTGACACTATGGGACCAGTTCCTGGCTTCAACCTGCCAGTCCAATACATTCTGGCAGAAAGGATCACTGGGTACCAATGGTTTCATGAAATTCATCTCTATTGTCCTTCCTCCTATACCTTAGAGAAAAATGGTGGAAGTCTATGGAATGAGACAGGCATTTGATATCCTGTGAAGTTAGTATATTGGATATTAAAGTTTTTAGTCTATAGATGTTGGTGTCTAAAATGAGTTCTAAAGGCTAAATTCAAACTTTTATATAAGCTCTAAAACAAATACAGTTATTCTTCTAGTCGCCTAGGTACAAAAACATGGAATCTTCGAATAATTCATTTCTCTTCTCTATCCCAATGGTCATTGCATATTGTCCTATCAATTAATTTTTCACTTTCAATGTTTTGAATTAATCATTTCCTCTGTATTCTCCTAATTACTGCCCTTGACCTCAGAGTCCATGCATGAGGTTTTTGTAACCTATATCTCTACCATGACAATAGCTTCTTAACAGTGTTTGGGCTACATTCTCCTCAAATCTTAATAAGGGACAAAAACTTAACCCTCAAGAAGAGACACTTCCTATAAGCCATTTTTGCCATGAAATTCAGGACTCAATAAATTAATGTCATTACACTTTATTGAACAAAGAAAGAAAGAGTTAATTCTTCTTTAGGTGCTGCCTCTGCAAGATGAATCTAATTCGGGAGGTCACTTTAGTGGAGATTTTAATTGACTCTCTTCACATTGTGCTAATAGCATATAGGAATATATAACTTGACTGTCCCAGACTGTCTGTCAGTCTGGCACTTTCTCCAAACAAAATATTATTTTTAGGAAAAAAAAATCTGAGGCCAAAAATAAAACAGGAATAAAATTGTGTTCCAGTTTGTGAAAATGATCTAACCTCCTTTTAGTCACCTGGGTCTGGAATGGCTGCTTTAGCAAATTTCCTACTCCATCACCTTGTTAAAAATACAGACAGTTGTATAACTTTGTCTAAGCTCATGCATTATTGAGCTGATAAATCATAGTGGCTTTGAAAGAGCCAATATGCTCCAGCTGCCTCTCATGCAAATTAACTGCATGTGCTAAACTCCTTATGGAAATTTCAATGGCTAAAAATATTATGCATAATCAAAATCCAATGTGATTTTTGCTTTTTGCCTACAATATTTCCCCAGTTAGCAGACACTTAAAGAGGTTTACAATTTTGATGACTTCTTAATTTTGTTTTATTTTAAAGAAATAACTCCCCCCAAAACACACATATATACACACCCACACACATACATATATACATACACAATCAATTCTCATTATTAGCAGTGATTATGTTCTATGAAATCCCCACAAATACTAAATTAGCAAATACTAACCCATTGCTCCTAGGGGAAATACAGGGTTAGGTTCCTGTGAGCCTCTGGGCACATTTTGGTTAACTGACCAATACATAGCTTTGTTTCATGAGTGTTTCTGTTTAAAGACATTTCTTAAAATATATATTGTAGATTCATCAACATTGGATATGACAAACAACACTGTAATTCATGTCTAAATAAAGCTTATCTCATACACATATTTTCTCCATAAGGCACATCACAGCCGTCTTGTGCTTGGGAACTATAGACAACTCTTCACTACCACAGCTGAGGCCCATTTTAAACAGTGAAATCCTTAACAAAAAGTACAAAAGTAAAAAATCCTTGGCAGTAAATATACTATGAGCAGGACACTTGTTTACAGTACAAGAACTAAAACAAGAAGGCAGACTGGGAATGTGTAAGTCACAAAAGTCAAAATTTTTGCCACTGTGCACATGTACACTAATGACCGTGAGAGCTACCACTCTCATAGTATTGATTGATTGGGGGATTACAAATACATTTTAGCAATTAGGCAAATTTGTAAATATGGGATAAAAAGAGGATCAGCTGTGTGATAATTAGATGCAAGTAAAATGTGTTAACAATTTAGAACCCTAAACCCAAAATAAAACAAGTCTAGGGAACCTTAAATATGGTGGAGGAGTAAGCCGTGGAGATCACCTTCCTCCCCACAAATACATCAAAAATACATCTACATGTGGAACAACTCCTACAGAATAGCTACTGAATGCTGGCAGAAGACCTCAGACTTCCCAAAAGGCAAGACACTCCCCCATGAACCTGGGCAGGGCAAAAGAAAAAAGGAAAAACAGAGACAAAAGAATAAGGATGGGACCTGCACCTCTGGGAGGGAGCTGTGAAGGAGGAAATGTTTCCACACACTAGGAAGCCCCTTCACTGGTGGACACAGGGGGTGGGCGGGGGGAAAGCTTCAGAGCCATGGAGGAGAGTGCAGCAACAGGGGTGCAGAGGGCAAAGCAGAGAGATTCCTGCACAGAGGATCGGTGCCAACCAGCACTCACCAGCCTGAGAGGCTTGTCTGCTCAACCGCCGGGGCTGGTGGGGGCTGGTTGCTGAGGCTCGGGCTTCAGAAGTCAGATCCCAAGGAGAGGACTGGGGTTGGCTGTGTGAACACAACCTGAAGGGGGCTAGTGCACCACAGCTAGCTGGGAGGGAGTCCAGGAAAAAGTGTCGACCTGCCTAAGGGGCAAGAGACCATTGTTTCAGGGTGCGTGAGGAGAAGGGATTCCTTCCCTGTCTGCCCACAGAAGGCAGAGCACTGCCTAAACAAGCTCCAGAGATGGGAACGAGCTGAAGCTATCAGCTTGGACCCCAGAGACGGGCATGAAGCATTAACACTGCTGCTGCAGCCACCAAGAATCCTGTGTGCAAGCACAGGTAACTATCTACAGCCCCCAGGAGCCTGTGCAGCCCACCACTGCCAGGGTCCCGTGATCCAGGTACAACATCCCTGGGAGAATACACGGTACGCCTCAGGCTGTTGTAATGTCATGGTGGCCTCTGCCACCACAGGCTCGCCCCGCATTCCAATGATAACTACCGTACCCATCTCTTCCCCTGGCCTGAATGAGCCAGAGCCCCATAATCAGCCACTGCTTAAACCCCATCCTGTCTGGGTGGGAACAGATGCCTGAGGGTGATCTACAGGCAGAGGTGGGGACAAAAATAAGATGAACCCCAGATGTTCTCTTTTTTGTGCGAACAAAGAAGAGAAAGGGAATTCTCCATGCAGCCTCAGGAGCAGTGGATTAAATCCTCACAATCAACTTGATGTACCCTGTATCTGTGGGATATCGGAATAGAAAATGAATCATCCCAAAACTGAGGCAGTAGACTTTGGGAGCAACTGTAGACTTGGAGTTTGCTGTCTGCAACTGAGTTGTTTCTGATTTTTATGTTTATCTTAGTATAGTTTTTAGCACTTGTTATCATTGGTGGATTTGTTTACTGGTTTGGTTGCTCTCTTCTTTTTTAAATTATTAATTTTTTTGATTTTAATAATTATTTTTATTTATTATTTTTTATTTATTTTCTTTCTTTTTTTCTCCCCTTTCTTCTGAGCTGAGTAGCTGACAGGGTCTTGGTGCTCTGGCCTGAGTCAGGCCTGAGCCTCTGAGGTGGGAGAGCTGAGTTCAGGACATTGGACAACCAGAGACCTCCCAGGCCCATGTAATATCAATTGGTGAGAGTTCTCCCAGAGATCTCCATCTCAACACTAAGACCCAGGTCCACCCAACGGCCAGCAGACTCCAGCGCTGGATGTCCCATGGCAAACAACTAGCAAGACAGGAACACAAACCCACCCATTAGCAGAGAGGTTGCCTAAAATCATACTAAGTTCACAGACACCCCAAAACATACCACTGGATGCAACCCTGGCAATAAGAAAGACAAGATCCAGCCTTGCCCACCAGAACACAGGCACTAGTCCCCTCCACAAGGAAGCATACACAAACCGCTAAACCAAACTTACCCACTGGAGGCAGACGCCAAAAACAACGGGAACTATGAACCTGCAGCCTGCAAAACAGAGACCCCAAACACAGTAAGTTAAGCAAAATGGGAAGACAGAGAAATATGGAACAGATGAAGGAGCAAGGTAAAAACCCACCAGACCAAACAAATGAAGAGAAAATAGGCAGTCTACCTGAAAAAGAATTCCGAGTAATGATAGTAAAGATGATCCAAAATCTTGGAAATAGAATGGAGAAAATACAAGAAACGTTTAACAAGGACCCAGAAGAACTAAAAAGCAAACAAACAATGATGAACAACGCAAATGAAATTAAAAATTCTGTAGAAGGAATCAATAGCAGAATAACTGAGGCAGAAGAATGGATAAATGACCTGGAAGGTAAAATAGTGCACATAACTGCTACAGAGCAGAATAAAGAAAAAAATGCAAAGAATTGGGGACAGTCTCAGGGACCTCTGGGACAACATTAAACACATCAACATTCAAATTACAGGGGTCCCAGAAGAAGAAGAGAAAAAGAAAGGGACTGAGAAAATATTTTAAGAGATTATATATGAAAACTTTCTTAACATGAGAAGGGAAATAATCAAGTCCAGGAAGTACAGAGTGTCCCATACAGGATAAATCCAAAGAGAAACACGCCAAGACACATATTAATCAAAATATCAAAAATTAAATACAAAGAACAAATATTAAAAGCAGCAAGGGAAAAACAAAAAATAACATACAAGGGAATCCCCATAAGGTTAACGGGATCTTTCAGCAGAAATTCTGCAAGCCAGAAGGGAGAGGCAGGACATATTTAAAGTTATGAAAGGGAAAAACCTACAACCAAGATTACTCTACACAGCAAGGATCTCATTCAGATTTGACAGAGAAATTAAGACTTTTATAGAGAAACAAAAGTTAAGAGAATTCAGCACCACCAAACCAGCTTTAAAACAAATGCTAAAGGAACTTCTCTAGGCAGGAAACACAAGGGAAGGGAAAGATCTACAGTAACAAACCCAAAATAATTAAGAAAATGGTAATAGGAACATATATGTTCATAATTACCTTAAATGTACATGGATTAAATGCTCCAACTGAAAGACATGGACTGGCTGAATGGATACAAAAACAAGGCCAGTATATGTGCTGTCTACAAGAGAGCCACTTCAGACCTAGGGACACATACAGACTGAAAGTGAGGGGATGGAAAAAGATATTCCATGAAAATGGAAATCAAAAGAAGGCTGGAATAGCAATTCTCATATCAGACAAAATAGACTTTAAAGACTATTACAAGAGAGAAAGAAGGACACTACATAATGATCAAGAGATCAAACCAAGAAGAAGACATAACAATTGTAAATATTTATGCACCCAACATAGGAGCACCTCAATACATAAGGCAAATGTTAACAGCCATAAAAGGGGAAATTGACAGTAACACAGTAATAGTAGGGGACCTAACACCCCACTTTCACCAATGGACAGATCATCCAAAATGAAAATAAAAGGAACACAAGCTTTAAATGACACATTAAACAAGATGGGCTTAATTGATATTTATAGGACATTCCATCCCAAAACAACAGAATACACTTTCTTCTCAAGTGCTTATGGAACATTCTCTAGGATATATCATATCTTGGGTCACAAATCAAGCTTTGTAAATTTAAGAAAATTGAAATCATATTGAGTATCTTTTCTGACCACAAAGCTATAAGACTAGATATCAATTACAGGAAAAAAACTATAAAAATACAAACACATGGAGGCTAAACAATATGCTACTAAATAACCAAGAGATCACCGAAGAAATCAAAGAGGAACTCAAAAAATACTTAGAAACAAATGATAGTGAAAACACGATGACCCAAAACCTATGGGATGCAGCAAAAGCACATCCAAGAGGGAAGATTATAGCAATACAATCCTACCTCAAGAAACAAGAAAAATCTCAAATAAACAACCTAAACTTACACCTAAAGCAATTAGAGAAAGAAGAACAACAACAACAAAAAAAACGCAAAGTTAGCAGAAGGAAAGAAATCATAAAGATCAGGTCAGAAATAAAAAAGAAATGAAGGAAACGATAGCAAAGATCAGTAAAACTAAAAGCTGGTTCTTTGAGAAGATAAACAAAACTGATATACCATTAGCCAGACACATCAAGAAAAAAAGGGAGAAGACAAATCAATAGAATCAGAAATGAAAAAGGAGAAGTAACAACTGAAAATGCAGAAATACAAAGGATCATGAGAGATTACTACAAGCAACTATATGCCAATAAAATGGACAACCTGGAAGAAATGGACACATTTTTAGAAAAGCACAACCTTCCGAGCCTGAATCAGGAAGAAATAGAAAATATAAACAGACCAATCACAAGCACTGAAATTGAAACTGTGATTAAAAATCTTCCAACAAACAAAAGCCCAGGACCAGATGGCTTCACAGGCGAATTCTATCAAACATTTAGAGAAGAGCTAACACCTATCCTTCTCAAACTCTTCCAAAATATGGCAGAGGGAGGAACACTCCCAAACTCATTCTACAAGGCCACCATCACCCTGATACCGAAACCAGACAAAGATGTCACAAAAAAGAAAACCACAGGCCAATATCACTGAGGAACATAGATGCAAAAAATCCTCAACAAAATACTAGCAAACAGAATCCAACAGCACAATAAAAGGATCATACACCATGATCAAGTGGGGTTTATCCCAGAATGCAAGGATTGTTCAATATATGCAAATCAATCAATGGGATAAACCATATTAACAAATTGAAGGAGAAAAACCATATGATCATCTCAATAGATGCAGAAAAATTTTCGACAAATTTCAACACCCATGTATTATAAAAACTCCAGAAAGTAGACATAGAGGGAACTTACCTCAACATAATAAAGGCCATATATGACAAGCCTACAGCCAACGTTGTTCTCAGTGGTGAAAATTTGAAACCATTTCCTCTAAGATCAGGAACAAGACAAGATTGCCCACACTCACAGCTTTTATTCAACATGATTTTTGAAGTTTTAGCCACAGCAATCAGAGAAGAAAAAGAAATAAAAGGAACCCAAATCAGAAAAGAAGTAAAACTGTCACTGTTTGCAGATGCCATGATACTATAAATAGAGAATCATAAAGATGCTACCAGAAAACTGCTAGAAGTAATCAATGAATTTGGTAACGTAGCAGGATACAAAATTAATTCACAGAAATCTCTTGAATTCCTATACACTAATGAGAAATCTGAAAAGGAAATTAAGGAAACACTCCCATTTACCACTGCAACAAAAAGAATAAAATACCTAGGAATAAACCTACCTAAGGAGACAAAAGACCTGTATGCCGAAAACCATAATACACTAATGAAAGAAATTAATGATACAAACAGATGGAGAGATATACCATGTTCTTGGATTGGAAGAATCAACATTGTGAAAGTGACTATACTACCCAAAGCAATCTACAGATTCAATGCAATCCCTACCAAACTACCAATGGCATTTTTCACAGAACTAGAACAAAAAATTGCACAATTTGCATGGAAACACAAAAGACCCCAAATAGCCAAAGCAATCTTGAGAAAGAAAAATGGAGCTGGAGGAATCAGGCTCCCTGACTTCAGACTATACTACAAAGCTACAGTAATCAAGACAGTATGGTACTGGCACAAAAACAGAAATATAGATCAATGGAACAGGATAGAAAGCCCAGAGATAAACCCACACACATATGGTCACCTTATTTTTGATAAAGGAGGCAAGAATATACAATGGAGAAAAGACAGCCTCTTCAATAAGTGATGCTGAGAAAACTGGACAGCTACATGTAAAAGAATGAAATTAGAACTTTCCCTAACACCACACACAAAAATAGTCTCAAAATGGATTAAAGACTAAATGTAAGGCCAGATACTATAAAACTCTTAGAGGAAAACATAGGCAGAACACTCTATGACATAAATCACAGCAAGATCCTTTATGACCCACCTCCTAGAGAAATGGAAATAAAAATAAGCAAATGGGACCTAATGAAACTTAAAAGGTTTTGCACAGCAAAGGAAACCATAAACAAGATGAAAAGATAACCCTCTGAATGGGAGAAAATATTTGCAAACAAAGCAAGTGACAAAGGATTAATCTTCAAAATTTACAAACAGCTCATGCAGCTCAATATCAAAAAACAAACAACCCAATCCAAAAATGGACAGAAAACCTAAATCGACATTTCTCCAAAGAAGATATACAGATTGCCAACAAACACATGAAAGGATGCTCACCATCACTAATCATTAGAGAAATGCAAATGGAAACTACAATGAGGTATCACCTCACACCAGTAAGAATGGTCATCATCAAAATATCTACAAACAGTAAATGCCGGAGTGGGTGTGGAGAAAAGGGAACCTTCTTGCACTGTTGGTGGGAATGTAAATTGATACAGCCACTATGGAGAACAGTATGGAGGTTCCTTAAAAAACTAAAAATAGAACTACTATATGATTCAGCAATCCCAGTACTGGGCATATACCTGAAGAAAACCATAATTCAAAAAGAGACATGTACCACAATGTTCACTGCCGCACTATTTACGATAGCCAGGACATGGAAGCAACCTAAGTGTCCATCAACGGATGAATGGATAAAGAAGATGTGGCACATATATACAATGGAATATTACTCAGCCATAAAAAGAAATGAAATTGAGTTATTTGCAGTGAGGTGGATGGACTTAGAGTCTGTCATACAGAGTGAAGTAAGTGAGAAAGAAAAAAAAAAAGTACCGTATGCTAACACATATAGATGGAATCTAAAAAATAATGGTTCTGAAGAACCGAGGGTCAGGACAGGAATAAACACACCGATGTAGAAAATAGACTTGAGGACACTGGGAGGGGGAAGGGTAAGCTGGGACGAAGTGAGAGGGTACCATTGGCATATATACACTACCAAATATAAAGTAGAGAGCTAGTGGGAAGCAGCTGCATCGCACAAGGAGATCAGCTCAGTGCTTTGTGACCACCTAGAGGGGTGGGTTAGGGAGGGTGGGAGGGAGACGCAAGAGGGAGGGGATATGAGGATATATGTATACATATAGCTGATTCACTTTGTTATACAGCAGAAACTAACAGAACATTATAAAGCAGTTTTACTCCAATAAAGATGTTAAAAAAAATTTAAAAACCCCAAAAAAGTCTACAAGAACACACTTAAGTCTCAAAGATCCCATTTTGAGAATTCCTATTCAATGAAGTTTAATTTATTTTCAAGTCTTCATTTTCTCATACATTTAGGTTTTAATAAACAAGCACTACTACGTTTTATTGAATAATGTAATAAAATTTCATTTTATTAAATTTTAATTTGTTTTAGCTTTTTTGCTATCTGTTATGTAGTATACGCAGCATTTGGTCAACCACGTGTAGTCGCAATGTTAATCCACATTCTCTCCAGAACTGTGGATATGCCAAATCATCTAGTATATGACTCTCTAAGCAAAACATTCTCGAAAAAAATGTACACTGAATTATTGATGGAATGTTTTCTTCCTCAATCCAATGTAGTTCTCTTAAATAAACTTCCATGCATTGAGAAAGACTTGCTGTGGTCTTCTTAGACAGCAGAACTCCCTATCATTTGTTACCCCCTCATCCTAAACAAGTTTTCAGTCACTTTGAAAATGATAATGATTTTGACGTGTAGGAGTAGATTTTATTAGAAAAATGAGATTATTATAAATCAATGATTGAGTTGCAGAGCACTGAACCTTTTTAAAAATTATGATTAAATTATTTACATGGCCATAGAATGAACTACTTTGATGCAAAAATAGTAGCTTTATAGATAATTAGATGCATATGGAATATGTTAAGTATTTGGAAACCTAACCCAAAATAATACAATACATCTACAAATATGTTCTTAAAAGTTTCAAAGTGCCCCATTAGAGTACTTTGTTCTGTTTAGTGAGCTTGAATTTATCTTCAAGTATAGTTTTTTCTCATATATTTTTACCATATTTTGTTCCTGCTATTTTTTGCTTCTATATACATTGCATATTATTTTGATTATCAAAACTGGTTATTTTCCCATGGTTCTTTGTTTCTTTGCTATTGATGTGACTGATTAGTTATATCTGTTTAGACAATTCCAACATTCAAATGACATTGCATGATCTCATTGAGATACAGTTTATGAGTTGCCCATGATCTTTACATGAATTGAATTTCTATATTTTATTTTATTTTTTATTTTTTTTTCTTTTTGCGGTATGCGGGCCTCTCACTGTTGTGGCCTCTCCCGTTGCGGAGCTCAGGCTCCGGATGCGCAGGCCCAGCGGCCATGGCTCACGGGCCCAGCCGCTCCGCGGCATATGGGATCCTCCCAGACCGGGGCACGAACCCGTATCCCCTGCATCGGCAGGCAGACTCTCAACCACTGCGCCACCAGGGAGGCCCGAATTTCTATATTTTATAAGTAGATTTCCTTTTTTTTCCCTCTTCAATCCATTTCTCAATATAATGTTCTTTTAAAACAAAGTTCCTTCTTGTCTGCTTCAAGCATCCCTTCTTTGACTCTAATTGCAGCCTTTAAGAGAATATAAACTAGAAAAATCAAGTAACTTTCCAATTCCTTTTCTTCATAAGCTGGGTCCCTTTAGATGATTACTTATGATAATAACTCTTTTTAATCAAAAGTGTTACCTCTTTTTTTGAAGTTCTCCAGGTTTAATATGGAAGGATGAAACCTTTGATCTCTATGTGATATTATTCTAAATTATTGTGGTGAAAGTATACAGACATGTTATGTTAAATTTTAATTTCATATCTTCGAATAAGAATTCAAGAATAAGAATACACATAAATCTAACCATTAGTGAATTATTTAGGTATTGAATATCACATGCCTTTTTTTTTCCCATTTGACACTTTCCAAGTGGATAAAATGTTCACATATACTAAGAAATCACCAGCATTTCATAACAGAATATGTATTTCAAGATTGGTTGAAACTAGTTAAGTTGTTATGGAAGACTAATTTTCGTTGTTCTCTTCAGAGGAAGTTAGATTTTGTTGTAGATGTACATTTTTCATTGGCATGTTCAGCATCTAGAGTGTAACCTATTTAAGAATGTTCTGTGTGAATTTGAAGAGAGCATTTTCTGAGCTCCATAGACCAAGCTGAGTATTAACAATGCAGTACTCATGGTGTCATGTTTATTAATGGCTTAGTAGGAGGGACAGACATGAAACAAGCATAGATGTAATCCACTCTTCATACTATCTTAGTCTTGTAATAAACCAACAGGATGAAAATATTTGTACAAATGATGTGCCTTCTGCGACGTGTAACTTAAACCTGCCTTGGAAGTCTCCAGATTTTTAAAATATTTGTTTTTGTTATGTTTTAAGTCAGACAAACCCCTTTTCTATGTTTATGTGATAAACTAACCCTGTGTTCGCCTAGACCTAGATTTACATGTCAGTAGGAAAGCCAAATAATAGTATTTATGAACGAATGAGTTCCTCAAGGACAAAAGAATCACAAAGAAATCATAGTAATTATGTGACAACTAGAAGGAAATTAGGGGACATTTTTGCTTACCCCATTTATTTCTCAAACGAAGAAGAGGTAAATTTTAGCCAGGAACTAGAAAGAACTTGTACACCATCAAAAATAATTGTCTCCTCCTGTTCCAGTTTTTGTTTCGATCTAAACCGATTCTTTCATAGTCACATAAGGTAACGTCATAACAACGGTGGTATATCTAGCCCTTCTGAGTATTCATGGTACTCCAGAGGTGGGAGAGGAAGAATGGTATTTCTGATGAGAGAAGCCAGGAAGTGAGCCTCCTGGGGTTTCTGAGTCCAACATGAGCAGGTTAACATTCTAGAGAAGAAAGTGGTTATGTGGTTCACACAGCAAGAGTACATACTTGGCTCTGAGGCTACAGCCAGGGGGAGAGAGAGAGAGAGAGAGAGAGAGAGAGACAGAATACATTTTAGGAATAAGAACGCCGTTTTCATAAATACGTTCTCTTAGTTTCAGCAAAATGACATAATTTTTTAAACTTATTTTATAGTAGTCACTGTATACTGCTGAAATTCACAGTAAAACTCTGGGTATATTCCATTTTTCCCATGATTGCCTATATTCATTTTAAGGATTTGAATTCAGAAAGACACAAAGCAACTTGCCCCCAGTCCTGTGAAATAAGATCATTTATCAGCTCTCTTTATTTGCAAAAGAAGGTTCAGTTGCCCTTTATATTATTGTTAGAGCTCAAGACAATGTTTCTTTACTTATGAGCAGATGTTTGAAATCCTCCAGGAGGTTTCTATAAGACTATGGAAATGAACTTGGCATGGGTACTGGGCTCCCAGGTGGAGCGGTGCACATGAGCCTTCTTAGAAGTGTTAGATCAAGGCTAGTCAGGGAGAGCAACAGAGCCTAGCCACCAAAAGCCGAGCGCTTTGGTGAGTGACAGGTACAGGCTCCTTCTGAAGCATGAAAAGGAATGCTAAATGATCTCCCTGACAGAATAAATCTTCTGTTTGTTTGGTCTGGACCAGATGTGCTACAGGCTGATGTGGAAATGTCTGCTCATGCCAATTTCACTTTAAATCACAATTTGGCAGGCCTGTTAGTTTTGAAAGTTGCAGCCCATTTAGCACTTTAAAAAGAAATGTTATCTAATGGTCTTTTCAGTTAATTTGCAAATCCATACCAGGGCCTAAATAGGGCTGTAAGAAGCTGTTCTCCAGAGATGTGGGTCACTAGATCAAAGCATTCTGTCTTGAGACTGAACGGGAAATATGGCTTTATTTCCTGAGCTCCACAGAGGGATCTCTATGTATAGATAGAGGAGCTCTGTGTGTCTAGCCCTGTGCTAAGTGCAGTACACAGATTTATTTCTTACTGCTATTTTACATACAAGTTGCTTTCATAGTTGAAAAACAGGAGAAAAATGCTGGTTACCATGTTTTGATTATTCTGAGCAGTTCTCAAAATCTTGACTCAGGAAAGATCTAAAAAGACTCACCCTTCTGAACATGTATTAACAGACTTTAAATCTAGGGACACTCTTAAGAATCATCACAGATATGGCCTCTAAAGAAATCTATGGGAAATATAGAATTTTAGGAATATAAAAGATTCTCCTTTGAGAAGTTCTTTCTTGAAGTACTTGAAAATATAATTGGCTTGTCTTCATTTTTCTTTATAGAAGTGATCTTTATAAGCTCAGGGATTAATGAATAGAAATTTTCACTAATACTCTTATTCCTGATTCCATGAGGATAGGAATCTTGATCTTTTTATTAATTTCTGTATCCTAAGTGCCTAGAAAAAAGCCTGGTACATAATAACTGTTCAATAAACCTTTATTGAATAAGTTAATTTGGATAACAGAATGCACTTTTATCATTCATTTGGTGATTAGAGGAAGAGTTTGTTGCTGAAACTCCAGAAAGAATATTCATTTCTGTGGAATTAGTTGTAAAAAATGAATTCTTATAGTTCTTCATGCAAACATCTCCAAAGACTTCCCATCAATAATGGGAAATGAACATGATATTTCCCAGTGAGATCTGGGACAATGAATCTATTGTTCCATTTAAAAATTTTAATTTGGACTCAGTCATATGAAGAATTATATTAAAAAGTTATCATTTGTTTTTATCAAGATACACTCCACCACCTCTATGAAAAGTACTATCAGAATACTAAAGTAAGTTAAACATTTTGCTATAAAAACACTATTTCTCTAGATATAAAGACATCCTCACTTAGGATATGGAAATTAATAAAAAGATCAAGATTCCTATCCTCATGGAATCAGAAATAAGGGTATTAGTGAAAATTTCTATTCATTAATCCCTGAGCTTATAAAGATCACTTCTATAAAGAAAAATGAAAACGACAATTATATTTTCAAGTACTTCAAGAAAGAACTTTCAGAAGAAAATACAGGAGAAGCTTTTTACTTTGGGATTTGGTTTTAATATTTATCTCAAATGAAAATACCTTACTAAACAAGACCAAAAACTCAGAGGCCATATAAGAAAAAAATTTAAACTTAAATGCAGATATAATAGTTTCTTCCAGGTTAAAAAAAAAAAACATAAACCACGTAAAAATACTAATTGCGAAGTAGGAAAGAAGTTGCCACATATTTGAAAGCTGAGTGCCAGTTTCTTTAATATATAAAATCATGTCAAATTAAATTAATAAAAAATATAAAGCATAAGGTGCACAAGCTCAAATTTAATGAGAGGAAGGTTAATTTAAACTCTGTCAAAATATATATTTTTACCTGACAGACTGACAAATACCAAAATAAGTTTGATAATACACCAAATATAAAAGAGTGAAGAAAGAGGCACTCTCACACATTATTGCTTTGTGTATAAATTGCTGTATCCAGTCTCAGGGCAATCTAGTATTCATTAGATTCTCAAGGAGATGAATGTAGCTGATGCATATAGGTCTAGCTTGTTGACCTGCACACAAACATTCAAGCTAGTATATATCCTGGCAACTCTTCAAAGGAGTCTAAAAAGTCTGTATAGAGTGCATATCTAGAGCGGGGGTGGGAAGAAAGGCCCAGAAGTCTTTAGAAAGCCTCCAAAGCTGTGCTTACATGGTTTCTGGGTTATATAGACAAAGGTGATGCTTATCACTGGAACAAGACACAGATGAATACAGACACACATTACAAAGTACACCTGAATATATGTAACATATTTACCCTGAGGACAATTCCATCAAGGGCTTCCTGGTCTGGAAACTTTATTTACAGGAATGCTTTATTAAGCTACCCCTAAATGTATGATCATAAAATGTTAAAACATTGTCTAGAGTTAAAGCTTCCGTCTTCGTTACCTTTCTGACTTTGTCAGTAAAAGCTAGGGATTGCATATCTGGTACCTCAAATTCACATCTCAATCATTTCCTTGAAAATAATAAGAAAAACAAATGGGAATTTAGTGCACATAGGATTTATTTTCTATTTGTTCAGCAAGCATTTGTAGAACACGTAGCATTTTCTAGCAACTGAGTTTGTGGTTGGGAGTACAAAGAGGAACACGACACCATCTCTGTCTTTATGGAGCTCCTAGATTAATGAGTCTGGGGGTTGAAGGACACAGTGTCTACTGTTTGATATCAAACTCTCTTATCAACCCATGTTCGAGATTGGAATGTAAACAAGTCTGTTTACAGCGGAAGGTAGACATGTCTGACAGTGTTCAATTGGTGGGTGTTTTAGTGATTTGCAGCCTTTGGTGCCCACTAAATTACCCTGTAGCATTTTAAATATATAATTGCCTGGGGCTGCATGTAGACTTAATGAATCAATAGTCCTGGGGATGGGGTCCTGGTGCGTACATTTTGAAGAGCTCCACAGTGCTTCTGATGTGCCCTAGACTGAGATCCTCTGAAGTTTTATTAAGTGTTTATTATTTGATCAGAAATATGCATCCATCACATCAGTATTTAAAAAGAAAGTCAGCCCAGTTACTGCGAAGCACAAGCCAGTTAGACTTTTGTCCTCTTCCAGTATCCTGCATATTGTTATGTGTATTAAACCTTAGATCAGGAACAGACATGCATTTATGGTAGTTTTGTAGCTAAACTTTGTTTATCTGAGCTGATTATACTGCACCTGGTTACCAGAATCCCGTTTACTCTAAAGGGAAGATAAACTGTGTCAACTGTTAGAAAGTCATTAAAATATACCTCGAGGAATAAAGTCCTCACAGAAAACTGACACCTGTTTTTTTACAGCAATCCCAAGTCGACCTCATCCATTTTCTTTATTTTTTTTTTTCTCTCTTGTTCTTGGAAGATGATTTCCATGAAAATGAGATCTTTACTTCTTGAGAGTTCATCTGTTCTTGCTGCTCAGAGGGAAAAAAAATGCTTAAAATTTAAGCTCGATGAGTTGAATTAGAATGCTTCTCAGCATTTTCCACAAGGATCTGTAGCTTTTTGTGGTCTACCCGGAATTCAAGCCTCCTGCTTACCAGCTGCTGTTGGGATGAAGGCTTGCTGGTGCTGTTTTCTTGTGGACGTGTTGGTCTCAAGAAGCTCCTATGACTGCAATTGGGGAAAAGCTTATACTCCCTTCAGTCTCTGTCCTTAAACTATACCCTCATCCCATAATCGGGTGATACCTGCGTCTGACAAAAACTTTACCCTAGCATTAAGTTCCAGGTGATGGACATAACAGTTTATAAGCTTGAGCTTCTTTTGCTAATTCTTTTTATGTCACTTTCCCCTTTATTTTATATCCCTTTCTAACTACAAAGTAAGTACAATTGCAAGGAAAAGGAACAGAACTTTTATAATTAGTCACTGTCCTAGTTTGGCATTTGCACAGGTACTGACTAATATTTAACTGTTTTCTTCTTGGATTCAGTATACGAATGGCTGAAAAAGCCATGCACTACTTGCTCTGACATTCTAAGTTCACTTAGTATGTGACAGGAGGGAAGAAAAAAGGCTATGCTTATGTAAATTGTCATTTATCCCTTGGGATTTGAATGGAATTGGTGATATATAGGTTAATTTCTTTAACAAAGGCACGTGAGATTCTAAAAACCACATGTAATGGTTGTATTTTAATAGAATTATTATTTTAAAAGAATTTCGAGTACCAGAGAAGTTATGGAACACAGCAAAAAAAAAGAAAGATAGTATAGTCCTATCTTTAACATCTCCCACGTACTTAATCATTGTCTTCACCCATATGGAATTTATAATAAAGTATTATCAAAAATTGAAGTCATCATTCAAGTTACTTTATGAATTTTCTTTAGTTAATAAAATAATATAATGAAGATATATGTTCTATCTTACAATTTTATTAGTGAGGAGAAAATCCATTTTTCTAAGTTATATAGCTAAGGTCCTGAGACAAGTTGGAGAGAAACTTGTAAAAAAGCACCTGTTCTTTGGAACCCTCCTGAATCTCCATCGTGCATTATTTATTCCTTTACTATAGCTGACACTGATGGTTACATGCCCCAAAGCCCTTCTGCTCTGTCTTTTCCCATTGGCCAAACAAAACTACTAGGAGAGAGGATGAAAATACCAGATATTTACTATCCTGATTTCCTTCCAGCTAAGGAAGACCATGTGACCTCGAACTGGTCAATGAATTATGCTGGGGGCTTCTGGTAGAATACTCCTCCTTGATAAAAGGAGAAAAGTAGGATGTATGAATGGTAGACCCTGTCTTCCCTTAATGACTTTGCAAATGCATTGTGTGAAGATGTAATATTTGGAGTTGCTGCAGCCATTCTGGAACCATGAGGAGACATCACCAACTTCTTGAGGATGGCAGAGCAGAAGGAGAGGAGGATCCTGGGTATTTGATGACATAATGGAGCCACGAAATCAACCCTGAACTGTCTACCTCAGTATTTTTGTCATGTGAAATGGTAATAAGTAGCTAATGCCTGAGTCATGTTCACTTAGATATGCTATCCCTTTCAGTCAAAAGTATCTTAATTGATAACTGGCAAATGCTGCAAGACTTACAAAGGAGGTTAGATCTGTATATTTAAGAGAAGACTCAAGATTTGAAAATCCTCTGGTTTTATTGAATCTATTAATAATAAAACTAGATAAACCATGAAGTAAAATTCAGATGATAGCTGGAAATTCTGCAACCAACAATTGCAGTACCTAAAATAGGTTAGAAGACTATATCAGTCAAATTTGAATAAGAATAAATATTACATCAAGTGTGGTAGTTCACCACTGGTATAAATACTTGTAGTCAGAAAAACCAGAATCTCATAATATGAAAGATCAAGGGGAAATGGCATGTTAGACACTTAATGGAAAAGATAAATTGAGGCCTGTGTGCTTTATTAGGAAATTAATACAGCCAGTATTTTTTGTTGTTGTTTTCCAGGTTATTGGAATGGAAAAAGAATGAAAACCTGGTAAGGACAAAGGACACTTGATAGATTACACAGGTGGGTAATGCAATTCAGTTTGAAAAAGTTTTAAAATTTGCAACTTTTTAAAGCCAGGATTAAAGTACATTCAATCTGAAGTAAAATGTGATTTTTCAAAGGCATGATGCTTTTACATGAGTAGGGAAGTCAGGGAATGCACTTGACCAAAATTGAACTGGAAACCTACATAACAATACACATATTTGAAACTACAAGTAAATCTGTGGATTCTGATAGAATTGTATGTGGTTGTCAATAGACAAGAAGAACTTGACACTAGACAGAGTCATTCAAGTAATTCAGAAAAGAAAAACCTATACAAACTGAATAAAATATGAGGCCAGAAGTGAAGCTGAGAGGCATTATTTAGGGTATAGTCTAAGTTGCTACAAGGGAGATACACAAATACAGTGGCTTAAACAATTTAGAAGCATTATTTCTTTCTCACATAACAGAACAGTTAGGTAGTCTAAGCCCGGCAAAGTCTTTGTCATCCTCAAAATATGTCTTCTATCCCAGGATCCAATTCTTACAAAGGGAAGATAGAGAGGACAGAGGAAGTTCATTCTTTTTAAGGGCACAACCTGGAAGTGATAAACATCAATTCTCTTCCTATCGCCCAGACAGAACTAAATCACATGGCCACATCTAATTGCAATGGGTGCTGGGAAATGTACCCTGTAGCTGAGGGGCATGTGCCTTTGTAAAACTCAAGAGTGCTCTTTTTAAAGGGATGGAGAATGAGTATTGGGGGACAATAGTCGTCTCTGATCCAAGAGGAGTCACAGGGTTGGAAAGGATAGTGGGGCTGTAAAGCCTTAGCTTTTAACCCTGATGTTCACCTTCCCTTTGGGGAAATCTTCCTGATTACATCTGTGGTTTTGGAATTGGTCTTAATCAATTGTGCCTCATTTTTAATGCTCTGGTGCCAATGTGGACCCCAAAGTTACCAGATTGGGACACTTTTGTCTTTATTTTAGTAATTTTAAAAGCTATCAAAGTAGTACAAAAATAATTCTTACACATGGTTAAAAAAGATCATGGAAGACAGATGGACTTATAGGGAAAATTGTAAGTCTCTTGCTCCACGGTGCCATTCAGAAAAGGGGACACCTATTAAAATTCCTGTAACTGTGTCTTCTAACTATAATTCTTATCCAAAACACTATCATGTCTATGTGCTTATGTTATTAATTTTAGACATGGTCTGTTGAGTTTTATCTCACTTACTAGTAATGGCATACCTCTCAATATAATTATATTAAAATTTTAGTTCCTCTACTCAGGGTCTCTGTAATTTTAAGTAATATGCTTACGTATTCATTTCTTATTTGGTCAATTATAGACAGTATTCCTTGATTCTCTACTTTGAAGGTGAAGATATTAGCACTTCTAACATTTCTTTCAACTTTCATCTTCCATTCTAACCCAAACTTTTGTCTTCTTTATTTTTCTAAGTCAAACTTGATAACATTACATTGTATTCACTAACCATAATTATTTTATAATTTGTTAGAGGATGTTTCTAAACACTGAAAAATTAATAAATATTGTTTATATTACTGTGGGTAGTTCAGAGGAAATAGATTAGTACTGGTTTGTATGCTATCCTTCCTACCCTGGGGCCACGGTGGTGGGGGAGGGAATTGAGGGAAGGAAGGAAGAAGTAAAGCATTTTGATGGAAAACTTGGAATTTATAGATTTATGAACCAAGGCCTGTTGGAAAATTCAGTGTCAGCTATGTCACAGTTAGAGTATGAAAGGAGAGACATTTTATGATGGAAAGGGCTCCCTTTGAGTAGGTCACGCATAACTTTGAGACCCCATATGTTAAATCCAAGCCAGGATATTTCCTAATGTTTCAGGGAAGGAACCAGGCAGATTTTTTGGTGGTCCCAGACTTCTTCATGTAGCTCTGTGCTTCATAGTTATCAATATTCTTAGAATTAATACTAAAGTTTGATACTAGGTAAGTTAAGATGTCTGTTCCTTGAGAGTCTGATCTGACAACCCAACAATGTTTACTCTCATCTATTTCTTTTTTTTTTTTCAATTTATTTATTTTTGGCTGCATTGGGTCTTCGTTGCTGTGCACGGGCTTTCTCTAGGTGCAGCGAGTGGGGGCTACTCTTCGTTGTGGTGCGCGGGCTTCTCATTGCGGTGGCTTTTCTTGTTGTGGAGCACAGGCTCTAGGTGTGCAGGCTTCAGTAGTTGTGGCTCGTGGACTCTAGAGCGCAGGCTCAGTAGTTGTGGTGCACAGGCTTAGTTGCTCCATGGCATGTGGGATCTTCCCAGACAAGGGCTCGAACCCGTGTCCCCTGCATTGGCAAGCGGATTCTTTACTGTGCCACCAGGGAAGTCCCTACCCTCATCTATTTCTTACAGATCATTACAAAAACAGAAAGTATGCCGTGAATTTTTTCTTTTTTTTGGCTGGCCATATAGCATGTGGGATCTTAGTTCCCCAACCAGGGATTAACCAGTGCCCCCTGCAGTGGAAGCACCGAGCCTTAACCACTGGACCACCAGGGAAGTTCCAATATATTTTCTTTTTCATTGAGACTTTTTTTCCCTTGGAGTTTCTATGTGCCTACTTTTTCATTCTATATATTATATATATTATTAATTTCAAAATATCATTTTTTTATCATATACTCATTTCTCTGCAGTATGCCTTCTTAAGAAATGTTGAACGGGAAGTACATTTTTTTGGGTCCTCGGATACCTAAATGGATCTGTATTGATTTCTTACATTTGATTGATCAATTGCCTGCTGTAGAATTCTAGCAAAAAAAAGAAATTTCCCTTAGAACTAGAAGGCATTATCACACATTTTAATATTTGATATCATGTCTGAGGCCACATTCTGTATCACTTTGCCAAAGGTAAGTAGTACATCTCCTTAGTACATTTCACGAATGACTTTATTTTAGAAACTTGATTTCCATTAGCTCTTTCTGAATGAGGTCAAGAATTGCCTGGGAGTCATCTGAAATTATGCACATCCCCACACCTTTTTGTATCTCAGTTTTCTCATCTAAAATTGGGGACTGGAAAAATCTTTATGTTTCCTTCCAGTTCTATCAATGATAATAGTAACAAATACTACTTTTTCAAAGAGATTTTGTGTCTATTTTTTTCTTTTCTTTTTTTTTTTTTTTTTGCGGTACGCGGGTACGCGGGCCTCTCACTGCCGTGGCCTCTCCCGTTGCAGAGCACAGGCTCCGGAGGTGCAGGCTCAGCAGCCATGGCTCACGGGCCCAGCCGCTCCACGGCATGTGGGATCCTCCCAGACTGGGGCACGAACCTGTGTCCCCTGTATCAGCAGGCGGACTCTCAACCACTGTGCCACCAGGGAAGCCCTTGTATCTATTTTTTATTGTCCTAATTTGTTGTCACAGATATCTGAATAGTAGATAGGGTCATTTTGTTATTCCATTTTCTTCTGAAAAAAAAGAGAACAACAAAGTACAAAGGCATTAACTAACCTGCTAAAGGTAGAAACAGCTTTGTTTTATTTAAAATATCATTTTAAATGTTGTTTAAAAGATGCTTAAAATACAACTTGGTTTAAAATGAAGTGTCCTGTGTTAGTATTTTGCCAAAAATATTTTCTTATGAACATAGTCCTCTAAGGACTTTTTTCTCATATCATAAAACAGTAATTGCGCCCTCTATCCACTGAGGAGGTTTTTAAAATTGTAAGCCACTGATGGATTTATGAGGATGAACTATGTGATCAAAACACATACACACACACTCACACCACCAAGGATCATGGTTTAATGCTGTAGAATAAATCAGAGGTTTTGACAAGATTTCACTGAGAAATACAGAAAAAGGAAAGATCAACATTTTGTATCTTTGGTACCTGATAGTGAGTGGGCTTTCAAATTATACTTAAATCAGATTTCTGTTGTAATGATTTCATGTCCTAGAACATTTGAAGTGTATTTGTTTGTGTTTACCTATCATAGGTGTATGCAAAGCAATAGAAGACTAGTTACTTGGTGCATAGCAAAGAAAAGAGATCGTGTAAGATGGGAGTTTTTATTTTTATTTTTTAAATGAGCAAAAATTTAATTAGATTTCAACATGTACTAAGCATTGAAGAGAAGATGGAGTTACATTTAATCCCTGTGTGAGGCTTAAAGGCGGAAGTAAGCCTGTAGAGAGGTAAAATGAGACTCATCTTCTCTTTCTGTTAATAATAAATTTTTTTCCTGATTTTTACAGTAAATTCATGTGTATTATAGAAAATTTTAAAATACAAAAAAGAAGAAGACAATATGTCACCCAGAGATATAGTTAATATATGTCACATTTACTTTTTTCTTTTGTCAAACTTCATTTTTATTGACAGAAAATACTTATTCCAGTTTCAAAGTTGTTAAAGTTGTTAATAAAAAATGAAGGTAAAATAGCCACTTAATAAGAATAATAAAAATGTTTAATTCAATAATGAAATTTAAAGTAACCACTTAATAACATCCTGTTTTGATTAATACCATGAAACTGTGGCTTAAACAAAGGTATTCAGTACCACTGACTCATATATAGGTCTTTCAGAATTTTTTCTTAAAAGTTTCGAGAACTTTCCTGTCTGCAAAGTATAGGAATTGCTGGGCTACACGTCCCCTCTCTGGGACAATCAGTGAGAAGTGAAGCAGTCATTTATAAAGGGAGTCTGTGTGCATTCAGCATGGTACCTTGGAGATACACCCATCCCATCCTCTCCCCTGTAGGAACATGCTTCTAAGGTATGAAGAGCCAGGCTGTTATTTGCTGTTAGAATTGTTCCTTCCAGCTACTAGTAAATCTCTGGCATAGACGCTAGTGATCCTTTATGTCCTGTGATTTTAGGAAATTCTGTAAATAGTTTGGATTTAGTTCAATTTATTCAGAAATCAAACATGTTTAGTTCACTACTCTGCCAGTGTAAATGTCTGCTGGTTCAGTATACTTGTAAGAGCTATAGATAACATATGTAGGTGAATCAGTCTGAAAGCATCCTTAGAAGATTGCATTGTTTAACCCCAAATCTATTTTAACAAAATGTCTATAGTTAGAAGCAGCTGATGAAACTAAATCCAAAGTTATGACAAGGAAGACTCACTTTCACTAGAGCTGGTTTACTTAGAGAACTTAAAAAAGCATGTGCTCATCAAGCTGTTCAAGGAGAGGTAAGGAGGATCATCACCTCATTCTTTACTGTATGATTCCAGCTGGGGTTGGCCAGCTATTAGCATTTCTAAATATTTCAGGAAAGTCCAAAGAAGTGTTAAATTAAAAAGTCTTTTATGCAAAAGAATGTCTGTCTACATCAGTGAGCAATAGTGTGCTTCAGAATTTCTTACAACACAAGGGCAAAGGCAAGTCCATACACTTGATCAGCTGTCAAAGGAATGAGAGGTGGACCATTAGGTCAACCCTTAGTCGGAGCTTCTGCTATCTTTTTTACTGTATATACTGTTCAACAATGTAAATAAAGTGTACATTGGGAGAGAACAGTGTTTGGTGGCCAGGACCTCTTTTGGGCATTTCTTCTTAAGTAGAATACACAACAGGTAAGGGAATAGGGGAGGTAACACAGGGATACTACTTGTTCCAGCTCAGAAAGTGTTGATGAAGCCCATATATGTGTTCATGAAGCCCATGGGATCCTCTAGCTGTGGGAAGTGGCTAATGTGGTCTTTCAGAATGGACACTATAGACTGCAGCCATGCAGCCCTGTACAGCTCCAAAAACTCTGGATAGGGATTTCTGGGATCCCTTTTCTAGTTAAGTATGCACTTTCACCTCCCAAGTTGAATTCTTATTTTATACTTTGTTTTTTGAATATAATATTATACAGTGAATACTTTCCAATGTTACTAAATGTTCTTTAGAAACATGATTTAATGGATTATATACTATTTTATTGTATGGAATAAAAATCTTCTTTATTGTTTACATTTAGTTTATTTCTAATTCTTTATTGTAACTAATGCTATAACAAATACCTTCACCCCAAATAAATCTTTGCACTCATCTCAGGTCATTTTCTCAGGTATTTTACGTAAAAGCAGAATTACTGTGCTAAAAGTATTGACATTTAAGAACTTTGATATTGCCGGAGAGACTTTCAGGAAAGCTATTAACATGTTTTTTTTATGAGAGGTTCCAACAATGTGTGGCCAGCTCTATGTTGCTGTATCACCACCAGCATCAAGCGCTGTGATTTCAGTAAGAATTTGTCAACTTGACAACCCGTAATTTGTCTGTTTCTTTCTTTGGTTATTGATTGAGCTTCCATTTTTCACATGTATTTACTGATTGATTTATTTTTATCTGTGAGCTGTTACTTCACATTTTTTCTCTACTTTTTTCAGTGAGGGTGATTTAGAAGAACTCTTCACACATTTAGGAAAAGATTACTTATATTTGTGATAGAAAGTTTTCTAGAATGTCATTTGCCTTTCATTTATTTATGGTGTCTTTTGACATATGGAAGTTTTAAATTGTTAGGTAATCATATCTGAGGATCTTTTCCATTGTGGTTTCTTCCATTGCATTTACATGTAATGATCTTTATCCCTAGAACAAGACTGCTAGACTGTAAAGACTGTGGACACAGCATATTAAATAAGGTGTCCTTGGTGTACTTGGTGTCTTCTTGATCTTACAGGTAGAGGGATCTTTAAAATGCAACAGTGAGCATGTTACTGCCCTGCTTACAACCCTTGAATGGCTTCCCGTTGCTGTAAATTTAAGTTATAACATCCTTCCCTAATTCTCTACAGTCCCATAGTGATAGATTCCATTTCACCATGGATGAGAGATGATCTGTTGGAGTCTGTTGTAGCATTGCTGGTGAGAAATGACTGGTCTGCAGCAGCTTTTGCAAGAGATGCTTACTCAGTATCTCCTGTACCCGGTAAGCACTGGAGAGAAGAATGAGGAAGTGCGTGTGGATGCAGTGAGGTTTTCAGATTCCAAGGTAGAAAATAAAGGGGTTCCCATCTAGTAGCTGCTTTTGCCCCCGCCCCCCGCTTTTAACTAGTCAAGGATTCAACAAGCTCAGCTTTTCTTTTCTCCTACATAATGGTGTCTTTCACTCTCCCAGATCATTGCCATCAACCTGTAAAGCTACTCTAAACAAAAAAAAAGATGCAACTTAAAAACTTTCTACTACATTTTTCATTTTACAAAGCAAAAATGCTACTTTACAAAAACAAAAATTTTACGTAAAGATGCTACTTAAAAATTTCTACTATATTTTTTCATTTCTTGAGATTTTATTTGATTCTTTTAAATATCAGTCTATTTTCTTAATTATCCCTCTTTGAGGTTTTATTCTCTCCTGTAGCTCTTTGAACAGTTTAAACGCCCTTATTTTAAAGGGCCTTTTAGACTGTTCTGGTTATACAAGATCATTTATGTGGTTATTCAAGTTCCTTTGCCTGACCAAGCCCTGCATCATTACCCAGTTCTGAATTGGTTTTACTTATGTCTGTGTCTCTGCTCAGGGTTTCAAGTTCTGCACTGTGTGGGGAGTGCAAATTTGGACCCCGTGTCTATTTGTGGTTGAACTCCAGATTCTCATCCTTCCACTCTTGATTTGGGAAAAGCAGTAAGATGCTGTAGTCCTATGCCAGGGAGTAAAGATTTTTCCTGGTGCCTATTCTTTAGACTATGATTTCCTAGTAGAAAGTTACCTCTTAAAAAGCAAAACAAAGCAAAGCAAAACAAAACAGGCTATAGTCTGAGTCTCCGGGGATGGGGCCATATTCACGGCAGAAGCAAAGCAAGGATCAGACTTAGTTTTGTTTATCTATAATTTGCCCATAATGGAAAGAAAACCACTTCTGTTTTTTTTTTTAATTAAAAACATCTTTTTTAACATCTTTATTGGAGTATAATTGCTTTACAATGTTGTGTTAGTTGCTGCTGTATTACAAAGCGAATCAGCTATACATATACATATATCCCCATATCCCCTCCCTCTTGCAGTCTCCCTCCCACCCTCCTTATCCCACCCCTCTAGGTGGTCACAAAGTACCGAGTTGATCTCCCAGTGCTATGCGGTTGCTTCCCACTAGCTATCTATTTTACATTTGAAAACCACTTCTTTAAGGTTTTGGTTTTCATCCCTGGAGCAGCATAGGAGTGGCCTATACCAGGCCGACTGGCTAAGAACCTACATTTCAGCAATATCCCCTTGGTAATTTGTATGCACTTTCAAGCTTGAGAGGCACTGCTTTGAGGCCTCTGAGACTAAGTTCCAAGAAACCCATTTAAAAAATTTAAATTTCCTGCTCTATTTATCCATTTTAAAGTAAAAACAAGCTATGCAACAGTCATGTCATGGTCAAAGCAAGAGATAACAATGCACTTTCTTCCTGATCTAGAATACATAAATTAAGATGAGGAATCTTAATTAAGATGAACTATAACGTGGTTCTGACCCCAAGAATAAAATCACCCTTTGGTATTGCCATGTTCTGTTTAATAATACTCTATTCCTCTTTTATTTTCATGTTGCTTTTGAAGTTTCCTTACCTCTAGAAGAGTGGTCTGTGGGAGGACATCCTTTTTCCCTCAGTGGGTTCATGTAGGTCTTCATTGTTTCCATGGTAGATTCTATTCTTCACATCTTTAGAAATGATTATCTCTACTATGGGATATATATACATCTGGTAAAATACCATCAACATGTGACTAGTCACCCAGGCAAACAATGTGCCCTTTTAGAGAAGGATACATCTCTTGAGGCAAATGCTAGCTCATGTTACAAATGCCAAACCAAGTTGAATCTTCTCATTGGGAGGAAACTGGGTGACGGAGCCCCATGGCCCTTCCAATGATTTACAAGCAATGATTTCCTTGAAGAGAGAAAAAGAGAGGCTAAACTGTTTCAAAATCTTAGGTAGGAGAAAAAGTTTTCTTTAAATCTAGCTCTTTTTAAAGGCATATAATATTAAAACATATGAAAAGTCCATACATTAAGGTTTTTAACTTTAGGATTCCATAGGCTTACCATGCAATATTATTAATAGTAATTAAAGACTAGCATTTACTGAGGTTGTCCTAAGCACTGAGTATGGGATCTGGCTTGATTCTTACCTGGGAGGCAGACACTATTTTTTTCATCATTATACAAAGTAGGAAGCAGAGGCCCAGGACTAACTCCTTCACAGTCTCCCGGCTGGGAAGGAGTTCAGTGAAGCCTGAACCCAGGCAGTGTGGTTTCAGAGCTCTGGATTGGAGCCACCGTGTCATACCAGAGAGGTTTTTGGTCCTGAGGAGCTGCATACTAGGGCAGTAGTTCCCAGACTTGCCTACAGGCGTCATCTAGGAAATTTGGAAGTATCCTTTTTCAGGTTTCTCCTTGGGTGGATACCAGTAATCTGTTACTTTAAGAAGCTTCTTTGGTAATTCTTATCAACAGTGATTGAGAAAAAATGCTTTAAGAGACACTGAAAAAAATGCAAATAAATGGCCTCACTATAGCTTAGAATCAAGTAAAATCGAGTTGTTCCTCTTTTTCATAATATAAGGAAGGAAACTCAGGAGACCCAAGAGGGGGAACTTCCTGAGATTGTGGAGGGAAGAAAGGCATATTTAACTAAAAATGGTCATTACATAATTAAAATATTAGAGATAATTTGATAGTAGAGTGGGACCTGGTTGCTGGCATTATAACTTCTCTTGACCCTCCTTCATTTAATATCTACCAAGAGCTTTGGAACCTGATCACAGTCAGATAATGGGGGTCTCATAGGTGGTCATTCACAGGATTAAACTCTTGCCTAAATGGTCAAGTAGAATATTCTTTTTTCTATGACATTCCTTAAGATAAATCATTATATCTACATCCAGGATTATGGATTTTAGAACACTCTGCATCTCATAAAAAGAGCAAACAACATTCTATCAGTAAACAACAATATTCCTATAATTCAAATGTGTTTTCTACACAGAGGAAAATCAGTATTGCTCCAGGAAAGGTTTTAGATACATGGCTAACCTCAATAGCTTAAGGTGAGAATTTTTTTGGAGAGTCAATATTTGAAAGCAATGGAATGTCATGATTAAGCAATTCAAAAATCTCAAAAGATGTAACATTCAACAGGACAACTATCTTGGGTTCTTGAGAGAATTAATAGCATGAAAACAAACAAAACAGAGAGAGATTATTATAGACTGTAATATATTTAACTGACATAACCATATGCAATGTGCAAACCTAGATTAGCTCCTGGTTATGGTCAAAAGAAAAGAGTTATAAAAGATAATCTTTGGAGAATTGAAAAAATTTAAATATGAACTAGATATTAAATGTTAAAGAACAATTATTAATATTCTTAGGTTATAGTGGTATTATGTTTTTGTTTCCTATTTTTAGAAGATGTGTGGGAAAATGTTTAAGGATAAAGTACCACGATGTTACAACTTTCAAATGGTACAGTTGTACGTATGTACAAATATATATATATGTGTGTGTGTGTGTACACACACACACATGTATAGGGAGAAGGAGAGAAAATATGGTAGAACATTTTGTCAACTATACGGTGTACTAGTGAAAGGAACAAGAACTCCTAGGTGTAGGGCAAAAATGTACACGATGAACCTCAATATTTTATTATAGTAGATATCAAGGAAGCTATCAAAGACTACTAGATTTGTGTAAAAAGACTCAGGACACAACTTGAAAGTCTTCCTCTGGCCAAACATGGGACAATTTGAGTGTCAGTAAGGATAATAAGGTCAATAGATTTAAGCATGTTAAGTGTGTTTAAATCAATTGTGTTTAAATCCATGTGTTGTTTGTATATACCAGAAAAATTTGTCATCATTAGAGGGTGTAGTATTTTAAGAGTTGATAAAGGATAGAACTGAGCATTTATTTTGCCTATTCTATACTGGGCAAGTGAATGGTAGATGAAGGGATATTTCCCTTTATAGAAGTATGTTACCTAATAAATGAAGAAGGAATAATAAAATTAAAATATCAATATTTTGTAACATCAATGAATTCATGGATCTAGTGGTTGAATTCATGGTACGTTAGTGGTTACTAACATCAGAAAAAGAGAGACAACCAGATATCACAAGACCCTTAACAGAGAGAAGCATCATCTACTAGGAAATATCCTTGCCAAAGATATCCTTCCTAAATCTAATCAAACCTTGAGTTTTAACTACAGATTTGCAAGAAATGTAGAAGTCAGGGGGACATTTTTAAGACAAAGAAAACAAAACCAGAATTTCACGGGGATGCAATCAGAAAAATCCAGACCCTGGGAAAATCTACAGAACAAGTACCTCATTTTGTCAGCAAATGGATATAAATGAGATGGAGAAGGAAAGCTATAGACTAAAGGAAATTTAAGAGGCATATTATCCAATTGCTTTATGTGGATCTTATTTAGATGCCGATTCAAAGAAGTAATTAAAAAAAAACTTTTATAACATGATGGGACATTTGAGCATTAACTGGATATTTAAAAATATTAAGACATTATTGTTTTTAGGTATTATAATATTTTGGTGATTAATGTGGTTTTATTTTTGAGCAGCATTTAAAATTTTTTTTTAATTTTAATTTTTATTGAAGTATAGTTGATTTACAGTGTTGTGTTAATTTCTGCTGTACTGCAAAGTGATTCAGTTATACATATATACACATTCTTTTTTATATTCTTTTCCATTATGGTTTATCACAGGATATTGAATATAGTTCCCTGTTCTATACAGTAGGACCTTGTTGTTTATCCATTCTCTATACAATAGTTTGCATTTGCTAATCTCAAACTCCCAATCCATCTTTTCCCCATCCACCTCCTCCTTGTTTTCAAAAAAATTTTTTTGAGGAGCATTTTTATCTTTTGGAGATACATGGTAAAATAACTGCAGGTGAAGTGATATATTGTCTGGGATATGCCCCATAATAATATGAGAGAGAGAGGAAGTGTATGAAACAAGACTTTCCATGAATTGATCATATTTGAATCTAGGTTATGGGCAACTTTTATTTTTAAAAATATAAATTGTATTGATATTCTGTCTACTTTTATACTGAGCAATTAAGACTTAGCTTAGAATGAGAAAGCGAAAATCTTCCTGCTGTTCATTTTGTTGAGGTAACAGACCCAGGTAATGCTAGCTGTACAGTTATCAAGAAACAATTTTTCTCCCAAGGACATGCTGCAGCTCTTCTTAAAAAAAAAGCCTATGAAGTTGTTACCATTACTATCTCAGAGGAAGAAACTCCCTAAGACAGAGGGAGATAAAGTGAATTGCCCAAGATCATACACTATGGTTTGCCACAGAGATGGCTTCCACACTCAGACACTCTGGATTCAAGGGTCTATACATGAAAATGTATATCCCTGGGCTGAGATTTTCACTGGGATGTTGTGACCCAACATAATTGGCAAAGTTTTCTTCATATGGAACTTACAAGTAACTCTGTGGCTTATTTGAAGTGTGAAGATTCAAAATTAGGTCTAGGCCAAAAAATAAGGCCATGTAAAAGCCAAGAATCAAGACCATGTGACAGTGATGCCAATGCCTTGTGTCTCCAGATTCCCAGTACTTATGAGTTGAACCTTTTTTGGTATATGGAAGCATGTAGGAATGATTACAACTCTTCCATAGGGAATGAGAGTAGGAATTTTGGAGATGGTAAGGATGATAATCATTTTATTGTTCCTTTCATCAATGCAAAATAGGGAATGAAAATATTTCCTTTAGTGGTTGAGGAATGCTCTCTGTTTCTAAGAGTGAGAACTGAGAAAATATTTTTTCCATTGCCTCGGCTATAGTAAAATTATTCAATATTTTCAAGCAAGGTAACTGACTCATAAGAATGAATATAAAAAGAACCCCAGCATATTAAAAATCTTCCCTATGCTGATGTGTTCGGATATGAGAAACAAATTGATTACATCTGTAATCAAAGAAAGAAAGGAAAAAAATGATACCCTCCAGGATGCAACAGGGAGAATTTAATAAGCTGCCTTAAATCACTCAACCTACAACACATCTAAAATGTTAATTAAGCATCTTTTTTTTTTTTTTTTTTATCCTCACCTCTGCTCTGCTGGCTTTAGTAAAATCCTGTCTGCCAGCGTAACTCTCTACAGGTACCTCCAATTCTGTTTGAAGTTGATGATCTGGGCTTGGCTCATAACATTCACAGTAGATTTACCGGAAAGATCAATAAAAGCATGTTCAAAGCTAGATTGGCTTCATAGAGCCCAGGATTTTTATTAATTCATATAGACTTCCTAAAACTTTCACTGTAGAGAAAAAAGAGGGAAACTTGAGAATATTCACATTGTAAGAAATTGAATTGGTATCATGGAGTTGCAGAATTGGTTTGGAGCCCGTGATGCCCCTCACATGTCAGAATTCGTGGAGGCACCAAATGCTGAGTCTTTCTTAAACCTAGGAGGTCTTAGAATCGTCAGTCACATCAAAAAGTGTTTGATAAGCACCAACCTCTTTGTCCTGGATGCTGTGCAAGGTTAGTAACATGGATTTTTGCCCTCCGTGAACAGATGTCACTGAGCTCGTTAGACGATGTGTGTCTAGGTGTTAACTACATATTTTACTAATTCTGTGGAAGAGTTGGAGAGAGTAGAGTGAAGAAGAAGCTGAATCAGTTAAAGAAGGTATGCAGATGCTATGTGGAAAATTGGAAGAGACTGGGTCCTTGGACCTGGGAAAAGAAGGGAAGGTAATATTTCAGGAGGCATCTAGTAATGGAGTGAAATGAAGTGGGCATATTGGAGCCAGATACAAACCTGGCTGCAGTGGTCTCGCACATTTTCTGTCTCCTTGAAACTCAGTGTCTGTACGTTAGTCAAGAATAAGAAAAAAATAACTGTGTGATTTAAAGGAAGGAATCTGTTTTCTCATTTGTAGAATTAAGGATTTTGAAAAACTATTCTGAAATAATCCCTCTTGAATTATGATTATATACCGTAAACAGTGGGAGGTGCTTGAAGGGGAGAGTTTTATAACATATTCTGGGGTTGGGAGAGTCTTTCATGGAAATAGTGGTATTTTTGCAGCTCAGTGTCTAATGTAAGGGTTCTTGGCAAGTGAAGAAAACAGGGAGTTCCAGCCACAGGGCATGGGGCGGGATAATTAATGTGTAATTTGACTAGCATTTATCATTTCCTGGAAAAGTGATCTTATATAGAGACAATTGTTGTCTTCTCTTTGCTGGGGAGAGGTAATACTCTTACTTTCTCAAATTTAGATTTTTTTTAAAGAAGGTATGTTTTGACTAAGAATGTGAAATTAGGACCTAGAAACTAATCAACCAGCAAAGAAGCTTTGATCTTTAAAATGCTGGAATTATCTTTAATCAGAGGAGATTTAAATTGGCTAAATAGTGGAATTAAGGTAAAATTATCATCATTTTGTGCACTAAAATGTTGATTCTTTTTCTACTAATGGAAACAATTCTCTGAGTAAAAACACAGTTTTCTTTTTAAATTAAATGATCCATTGCTTTCTGATTAGTTCAGTTTTAAAAATTATTTTATCCTCTTAACAGTTTTAATATCTGTATCCAAAATGGTGAAATATAAATGTTGACCTCAGATTTTGTTATACTCACCAATGTTTTAACTCTTTTCTTCTAAGGAGTACTGCCTCTAATTTATGTGAAGAAATTTTTTTTATCACCACTGTTTATTCCTCTAGAGAAACATCCTGTTATCTGAGCATGGATTTCACCATTTATTCTGTAGGATCCCTGTAAGGGACTCCATGAAAAGTTGATTTGAAATTTATTTTTTACTTATATTTTAAAAATCTGTAACAAAAACAGTATGTATGCTCAATATTGTCACATAACATATTTTACTGCCAGTATGTTAACATATATTATGAGATTAACTAATTTTGTGATGATCGTAGAGATTAGAGTCTCCTGATATATGCATATATTTGGTCATCTTGTAAATGTGTCATTGATTATTTATTCATTCATTAAATGATCACTGATCAGATTTCAGCTGGGTTTTATAGGAGCTGGATATGTGTGTTGGTGTCCCTAATTTCAGGGTAGTGTTTTTTCTCACACTGGCCCCCATACACAGACAGCAAGGAGAGACCAAAGAAAGAGGGAGACCACTCTGGATTGGTAGGTGACAGGTTTAATAATAAGAAGGGAACTTACATACCAGGCTTGTCTCTGGCTGCAAAACAAGTACATCTTTGAACGCACCTACCGGAATCTTAAAAGTTTTTACAGTATAGAGGCCTTACCTGGGTTCAGTCACATATGCTGTCCAGATGGTCTCAATAACACCTTACTCTCCCAAGACTGCATCCTTGGGACAGCTTCTAGCATGAGGAAGGCAAGCAAAACACACATTCCAAGTCAGGGGAGTGGTGAAGAGCCTCCAACTGCCAGGGGCCAGCCCTCAGGTCAACCACAGTCATATCGTCTTAATGACTCCCTCCAACAGGGAGGAAATTTTATTGTCTATTTATATGCTTGTTAAATTTATCTTTTTAAGCGAATGCTGCTATCCATCTCTCAGGTGATAATTCATTAGTTCACTACTCATTAGACATTTATTGAGAAACTTATTTGTGCCAGATCCTAGAATTGCAATAGTGGAAAACACAGTGACCCTATTCTTAGAGAACTTGCAACTAGTGGGAAAGACTTAAATGATAAGCACACAAACAAACAGATTGTTATGTATTGAACACTTGCTATGAAGGAAATGACATTAGAGCATTAGGAGAGTAGAATGGGCAACTTAATTTAGAAATGAGGGCCAGGGGAGATGTTCTTTCTAAAGGGGCATTTAGACTGCAACATGGAGGCTGATGAAGAATTAGGCAGGTGAAGTGCAGCTCTGCACAGAGGATCTGAGAGGGCCAGCTTCTGGACTACTGGAGGACCTAAAGAAAGCCAGCATGTCTGAGCGAAGCAGGTGAGAGTGACAGGGGACCAAGATGGGTGAAGAGGTAGGTAGGGCCTGATCATGAAAGGTCTCAAAGGCACTGTCAAGGAGCTTAGATTCCATCCAGGATTGGTGAAAATCTATTTACAAGTTCAAGTAGGAGAGTGAGAGTGTATTTAAAAGATGACTTTAGTAGTTATGGAGGATGAATTTGAGTTGGACAAGGATGGTATTAGGGAGACCTGTTATGAGGCTAGTATGAGTGCAGATAAAAACTGATGGTGAATTAGACCAGGATGGGGCCAGTGGAAGTAGAGAGAAGTGGGCAGAGTTAAGATCTATTTTGAGTATGCAATTGATGTACTTGATAATGGGTATGAGTGTGTGAAGTGTGATTCCTGGGTTACTGGTGTGAGCACCTGGGTGGTGGGTGGTCAGAGACAGAGGGCAATAGAGAAGGACATATTGTGGGGAAAGATAAAAGAATTCTTCTTACCTTTAGTATGATACTCGTTACATTTAGCACTTGCCATCTTTAGAAGGGCACCAAGCAAAGCCTTTTACTTTTTTTGATTCACCTCCCAAATCTGTCATAAAATGCAGGTGTTGTTACTTGAAATATATTACAAGCTCCTTTAGGCCAGGAACTGTGTATCACACATATTTGTAGTCAGTCCTTGCCTCAGCAAAGTATCTTACAAAATGTTTTGGAAATAATGTTCATTTGTTTCATTTGATTTGACAGTTTGCTCTGGAGCTCCATGTACCTTATGGGAGATGAAGAGCTATTTCTACAAATAAAAATAACTTGATCTTTTTTGAGTTAAGACAGTATCTTACAGATAAATACTTAGTTTTATTTGGGTAGGTTCTCAGTCAATGTAAAGTTCACACATACTGAGAGCTGTTTCTTTCTAAGGGAAACTTCCTTTCCTGTCTTCCTCCTCAGCATGATGTCTGTCACAGAGGGAGTTAATAAACCCTGGGTCCAGGGGCATAATCCACATACATCTTTCTCTTCCTTGGTGTCAGTTAAGGTGAGGCCAGTTTCGGATGGTTAGTCTTGCCTTGTCTCTGGGCTTCTGGCACAATAGTGGGTGGCTGATGTCACTAGTTTCTCTTGGACATTGTCCCAATCCTTGTCGCTAAAGCACAGAGTGGCTGTCCTAGTCTCTGGTTGCAAGGTTTCTGAGAGCTAGCTTGGGATGTATCCTGATCCTTGCCTTGCTCGTGGACTCTGATTCTCCTAGACTTGCCCTGCCCCTCTCAAGGCTGTTACCTCTGCATCACTCTGGAGTTTCAAGGTTCAGCAAGGCTCACCCACCTAAGCAACTACCTCATTTGTTTGTAATTTTCACCTGCTGCCATGGTGGCTATGGCATCCTGCCCAGTGCTTGTCTTCTCAAAGATGTTTGCTGTCTTCCCTATGCCATGTCCATGGGACCCTGTCACTCATGATCTCAGATTTTCCCCAGATCCACTTGGATGTTTTCATATCCTTAACATCTATTCTCCTTACAGATGCTAATGACAGATCTCTTGTCTTAGCTTTCTTCTGTCTCCTTTCCGTATCTCCGCTGGAACCAGAATGCCTTTCATCATCTTCTGTCTCTATTCTTTAACATTTATTCTTCCAGTCTTATGGTAGTTACCTGTTTAGACTTTTAAGAAACTGCCAAACTGGTTTCCAGAGGGGCTGTACCATCTTGCATTCTCACCTGCAAACTATTCTACTCTTATCCTATTCTGATGGTGGCAACTCTGGATAGAGATCCTATAAAAATGGGGTTCTGCTCCAGGTTTGCTCATTAACTAATTATAATAAATTTCTTCAATGACACCATTTTTTGCAACTCCAGTTTTCCTCATTTACATAATGGATGTGAAGAGACCTACTGTCCTTTGACTTTTGTGAATGAACAATGAGATAGTATATCTAAAATATAAACCACGTTTTATATGTTTTTATAAAACATAAAAACTCTCATGTTTAAATAGGATTTTATGTTTCAGAAAGCTTTTGAGAATTTATCTCACTTAATTAAAGTAAAAGAGTGATCCACAATCGAAAAGTGTCTTTTTTTTTTTTTTTTTGAGTTCCACAGTGTGAAAGTCATTGGGAAATGGGCTAAATCTAACAAAAAATAATGTCAAATTACTTCATAATTTGCTTCACATATTTTTAATAATCTTTTTATTTTGAGACAGCTGTAGATTCACAGGCAGTTGTAAGAAATAATATAGAAACATCCCATGTATGCTTTGCCCAGTTTATGCCTATGGTACTATCTTGCGAAACTATAGTGCACTATCACAAATGGTGTAGTGACTTTGATAGAGTCAAGATATAGAACACTGCCATCACTGCAAGGATATCTCATGTGGTCCTTTTATGGTCACACTTACTTGCCTACCCCCATCCCCTCCTCACCCTTAACCCCTGGCAACCACTCTTATCTATAATTTTGTTATTTTACAAGTAGTATATAAATGGAATCATACAGTATGCAACCCTTTGGGGTTGCCTTTTTTCACTAAGCATAATTCTCTAGATATTCATCTAAGCTGCTGCATGTTTCAATAGTTTGTTCTTTTTTACTGCAGAATAGTATTCCATGGTATGGATGTACCACAGTTTGTTTAACAATTCAACCACTGACGGATATGTTGTTTCCAGTTTAGGGCTGTTAGGAACAAACCTACAATGAACATGTGTGTACAGCTTTTTGTGTGAACGTAAGTTTTCATTTCTCTGGAGTAAATGCCCAGGAGTACAGTTGCTGGGTTTTATGATAGTTACTTTTTTTTTTTCTTAAAAGAAACTGTCAAATGTTTTCTGGAGCAGCTGTACCATTTTACTTCTTAACAGCATTTTGTGATTGGTTCGGTTTATTTTCATCCTCACCAGCATTTGGTATTGTCCCTATTTTTTATTTTAGCCATTCAAATAGGTATGTAGTACAACACCTTCTGTATTATCAACACCCCACACCAGAGTGGTACATTAGCTACAATTGATGAATCTACATTGACACATCATAATCGCTCAAAGGTCATAGTTTACATTAAGGTTCACTCTTGGTTTCGACAATTGTATAATGGGTTTGAACAAACGTAGAATGACATGTATCCATCATTATGGTATCCTACACAATATTTTCAGTGTCCTAAAAGTCTCTGTGCTCAGTCTATTCATCCTTCCCCCACCCCAGTCCCTGAAAACTACTGTTAAAAATTTTTATTGTCTTCATAGTTTTGCCTTTTCCAGAATGACATGTAGTTGAAATCATACAATGTGTAACCTTTTCAGCTCAGTGTTTTTCGTTTAGTAATATGCTACTCCCATTTTATTTTGATTAATCTTTGCATGATATACTTTTCCCCTATCCTTTTACCTTCATACCTATATCATTATATTTTAAGTATGTCTCTTGTTTATACATGTAGATGAGTCATATTTTTTAATCCACTTTTTCAATCTCTGCCTTTTACTTGGTATATTCAGACAATTTACATTTAATATAGTTGTTGATATATTGGGGCTTAAGTCTGCCATTTTATTTTTTGTTTTCTGTTTGTTCTGGCTGTTTTTCTTTTCTCTGTTTTCTTTTTCCTTCTTCCTGAACATTGGTTTACCTGAACATTTGTTTAATTTCATTTGGATTTATCTGCAGTGTTTCAGTGTATCTCCTTACTCTAGATATTACATTTGATAAGATAGCTTATCGAAGTCTACTAGGCTAGACATTTTACTGGTTTGAATTAAGTCTAAAAGCTTACTTTCCTTTATCTCCCTTATCCTGTCATATTTATAATGTAAGTACTTTAAATATTTCCTCCATAACATTTAGAATCATGTCATACATTGTTATAATTTTTGCTTCAATTGTTAAATCTAATTTAAAAACTAATGAGTAGAAAGAAACTGCATTATGTTTACCTATATTTTTACTCTTTTCCAGTTCTTTTTCCCTTTCCTGATGTTCCAAGATTCTTTCTTTCATCATTTCCTTTCTGGTTAGAGAACTTAGTTTAGGGCAATTCTCTTATTTTTAATACTTCTGAGTTTGTATTGATTTCACCTTCCTTCCTGACAAACATCTTCTCTAGACATGAAATTCTGAGTTCACAGTTCTTTTCTTTCAGCACTTGAAAAATGTTGTACCACTTCCTTCTGGCCTCCATAGTGTCTGCTAAAAAATCCACTAGTCTTTGAATTGTTTCCCCCTTAAAGTTAGGGTATCATTTCTTTCTGCTTTCACGTTATTTTCTTTGCCTTTAGATTTGAGAAGTTTGACTATGATGTGCCTTGGTGTGGATTTCTTTGAGCTTATCCTGTTTGGGATTTGCTTAGTTGAACTCTATAAGATTATGCCTTTATTCAAGTACTTCTCCACCTGCCCTCTTTTGTACTTCAGTGACATGAATGTTAGATCTTTTGTTATAGTCCAACTGCCTGAGGCTCTGTTTCTTTGTTTGTCTGTTTGTTTTTTCAAGTATCTTTTCTCTCTCTTTTTCACGTTGGGTAATTTTTATCATTCTATCTTCAAGATCACAGATTCTATTTTCTGTCCCTTCCATCCTGCTGTTAAGACCTTTCATTGACTTTTAAAAAAAATTTCAGTTGTATTTTTCAGTTCTAAAATCTTCCATTTCTTTATATCTTTTTCTTCTTGTTTTTAATTGAGACTTTCTATTTTTTCATTTATTTCATACATGTTCATAATTGTCAAAACCTTTTTCTCATGGCTTCTTTAAATCTTTGTTACATAATTCTTATGTCTTTTTCATCTTGATTTTGGTCTCTGTTGATTATCTCTTTTTCATTCAAGTTGAAATCTTGGTTTTTGGTGCAAAGAGTGATTTTCATTCGACACATGACATTTTGAGCATCATGAGACTCTGGATCTTATTTAAACCTGTTGTTTTAGCTGCTTCCATTGTCACTGCTCTGGCAGGGCTAGGGTTGGAGTGCTGCTGTGTTATTGACATTTAAGAATGGAAGTCCAATTCCCCCACTAAGCCTCTTTTGACACAGATGGGGAGGGAGCAAGCAGGGCTCCTCATTACTCCCCTATTAGGCCTCCACTGTCATCATTCTGGATGGGAGGGCTAGGACTATTGGTTATTACTCACACGTCATCCTGCTGATACCACAGAGGGTGGCCTCATTATGGCTTGATGGTGGCGAAAATCTTGACTCTTTACTAGGCCTTCTCTGACACCACTCGGGCAAGGAGTGTGGGCTGCCTGATTATTGGGGGCTGGGATGGAAGTCCACATCCTGACTTGGTCCTCACTGAAGGAACTCTGTTGTGGGAGAGCCTTCTTAGTGCTCAGAGTTGATGAACGTCCTGGGTCCCTACTCAGCCTTCCCTGAGACCACCCCATTAGGGTGGTGTGTGTGTGTGTGTGTGTGTGTGTGTGTGTGTGTGTTGTGGGGAGATTTGGCACACCTCATGATAGGCTGGTAAGGATGGAAGACCAGGGTCTCTGCTAGACCTTTGCTGGTACGGGCAGAAGTGGGGCCACGGTGCTTTCCATACTGTTTAGATGGAGTAAAGTGGTTAATGTCTAAACGTTTTCTGTTTTGCTAGGCTGCCTTTTCCTTTGGCTAGAGAGATTGGGCTTTTGTTGGAGATTTTTTGGTCTGTATACTTTGACATTTCACAGTTACCAGCATATTTAGCTCTACCCTTTTGTCTGGTTTTTTGGTCCTGAGATCCCTAGCTAGTCTGCCTTCTTTTTCTCACCTTTCAGAATCTTCTTATGTTTGTTTCTTATGTTCAGTGTTTTTAGTTGTACTTAGTAGGAGGACTGGGGAAAAGTGTATCTATTCCATCTTCCCAGAAGGAAAATTTTGATTTTTTTTTTTTTTGAAGAAAACATTGCAATTTGGAATCTCCCTGTGAATCCTCTCTGGCCTCATTCCCTTCTCTCTGGTTTTTAATTTCTATTTCTCTATGTATTTTCGCATATGTAATTATACTCTGGTGATTCTTCTCCCTTGATTTGTTAATTTGCTCCAAAATGGTTTTGAAATCTATCCATGCTAACACATGAAGTCTAAGCTCATTCAGATTGATGGCTACTTGGGGTTTTGAATAACAGAATAGGAAATTGTTTGATGCTGGGTTGACACATAAGCGTCAGTGAAGTGGATTATATATGTGCCATTGTGTGTGACCAGGAAATAGCTTTGACATTAATTAACAGGAGTTGCTGTGAGAAGAGGAGGCTATACCTGGTGGATCTGGGAGAGAGGGCTGGACTGTCTCCCAGGACTGCATTGGCAGGCCCACAGCAGCACCACCACTGGGTTTTATTTTGTTATTTATTTATTTATTATGATTACTTTTAAACATTTATTTTATTTATTTATTTTGGCTACACCGGGTCTTAGTTGCAGCATGCAGGACCTTTGTTGCAGCATGCGGGATCCTTTAGTTGTGGCATGCAGACTTCTTAGTTGCAGCATGCATGTGGGCTCTGTTCCCCTGCTAGGGATCGAACCCAAGCCCCCTACATTGGGAGCATGGAGTCTTACCCACTCGACCACCAGGGAAGTCCCACCACTGGGTTTTGGCACATCTTCCTGGGCTCATGAGGTCTTCTAAGTATGGGTTGAAAGATCTGCAAATGTGTGCTCAGGGTTATAGGAAGGCACAGGATTTCCTCTCTAGGTGATCTCATCAATCGACTTCAGCAGGGAGGCGGAGCTTAGTCCCCAGAGCACATTGCAATGGCTTCTTTATGAAACTATTGGTGTATGCCTCCTCAAGAGTGGTTAGATAATATGAATTAAAAATATACTTCACTTGCCTCAGTGCCAATTAATGTAGGTGACCAGGGTCTCTTGAATTCTTTGTGTTTTTCTGGGCTTTTTCTTGGTTTCCCGGAGGCCAGTTTGGACTGAACTGAAAGATGGTGAGATACCCCTGGCCTCTGGGAAACTCAGTGACATTTAAAGACTGCTGAGACCTAGCTTGTGCATATCTCAACTAATTAAAATCAAACAATTATTGTAGGACTTTGTTCTATAGAATTCTAATCAGCCTTGAAGCTAATGAACCGTTTTAAAAAGTTCTGTGTTGAAACTTTCTTCACAAATGAGAATTGTATTTTTTTTCCATGTGGGCTTATTCCCAGACTTCTTTGGGATCTTAAGTATCTTGGTTTTGTGTGATAAACTCTTATTGAGGGTGGCAAAATATCACAATGAAAATCTTGTTATATTCTCACTTATATTTTTCTAGCCATTTCTTATTTCTATAATATGATGGCTAGGGTTTCTCTACTGTTTTTCTTCATCTCTTTCATTTTATATTTTCATTTTGCTAAGTTTACATTTAGGTACATTTGAGCAAAAGTATTATTTGAGCCTTATGACTGAGCTAACATTACATTTAGACGTTATTTTATTAGGCTGCACTTTAAGTTTATTCCAACTGTCCTCATTAAACAACTGTTTGTCCCCTCAGGCATTTTAGAGCTAACTTTCTGACTCTATATTGGTTCCCAGGCTGTAAAATTTAGAGCTTATTTGAATTTTTTTGTTTCCCTAGGACTCTTTTAAAAATACACACAAGAAAATCAACTTGAGAAATTCTAAATATGTTGTATGTATACCTGTTTTGGTATTTGTTTCACACTCAAGGGATAATACCCACAAATGATAAGGGTAATCTCTGAGTAAATTATTTTCTCTAACTAAAAGGGATATGTGTATATACATAGATATATGTGTTTGTGTGCATGTGTATGTATATAAAAATATGTTTCCCTAAAAGGGATACATGTGTATATATATATCTATATTTATGTATATACAATGTGTATATTACAGTGAATATTTTCTGGCTAGGATGAAGTGAAGTCATTGTGCCCCTGTGGTGTTCAAACACCATCGTTAAGCCCCCTCCCCCCGCATCTCTCTGTCCCTTTCTTCCATTTCCTCTTCCCCTTCTGCAGTTCTTCACTGGAGAAACTGAAAGCAACAGGAGTAGGGATGCAGAACTAAGGAGATGATGTGAGCCATTCTTACAACCCTGTGTTGAGGACCTGCATTTCCCACTGTGCTCCAGTTGTATGTTTCCACTGCTCCCCTCCACCCTTCTCCGGGCGGCAGGGAATCCAGACACCTGGGTCCTGCCAGCTTGAAATTAATTGTTACAAATTCTGATTGCATAGAAGTCATTCCATCTCTTTGGATTTCTTGTGCAGGGATTTAACAACCTCTTGAAATTCAGGGATGGATCTTGTTCTTTAGCATCCTTTTCTAGATTTAAATCTGTAATTTATTTTTTATTTTCTTTTTATCAGCCTCTCTGTACCTTAGACTTTCTCATGTCCTATATCAGACTTCTTCCTCTCCCAGAATTTTTTTCCTGTGAAACTGTTGTGGTGGAGATCAAGATCAGGACCATACAAGTAGCTGAAAAGGTTTTCACCAGTAACAAAGGAGAAACGTTTCCTTTCCGTTGTCCAAGCTATTCAGAATTCTTACTTTGTTTTCTTTATTAATGCCATATTCATGATGCGTTAACTTGTATTATTAGTTTTGTACATTTTCTTTTTACTCTTCTTCACTGGAAAGGCAATATCAGTAGGGGTGGAAGAAAATTTCATTAACTAAATTCACAAATAACAAACGCTCACTTCCAACAGAATCAATTATTTGTCAACTAGAGGAAAAAACAGCTATGCGATCATGAATTTTATACCTTGTTATAACTTGACTTCAATTTGATATATTCTTTGTTGCTACTGAATTTTTAGTTTGGAAAATCCTACTAATTAAGAAAATGTTCATAGTGTAATAAATTTCTCAGCCATGTGATTGAGAAAAGGAAAGGATGGAAAGTGACCTCGTTGAAGACCTACTGTGTGTCAGATACTTGACTGGGAGTAACACAAATGTAAACTCTTAAGTAAAGGTTGGTACAGAAGATGTAAAAGCTGAATAACTGCTTAACTATTCCTGAATAGTTACAATATAGTTCTGCCCAAAGGTGGAAAGTTCCTTAAGCAAATTTTAGGATTTCTAGTGTTCCAACACCTTAAACATTTTGAACCCCATCATAGACAGTAATATGATAAAGTAATGTGAGGTAATGTGTTAATGGTGAAAATGTACATTTCATGGCCAAGCAGGCTAATTTATTGGAAAGAAAACTCCTCATGGCTTTTCTGCATTATAATTATGTGACCTCGGGATCATCTTGAAGAAGTCTGAAGCTCCAAAGCTCATCTGCAAAATGGCGAAGCAGTGGTATATACACAGTGGTTATATAGGTTATATACTAATTGCTTTCTTATCTACAGGACGAAGATCATGGCCAAAAGTAATTGTTCAGATAGTCTTCGAATTTACTATTATTGCCGCCAACTAATCTGGTTTATGCCTCTCTTTCAAGTAGAAGAGAGATTTGGCTCTCTGATAATTTTCTGGAAAAAATTATCCTAAAAGGTTCATATATGGAACAAAAACCTTCACTGCTTTAAAAAAATGGCAATATGAAAGAACTTTACTTTTGTTTTTATGTGTGGGAGAGCACACTTTAATTATGTTCTAGAAAAAAAGGAGCTGAGAATGTCACTCAAATAGGGTTCAAGTCCTGATTGTATCGTATGGATGTCATTTAACCTCTCAATTTCCTTGCCTCAAAGCAATGGTGTTAATACATACCTGCCTTGCCTAATTCATGGTGATGTCATCAGGATTAAATTAATTTATATTCAGCATTTTTTCTCATAACTAACACTGGATGAGATCATTTTGATGTAGAAGAGTTGGCGGGCTGCTCTACTATGTGAAACATTGCTTCTGAGTGTAGTTTTTTTTTTTTTTCTCTTAAGATTAGCATCTATCAGTTACAAGTTTTGAAAATTTACTCTATCTTACAGAACACCTACTTGCTTTATTACTTCTAACTCTAGACTCAAGTTCTTTTTTTTTTAAACAAGTAAAATATGCATAAAAACTGTGAGGATATTTACAGTTTGTTCCAGAATGACATTCTGATGCATAGGACTAGAAAAATAAAGAGTGATTTGGTTGGGGCTGACAGAATTTTATGTTTTTTCCCTTATTCACAAATGTTAATGAAACTTTCAAAAATGTCAGTTTTCCAAGATAAAAATGGATAGTTTAATTCTATCTCATTCCAAATCTTGTTTTTGAACATTTTCGTATTTGTTAAACTGAAGTGTCTGTCAGTAAATAATATTCAACCATGCTTCTTGCTCCTTTTTAATGTTTTGAAAAATTTGACTCAGATGGAAAAATACTGATTAACTATTCCAAAACTATTTTGATCATATTCCAAGACCCAAGTGGTACACGAATAAGTTCTTTAAGTTTTATATTTTAAAAATAATTGGATCTTTCTAACCCTAAGTGTCTGTATCCCATGTGTTAGCTGGCACGGAACTAAGTAAATAACCCTTTTTGGTATTTGCATTTTAATTTCCCTTTAACGGTTTTGCAATCTATGTTTTCATACAGAGAATATGCCTGCATTATAAATAGATGTCACTTGAGCTGTCACTTCAAAGATCTATGGTAGGAATCTGAAAGTCTAGATACGATATTTAAAGGGGCAAATTTATTTAGAGTTTTTGAAACATTTTTAAACCATGTTCCTTAAGATGGAAATGTATATAGCCCTCTAATTGATAATCACAACTTGTGGCATGCTGTTTATTTATATGAATTACATGTATGCATCAGTTTGAGTTAAAGTTTACAAGATAGTTTTTAAACAAAATTATACATACAGCGTAAAGCTGGATTATTAACACACTTCCCTTTGATTGTGTGCATACATAATACATACATACATAAAATCTCATAAACACATTCATTTAATACAGATGGAGTTCTCCCAAATATATGTCCCTCTTCTAGTAAAAATTAAAGACCTTTGACGAAATTCAAAAGATACGTTAAGTAAATGTAGTAAGACTCTGGGATGTTTATTTATAATAAATGTTTGAATTAACTGTGACCATGGTGAATTTTTCCTATGAATTGTATTTTTCAATGGCTTGTATCTTTTCATGAATTATGTTTTTAAACGATATTATATTGTTCCTGTTTCTTGTTGAAGTATACTTTTCAGTGGGAAATATTTTAAACTAAATACTTCGCATCTGGCCCTGCCAAGGTGAATGTTTCCCTCACAGGCTTGACTTGCAGTTGAAGCTGATGTGAGAGTATGTCATGGTTGTTTTGACAGTCCGGTCCTCCTAATCCAGGGATCCGATCCCTGTGGTTTGTCAATTATCCTGCTAACCCTACAGCGAGAGCAACACTCAAGGCACTGAACTGTCAACCAATAACCAAGAAATATTGTCAGGAGCCAGAGAGGCAGAATTGAGAGGGGGGATGCTTTTGACAACAGAAGTCAGTGTATCATTCAGCATTTATTTTATTTGTGGGGGCTTGTAACAAATTAATTACTGGGAATCACATGTTGAAATGTCATCCATTGCTTTGGACACTCCTTTGTGTCTAAATTTGAAAAGCAAGGATTTGACTGCTTGTGTAAGTTTTGCTAACATAGGATTTTGGAACATATCTATGTGGAAAATGGCTAGACCACCTGAACTTAATTTGATTGTTAGTGATTTTTTTCATGTTTACTGTTAGATTTTAGGGGAAAAAATAATGCACCTGGGGACTATGTGTGTGCTCATGGAAATAATTTTGAAAGTTACTAGGAGTAACTAGTAACTAGGGAAATCAGCATAAATATGGGTGTGTGTGTGAAATTTTGCCTGTGTACAACAAAAAATGCGTTCAAAACTAAAAATTTCAAAGGGAAATTTGTTTTTGAACAATTCATGATTGTTAATAGTTTAAGGGAAAAAATAGAAGGGACTTTTACGTTGCATGGTGTCTGTCTTAAAATGAGAAAATGACAAGGCTTTAAATCTGTTACTGCTCTTGATTGTGGCTCAGTGGAACTCTTAGTGACAGCAGCTAAAATCTACATAGGCTTTTATTCTGCTGTAGTTCATCGTCTGTGTTTCATGTGTGTACCAATTCAAATATTTGCTATATACATAAATTAAGTGATGGCCCTTAATTAACAAATACACAAGCTTGGGATCTTCAAATAAGCACTCTCTGGTTATACCCAAATGAGACTTTTTACTTGCAGGTGCTTACCCAGGAAAAAGTTGAATGAGCCAAACTTCCAGCTTTGTAAAGTGCAAAAAAAATTGAAATTTAAATGCATTTTGTGAAATTCCAATAAATCAAACTGGCTCTTGGGGCTTAATGAAAACAAAACATATTTTTCCTGGTTTGAGAAACTATAAAGTCACTTGTATATTAATGCCTATTTATTTTGGGCAATGCCCCCCAAGATAAAGAAGAAAGATATAAATATAACACATTTATAGATGTTTACTTTTAGAATATATATATATAATACATCACATTATATAGATATAGATATTTAGTGTTTTGTACCCAACTTTTTCATTTAATGAAAATTGTCATATCATAGCAAATTTTTTAAAAATATAATTTTATGACACTGTAATATTTTAATATATATATATACCATAATTCACTTAAGTAATACTCTAATGTTGGATTTCATATTAATTAAATTTGAAAAGATATTAAATGACTCTGCAAGGAATAACTCTTATCTCTGAGTGATTTGAGATTTATTTCTGATTTTTATTTTAGGGTGAATTTGTTTTAGGTAAAATTACTAAGTCAAAGGGTATCAATAATTTTGATCATCTGGGAGGACTTCAAATCTTATTTAAACTTAATAATCAGCATTAGAAATTTCCTTAGCTCCTTAATATATTGCTAATTTCTCTCTCTTTTTTTTTAAGGCTCTTGCAAGGGTAGCAGACCTGTACTTATTAATCATTAGGTTTTCTAAAAAGCAGGAACATGTCATGTTGGCGTGAAAAAGTATTTATGTTTTGGTCTAAGCATTGTTTTCCAGTTCTAGTGGCTTAATCAAAAACTAATATAGTGGATGACAGATTCTAATTTTGTGGGTTTAGACCCCACTTTTAATTCATGCTGTACTCTCAGACAGAATACTTAACCTCTGTGTCTTAATTTCTCCCTCTATCAAATGAAGGTGATATTATTGCTCCCATCTTTGGGTCATGGTGAGGATTAAATGAGGTAACGTACATCACCTATGTCATGCAGTGCTTGGCACATGCTGAGCCTCCAGTAAATGTTAGCTGCTGCTATTACTTAAATACAGCCATTAGCAAATAAAAATGTATTAGGGTTTTACAAGCATTGCATTTTTTCTGAGGAAGTAAAGAATGGAAAATATTTTCATTGTGCACATAATACCTGGTTAAACAAACTTTTAATGTAACAATAGAAACTTCTAAAAAGGTGTTGTGCAATATAGTAGTAATTATTCTTGCCTACTGGGAACAACAGAGAGGTAAGATACTAGTGTCTCTGGGTCGTGCGTTATGTGTTATTAGCGGTACATGTAAGGATGCTACCTTGGTATTATGTGCTGTAGCCAAGAGTTTCTCAAACTTTAATGTGTGTATGAATCATCTGGGGATCTTGTTAAAAGGCAGTCCGATCTGGTAAGTCTGGGGTGGGGCCTGAGATTCTGTATTTCTACCAGATCGCAGGTGATGCTGATTGTTGAACGGCTGCATTGAGTAGCAAGGATTTAGAATAAAAAATGAAGCTACTGGATTTTAATAGTAAGTTTTAAAATTAATTTTTTTTCCTCTTTAGCACTTTGCTTTGGGCATTTAGTGTATTTGCATATTATGAATTTGAGTCTCCTCAGTGTTCTGCAAATTGGGAAGTCAACAAATTTATATAAAATTAATATTGTCAAACAACTGGCAGGTAGGAGGAGGATAGAATAAAAGACAAAAACAAAAACCTCTCCATCTTTAGCTGTCTCTGTGAATGTGACATGAATATTTGGAGCCAGGCTGGAGCTGCTTCTCAGTGCCATGATCACTACACAATGGTCTGTGCTTCTCCTTTCATCTGGCTGCCACCAAGGCACAGAGGCAGGAATCAGGTCCCATCAATGTTGTTTGATGATGACCATGGTAAGGACACATCCCTCCATCAGAATCTATAATATACTCTGACTGCTTTTCTCAGTGAGCCTCACCTGATTATCCCAGACTGGGTACGCAGCCAAAGGGTATACAAAGTATTGGACAAGTTTTCCACATCTTTTTAGAGCATCCATTTTATTCAAAGACTTGGAAAATTCCATTAACACAAACATGGATCATTTATAGCATTTATAGCCTAACGTTTGTATGCATTTAAGAAAATAATATAAGAGCTTACAATAGGCCACCTGTGGCTATATTCCTATACGCCATTATTTTGCCGTTAAGGCTCATTTCAAGGGGAACAGATGAAAGCTCTTGGAAGTGAAAAGAGCAAGAGAAGAAACCCAGGGAGGCACTATAAGAAAATGGACATAAGTCAAAACACTTAATTTCTAGTGCTTGCTCTGCCACTCCTGATCTTTATAACTCTTTATCTCTCTGGTCTCCCTCAGTTTTCTCATTTATAAAATGAAACAGACGATTTTGAGGTCCCTCCAAGCTCTGACATTTTATGATTTTATGATTGTATTATTCTTTTCTTTGGAGAATTTTACCCTAACTCATAGGTGGCCAGTTGACTATTTTGTATGGTAGAGCCTTCCCCAGCCCTGGGTCCTATGGTAGTCCCCATCTGTGACCAGAGCTGTCAATCATTCTGTGATTATTTCCATTGTTTTACAGAGTCAAAGACCTTACCCTAGAGACGGAGTTTTATTTGAAATACAATGCAGTGCACATGGTGCTGAAAAAATGTGTCACCCCACATGCTATGGGGTAAGTCTTTAAAGAATTTACCCCCAAATGTAGGGTATCAATGAGGCAATGTAAACCACCAGAACAGCTACTTGACAATTTGTCACTCAACTTCAGCAAAACTGTAGAGGAACAGCACAATGAATTAATGAATAGCAACAAATCCCCATGACAACATGTTAGTTCATTAAAATTTTATCAGCATTCTTCCTAAGGAAAGTGTGCCTTCTGTTCTATGTTGAGTTTCTTCAACATTGTTTTACAGCCAATTCACAGCATTCTGGTGCTTCAAAATTAGTTCCTGTGGAGAGTGAGATACACATAGACTCTATACTGTGTCACACATGGGTCTCCTGGGTGTCACAATGAAATATTGCCTGCTTTTTTGTGTATCTTATGGCTTAAACATTAACGAGTATTTCTCTACTGCCTTTTTTGGAGAGTAGGTTAATTAGGTGAAAATCCATCTCTGTGTTAATTTTTAGCAAATGTATTAAATTGCATTTCATAAATGTCTTTCTAATACTCAACAAAAAGGCATCAAATAGAGGGAAAACGGCAAAATATTTTTGCTTGCTGCCACAGTGGCATGTTCCCTCTGGCTTTGGAAAACAATCATAACACACAAGCCTTGACATTTGCCTTGGATTATTTTCTCTCCTTGAAAAAAATTTTTTTAATGTGTAACCCAAATGCCAGGGGTCTGGGTTTTCCCAACTCTTCCTGCATAATAGCGACACACTTCCCTTTTATAATTAAAAAAAGTCTCATAATCCCATCTTACAAACAATAGGAAAACCAGCATGGTCCCCAATATTTTTGAGGAGTTTTGAGGGGATTACATTCTTTCTATTCAGTGTCTGCTATTGAGTCTGCTTCTACTGAATTCTAAGTCACACTTATGTCTTTCCTTTTATAAAAGTACCTAAATGGACATCTATATGGGAGTCAGCCCTTTTTATATTTTATTGACTTGAAATAGCACAAGTTCCCCAATTAGAGCAGTTTAGCAACCTCTCATTTAGCCCCACAAATTGAGGATTATGATCTCGCTAAAGATCACAGACTTAGACCTTTCATCCATATATACCTATAACCATCGTGAGATCTTTATTTTTCTGGCACAGAAATTGGAGAAGTGATTTTCAGCATGCCGTTAAATGTGTTTACAATGGACACTATGAATTTGTTAATTAGTGGAACTTTTTATTGTGAAATTTAGCAAAGGATATCAAATAATATTACATATATCCCTTGACCTGAAAACTGTTTCTAGGATATGCTAAAAATAATCAGACATTTGTACTAAAATTTATGCATGAGAATATTCATGACCACACTGCTTATAGTAGCAAGAAAAATGGAGTTAATCTAAATATTCGATAAGAGATTAATATAATTTGTTAAATCCATAAATTTAATACTAGTTAGTCATTAAAAACAATGAGGTAAATCTTCATTTACTGACATAGTGGATTATTCACAATAAATTGTTAAATTACAGGAAAGTATAACATTATTGGTTTGTTTGTCCCACAGTGTCTATACCAATGTGAATATTTGTGTGAGATGAAGTCTATAAGAAAAGACACCAGAAAGTTAATAGTATTTATCACTAGATTGTGGGATTTAAGGTGACTTTTTTTCTTCATGCTTGTGTTTTAAAATTTTTCTGTAATAACCATGTAATACTTTGTAACTTCTTAATAAAAGCAAAATGTTCTTAATCATAAACTTTAGACAAACCAATTGTAAGAATTACTTTTATAAGATAATTAAATGCATAAAATCAAATTATTTGCATTATTTATAGCAGGATTTCTCAACAGCTTCACTACAGACATCTTGGGCCGAATAATTCTTTGTTGTGGGGACCTGTCCTTTGTATTGTGTGTAGTCTGTGAGATATTTACTAGCATCCCTGGCCTCTACCCACTTGATGCAAGTAATATCCCCCAGTGGTGACAACCAAAAATATCTCAACATTGTCACATGTCTCCTGGGGGACGCAAAATGAACACCCAGATGAGAACCTCTGATTTTTTTTTTTTTTTTTTTTTTTTTTTTTGCGGTACGCGGGCCTCTCACTGTTGTGGCCTCTCCCGTTGCGGAGCGTAGGCTCCGGTCGCGCAGGCTCAGCCGCCATGACTCATGGGCCCAGCTGCTCCGCAGCATGTGGGATCTTCCCAGACCAGGGCACGAACCCGTGTGCCCCTGCATCAGCAGGCGGACTCTCAACCACTGCGCCACCAGGGAAGCCCAGAACCTCTGATTTATAGATATCACTTAATTGATTGATACCATGTACCATGATTCGTAATTCAAACGTGGAACATTTACCTTCTCTCACATGTTCATCCTTCTTGTAATATTTCCTTTTTTCCTGTCTCTGTCTTGAAGGAGAAGTTGTATGGTCTGCTCTTCAGAGGAAGCACCAATTCAGAGATTGGAATAGAAAAATTGACAAGTTGTGACTGGCTTAAGCCAATGAGTCTGAAAGGATTATCTGTTAATGTGGTCACCATGACTAATTGCTCAAATAAAAGCTAACAAGGGAAGACTTGGGCCTCCAAATCCACAGGCCCTAAACCTTATGTCTACCTGAACAACAACAAGAGAATGTTTAGTTGGATCATTCCTTAAGTCCCACATTTAAAAAATAATCAGTCTAAATATAGATATATTCATATTTTCAGTAATTAGGCTGAGTCTGGAAAAACATACGATTCCTAAGACCAGAAGATGTGACTTTGAGCTCTGAGCCTGCCACTTACCTGCTAACGTGACCCTGAACGAGTCTTTTAACCTCTTTAAGCTGAAGTTCTGTCATTTAGAAATTAAGGATAATATCAACAGCCCTACTTCATTATTTGATTGTAATAAATAATGAGTGCTTTTATGGCTTGAAGGTGCTGTGTAGACTGCCAAGGCCTCTGTTCCCATTGGGAATTCATTTCTCATGGAGGTTATTGGTGGCCAGGGTTGCTATGGCAACGTTCTGGCTTGTAATGTTCCCAACACAATGCCTAATATATACCTGCCATCTATTTACATCTAGAAAGCAAATAGAAATAATTAAGGAATTTAAATTTGTTTTTTTAAACATGTTTTCTGAATGTCTCAGTTCCTTTTGTCAGTGTTTCAGTATGCATAGTAGAAATTAAATAAATCTTAGATGCTGGTGAATATGAAATGTAAAACTAAAGAAGATAAAAGGAAGAGAAGTAAAATAAGATGAATTCTTAAAAAAATAAGAACATCACAGAAATTAGGAAACACAGCTTTGAGCTCATTTCAAGAATTACCAGTGTGAGATTTCCTCTGATAGTTGTTTTCTCAGCTTTATTCAACACTGTTAAAATGAATCAACCAATGGGGCTTCTGCCATATCCCCCAGGAACCTCTGCTACACTGTAATATAACTAAACATTAGAATATCTTTTTCTGATTAGCTGTCTCACAGCTTCTCTCCAAAACCTCCCCTGTGGATTTCAGAAAATTATTGCAAACTAGCATCTGAACAAGAATGGAAGATATGCCAACTCCTTTGCCTGATAACAGCTATCCCTGCTAAGCTCAAGACTGTACATTGACAACTCCAAGGAAGCAATAATAAAATAGATTAAAAAGCACACACTAACCAACCACTTGATTTGACTTTCATTTATTCTCACTTTCAGTTCTTCAAAGTTCAGATATAAGGTCAGACTTAGATATGATACCTGAACAGAAGATGACAATAAATACTTGAGTGAAATACGGGGTGAGTGTGTGTGTGTGTGTATGTGTATGTATGTGTATGCATTGAACAATCTCTGAAAAAGGACAAAATGGTGTGGATAGCCCCAACTTGGAAGACATGTACAAGCTAATATTAATTTGCTGTCCACCATGTGGAAAGATAATATTACAAAACCTCTGATTAGCAAGAAATGTATTTCAAATTATTTTCTAAGAACTTGGAATAGATTTGGGATTAGCTTCTTTTGTTTAGATTTGTTCAGTCTTCATGGGGAGTGGACACATTTGAGAAATGAATGCTCTGTGTAGGCTTAGATCAAGGAACAGCTTTAAGAGAGTTAGCCATAAACTTATAGATATACAGACCTGGAAGGGAGTTAATGTGATTAACTGAGATGAAAGAAATGGTATGAGAAAACTCAGTTTGTCTGGGGAAATGATTGGATCCATTTTGGATAGCTGTAATATGAGCAGGATATGCATATACCTATGTAGTCATTCAGCAATTAGTGGAATTGACAATATCATGTCCAGGAAATAAATATATGGTAAAAATAGATAGATATGAACTTGATTACTCACACTAGTTGGAAGTTAGAAGAGTGGATGAGATGACAAAGGTCAAGGAGCAGATGCATGAAATTGTTAAATGTCACAATTGTTATTTAACTTTTTAAAAATTTATTGTCTGTCTTTCACACTAGACCTTAAGCTCTGTGAAAGTAAAATCTCCAATAATCTTGTTTACCATCATATTCTATCCTAGCAGAATGCCTGGGACATGGTGTCACTGAATGAATGCACAACAGTAGAGTTTATTTGTAAGTTAGCACAGAGATGAATTTGTGTTTTATTGTTGTTATTGATTTTAACTGGAGCAATGTCATCAAGAAAAGGATTTTAAGGTAATTTTCCACTCCCCTCACATAGGCTTCTGTATTCTTTACTTGTGGATTGGTGAGTGGTATTCGGGTCAGGAGGAGGAAATTAAACATATTTCTCTGTTTCAGGCTGGGTAGGGATAGACTGTCATGAAGACACGTTTCTCACTTTGTTTGAAGAGTCTGTGCTCCAGCAGGGATTATATAGATTGGATTGACTTGGAAGAAATCATTTGTTAACAGTGTCTCACCCATATCTAACTCTAGAGGATTTTCTTTTATCTAGTCTTTCCAAAGATTCAACTTTCAAAAAAAAAAGCACCTTCTTTTCTTTTTACTCATATTTCATTAGTGTATTCAATATTTAATAGCATTTTGTAATTACAATAAATCTGAGATGAAAGACTGATGACTGTTGATAATAAAATTGTTAAACTAGACAGATCACATTCAGTGTGTATGGTTACCAGTAACTATGCGTTACTGAGGGCATGAAGAGTATCAGTTAAAGCGGAAAACTGGTTACGTACAGATCAGCCAAGATAACTCATATCATAGCTCCATCGGCTGGCTTGGTTTTACATGCCCATCCTTGACATAATCACTGTGGCCAAAGGAATATATTACAGATAACTTTAGATGGTTCCTCCAAAGTGATTTTCAGCAACCTCTATTTCCCTTGACTTTGTTGACCTGAAACAAATAGACTGCCAGATGATATTTCTCCAGCGAAGATGAATCTGGGATCAACAGACACTTGCAATTTGAGGTCTGCAAACATGGGGGGCCACATGCAAGTCCCCACATGGCAAGGGAAGGAGAACATTTTTAGAAGGGGAGAAGGAAGTTGGGAGAACCGTAGTAGACAAAGAGTCCATGGCTTTTTATTGGCTGAGTCCTTGCAGGGAAAGCAGAGGAGTATGTCTTCTTCCTGTTGGGCTCTGCTATCATCACAGGGTGTGAGAGCGGCCCCTTCTGGTCTTCCTACTCTATTTAATTGAGGTTTCTGTTTATTAATATTTTATAGCATCTTCACCTTCTTCCCACCATACAAGCAGAATAAGCCAGATACTTGATTTTCTATTCCTTATTGTAACTAAGGATAGCCATGTGACCTAGCTGTAACTATTTGGTAGTCTTCTGGGGAATTTCTGGGGTAAGATTTCTCTCCCTGATAAAAGGTGAATGAGTATGAGAAGAGTGGCTTTCTCCTTCTATCGTGACATGCACTTTCCCCCCACTTCTTGCTTGTGGATGCAGTCATGTGACTATGAGGGAAAAGCAAAGAGAATCTTAGGGAGATCTACCCCGCAGCTTGAAATTATGGAGCTGCTGAAATAACTTGAAATTGGGTATTTAATTACGACTAGCCACTTTTAGTTGGTTTCCTCTTACCTGTAGATGAATGCTTCCTTACTGATGGAGAATGGAATCTCACTTCCAGGGATAGGGTGTGTATGGGTTGAACAGTCATGGACTGAGGATGGGGGAGGGTGGTTTACCCAAAGGGAAACAAAGGTGCTGTTATTACGAGAAAGTAGAGTATTACTCAGCCATAAAAAAGAATGAAATAATGCCATTTGCAGCTACATGGATGGACCTAGAGATTGTCATACTGAGTGAAGTAAGTCAGACACAGAAAGACAAATATCATAGGATATTGCTTATATGTGGAATCTAAAAAATGGTACAGATGAACTTACTTACAAAACAGAAATAGACTTACAGATGTAGAAAACAAACTTATGGTTACCAAGGAGGAAAGGGGGGGGAGGGATAAATTGGGAGATTCAGATTGACATATACACACTACTATATATAAAATAGACAACTAAAAAGGACCTACTGTATAGCACAGGGAACTTTACTCAATACTCTGTAATGACCTATATGGGAAAAGATTCTAAAAAAGAGTGGATATATGTATATGGATAACTGATTCATTTTGCTGTACAGCAGAAACTAACACAAGATTGTAAATCAACTATACTCCAATAAAAATTAGTTTAAAAAAAGAAAGCAGAAAATGAATCTTGGACAAAAACAAGAGGAGTCCATTTTACATGGGCATCAAAAACACTCCATATTTTCTATATGGATCTAAAGTAAAAATGCAGATGTTAAATGTTGTTTCTAGAGAAAACTAAGTGCTAAACTCTACTGCTCTGCTTTCCTAAGCCCTGCTAATGTTTCCTTTCCCCTCTTCTCCTAAGATGCTAGTCACTGTTAAATTAGAATTCCATGTGGAGTCGGAAGATAAGTTGACTTGAGCTAGAGTCAAATGAAACTGTCAAAAGAAGAATGCCAGTCACTTTACGCTGCTGTCTGAAGTCTGCCTGCCTGTCTCTTTCCTGTAGTCTCTGTAAGACAGCTCTTGTTAAAGGTGTATGTCATGTCAGTCAAACACCATAGGAGGTGTTTGGAATTTGAGGTATTGACAATAGGTGTTTGCTTTTGTCTTACATAATCCCATCTCAAAGGTGTGTGGTAGGTACAGATAACTCTTGAAAGAAAGGGGACAAAAACGATGGATGAAAAATTGTAGATAGATGGTAGCCAGTACTATCTTATTATTCCCTGACTTATCAAATGGATACTACATTTAACAACATTTTTTCCCTTTATTTGAGCACATGATCATTCTCATGATGGATTTTATAAAAAAAATAGTAGCTTAGTAGAAAAATGCATGGTTTGCATAAGCCTCAATTCAATAAAAGTTACTGAGAGTCTGTTAATTTTAGGGTATAGTTTATGACATTGCAAAGGATAATATAAAAATTAGAAGACACAAATTCACGCCTTTAAGTGATTTACAATGAGGGTGGAGGTTGGGGAAGAGGAAGGCAAGGTAATTATATAATTATAATTCAAGGAAATTAATTAAGCAACAGAATAGAGCTACAAAATATAGGTGTTCTGAATTGGCATCTGGTTATAGGGTCAAGGAGTAATCAAGATGAGGATGATAGTTAATATAATATTGTTTTTCTGGACTGTGAAAATGAATTCTATGTTAAGATAGGCACTCCTGTGTGTTAGGCTCAGACCTTTAGTAAACTAGAAAAAACTTACCTGTATTAATTTTTGGAAAATTAATACCTGGACAAAATTTACCTTTATTAACTCAGATTCATCTCTAAGATGAAGTGTTTTATTAGTGATAACATTAGCCTGGAATATTTATGTTTCTTTTTTATCTAGGGAATTGATTAAATTATTACATAATATGTATGTAAGTATAAGACTTTAAATTAAATACAAAAGGGTAATAGAGTGGTAGGCACTTTTATAATTAATACTAATATAATTAATACTTTTATAATTAATTTACCTTGATGAGCCTGAGTCATGAAAAACCGTCAGTCATTAGAGAAGTATTGTGTGTCCATTCTATTCTTACTTCAATGGAAAACTGCACTAATATATTTTTGGAAAATCTTTGACAAGAGTTCAAACAAAATGATTTTTCCTGTTAATCTGGAATTAAGTAGAAATTAAATTAACCATAGCTCTGCATTCCTTGAAAATTCAAGCTTTTGCAAATTTTTCTGTGACTATAAGTATTTAGATACTTATTGTTCTCTCCCTCATACAATGTATTCAGTTCCACCAACAAAAATTCCTATTAAATGCAATATTATGATAGAATATATAGAAGAGAACATATCCTTTGCTGTAAGTCAAAGTGCCCAATTCACATTTGCTACATTTTTATTTGTTTTAAGACCAAGGAATTTTCAGTATGACAGTGATTTTGTATTTTTAATGACGATATGATTTATTTATTGAGCATCTAATATTTGCTGGAAAAAATACACACAATCTAATCATTTTAATACTCTAACCAGGAAATGCCTATCTTCAACTATGAGAGAACTGAGTTTCAAAAATCTTCAGTCAATTATCAATGTTCTATATATAATTGATATCATTCGAAGCCAAGACTGGGATCAGGCTCTGTCCACCGAATTATACTTTTGCACAGAGACCCTTGAAAAGAAAGTTCCACTGCCTTTCTTCATTAGGCAAATTATCTCCATGGGCAACACAGCTACGGGATGTGTTTTCTTATGATCAACTTAACTGTTCTTGAATTTTTTGGAGGGGCAGTATTTGAGCAATCATTCTGTCAATTGAGACTTTGATAATTTTCTATGTTCTGCATAGCAGGTCATATAAGAGTGATGAATGTAAAAATTTTCCTTGTACTACACATTTTGTCTCTTTGCTCTGCTGACTTTTTTTTTTATTTAGGAGGTGTAACAACTGAAACTTTAATAGTAAAAAATAGATCTAATTCCCTTAGGAATTCAGGAGAATAAGTCTGAAACCCGGTCTGGAACTGGCACTTCATAGAGACCTCGTAGCCAGTTGTCTAATTCTACCTAAGTAGGTTTTAACTTCTGATGTAGTATTAACATATCTGTAACAGGAGCTACTGACCGCTACAAATGTGTCTCATCTTTCTGTTAGTATCTGATCTAACATCATTGTTTAAAATTTAATAGTTAAGAGAGGAGTCCTTGAAAATGTAAAGTTGCAGTTACCAGCAGACATTATTTTGAGAATGGCTAGTGGCATCCCAAGTCTGACATAGCTCAGAAATTCAGGTTCAACAACATAGGAATGCAGGGACTTCCCCGGCGGTCCAGTGGTTAAGACTTCTCCTTCCAATGCAGGCGGTGCCAGTTTGATCCCTGGTCGGGGAGCTAAGAGCCCACATGCCTCACGGCTCTCATCACCCTCTTGGGCATCAGCACAAGGTGGGAATCAGCTGCGTTCTTTATTTATCCCTCTGATTTTTCTGGAACCTTTCCTTCTAGGAGAAATCTCTGGGCTCTGCGGGACCTGTGGTGACCATCAGGTAAATCTGAGACCAGACCAAATTCAACCAAAGTAGTCTTCAGAGACAGTCTATGCCAAGAAAGGTAGGCGCTGGGAAAACGAATTCATGACCTGCCCCCCAGCTCACTAAAGGCAGAAATATCAATAACAACAAAACAGAACTCTACCTTGATGATGTAGGAAGTGCTGGAAATATTATCTATTCACTAAGGAAAAAAAGAAATTCTAATATAAAAGAGTAGGCTGCTTAAAGAGTCCCTGGAATGAGATCTGCAAAGGAGGGGAGGAGGGAGAGAGAGCTATTGGACATATTTACATCTTATTTTGGCACACGTTCAACTAGTGTTGGAAATAGATTTCCCTAGTCTCACTGCTCCTCCTTCCACTTGTTTTTCACTAGCATCAAAATGTGTTTATAGGGGCTTCCCTGGTGGCACGGTGGTTGAGAGTCCGCCTGCCGATGCAGGGGACACAGGTTCGTGCCCCGGTCCGGGAAGATCCCACATGCCACGGAGTGGCTGGGCCCGTGAGCCATGGCCGCTGAGCCTGCGCGTCCGAAGCCTGTGCTCCACAATGGGAGAGGCCGCAATGGTGAGAGGCCCGCATACCGAAATAAAAAAAAATGTGTTTATCATCGCTGAAACATTCAAAGGAGTTTGGATTTGGAATATGGAAGAAAATCTGGGACAAGGATATGGGGTTTTGAGGAGATTATATAGGGATGTAAAGTGAAGTTGTGGAAATGAGAAGACCATGAAAGAAAAACTGAAAAGTAGACTAAGCTTAGAAGAGTTGACATAGGAAGTAGTCTGAGTATAGTCTGCATTACTTCCAATCCAGAAATGGGTGCTTCTTCCTCCTTGTGTTGGGAATGCTTCAAAGGGTGTATCTCTCCTTGAAAGTGAAGAGCTTCTATTGTGTTCTGCTAGAAGGTTATTCTTAGTATTTTCTGAAATGATAGCTTATGTATTAGTAAAAAGCAATGCTGGCTGCTATAAATCTTTGGTGCTTAACACAATAGAAGTTTCTGTCTCATGTAACGTCTAAAACGGGTTCATGACTGATAAGTGCTCAAAAAAAGTGAGTCTTTTTTCAGCAGTGATGAAGGTATCTAGCCTCCTTCCATCTTGTAGTTTTGCCTTTTCAACTCCTCGCTTTCAAGACCACTCTGCTATCTGCCTTACATCAGGGGATAGAGGATGGTGATCATGCATGAGATTTATGACCAGGCTTGAAAGTGGTGTACCCTACTTCCATCCTGTCCACACCTGACTGTACGGTGACTGTGAGCTTTGCAGGAAGAAAAACCTGTCTTGGTGAAAGAATCTGTCAAATTCAGCAACAACTTTCAAGTGAGTATTCCAGTGTCCTCACTGATGTCTGATATTCTACTCTAAAGCATCTTTCAATTGGTTCTTATCTCTGTTGACATATAAATTACAGAAGTAGGAGTTTGGGACATTGATGGATATTTAGTCTTTATTATAAATTGTTGCTTTTTAATTTGTGAGCATAACCCATTAGCAGGTTTTGACATCAATTTAATAAGTCAAGTTGTGATCTGCTTTTAACAAAAATGAAAAAGAACAGAATAGAATAAAAAATGTCTCAGTGCATTACATAAAGTACAGGTAAGTATTTTTGTATAACTTTTGTTTCAATTGTATATATATTTTTTCTTTATTTTATTAAAATTTTTTCCTATTTTATGTATATTAAATACATACATTATATTATATATGCAGTATATAATTTCATATAACATATAAAATACCCACTAATATATAATTGAAACAAAAGTTATATGCTGTCTACCTATACATGTATATGTGGATTATTAAGTCTGCTGTAATATGTTTTTCTTCCTAGGCGTTGCATAAAAAATGTAACATAGTAGTGTAACTAGTTTACCATACCTTTTCATACAAAGGTAGGACTTAATGTGGACTTGGGGAATAAAATAAACCTATCCTATTTCACAATTTTGCTTGGGGTTGTACAGAGGGAGTGAAATAGAGTGCCTACATAAGTTCCAATATAACCTGAATTTTCTTTTTTCTATAGATAACAATGACAGGGCAGCAGATTTGTGAAATATCCTAAGAAATTATCACATTTTTACACAAGGCAAAGGATGAGTCAGTAGCAGAATTACAAACTTAACTCCCAATCTGTTTGCCTTCTGTCAGTTTTGGATAGATACTTGTTTTTAAAATCGTCATTTCAAGAAGTATCAATATACATGCATAATATCAGTCCTGTCATCTAAAGTTCTTTATATAAGCAGGTGGTTTTGGACCTTGCCTGCAGCAATAGCCTTTGATCATTTAGGGGCTACTGATGTACCCTAGGCAGCTCCAGTTAAACAGTTGTTTGTAGTAATTTAGACATATACGTTTATACTATATCTTTAATCTTCTTGCACTTATAATAGGCTCACAGTATGAGAATATTTGAAAAGATTTTGGCCCCACAGTTACACTTCACCTTTTTCTTTTTTCTGGGGACGTACGTAGTAGTTCTTTTCCTGTATGAATGTAATTGAGATTATACATAAGGATGAATAGTTGATAAATACAATTATAGATAAGGCTAGTAAAATTATTTGAGATGGTTTTTTATTAGAAGCTAAATTCAACTAATTGTTTTTATTTGGATCTAACTTTTGAACCTAAAATCTGGAGTTCTTCAGGAATCCCAGAATGATAATGATATTTATTTCACTCCATGCGTGATTCAGAACAAATGGAACATAATATAAAAAGTGGCTAAGGAGGAGGAGGATACAAAACCAAAGGACTGGGCTTCCCTGGTGGCGCAGTGGTTGGGAGTCTGCCTGCCGATGCAGGGGACGCGGGTTCGTGCCCCAGTCCCGGAAGATCCCACGTGCCGCGGAGCGGCTGAGCCCGTGAGCCATGGCCGCTGAGCCTGTGCGTCCGGAGCCTGTGCTCTGCAACGGGAGAGGCCACAGCAGTGAGAGGCCCACGTACCGCAAAAAACAAAAAACAAAAAAACCCAAAGGACTGGTCAGTTTGGTCTCCACTCTTTTTTTGATATTAAGGCTCAGATATTCCTAGTTTTTAGGGATGGGACAACTATAAAACTGATGATGTTACAATGAATTCCCATGTAGTATCTGAATGAAGGGTGGGTCTCAAATACACAGCTGATTCTGGTGGGGGATGCAGGGTGAGTTCAACAAGAAATTCTAATCTAGTGGCTGCATGAATTTGGAGAAAAACATATCAGTTTTGGACACAAAGAGAAACGCTCTTGAACCCTGGCTCCGCCATTTATTCTAGTTGTGACTGTAGGCAAATTACTTAACTTGTTTATGCTTAGGCCTTCTCATTTGTAAAATAGGAATGATGATACTTTATCAATCAGGAATGTTTATTGTGAGTGACGGAGATCCCAGTTCAGATTGGCTTAAATGAAAAGAGAATTTTGGCAAGGGGATGGGGGGCACCTAATAGAAAACCCAGAGACATACAGCGTCAGGGGAACTGTTTGATTTAGGGTCATGTGTCTTCAAGGTTCCAGCTCTTTCTCTGCATCTCTCACAGTTTTGCTGTTACGTACTTTTGAGCTTGGACATCATACAAGATGTATTAATGGTAGCAAAAGTGACTGGAAAACATCTAGGCCACACAATTACATCCTAAATGAAGCAGGGAGAAAAGAGCACGTTTTAGAAAATAGTTTCCGTAGAAAAGTCGAAAACTTTCTTTCCTAGAAATCTCACATAAAAAGCTCTTCTTGCCATAAATTTGATCGTATGACAGTCTCTGAAACAATCACTGCAGCCAGAAGAGTAGGATAAACTATTAGGGTCCAACTCTGAAATAGAGGGTCAGTATATCTGCAAATAAATTCTGGCTGACATGGGTCTCCCAAAGAAATCTAGGTTTTGTTTAGGAGAAAAAAGATGCTGGGGAGGCAAGTATCTGCTACCTTCCGCCTGACTACCCTACATCCATATGCATTCTTCTTCCCATCAAGATATGCTGAGGCTTATGTACCTGCTCCATCTCCTTTCCAAGGAGACCCTCCAAACTCGCTTCGCTGAGTGGGAAAGAGTTAACACACCAGGCCTGGTCGTTCAACATTAGCATATTATTAGGAGCGCCTGTGGCATGGCCAACTCCTGGAAACATGGCCCTTGGAATGTTCCCTCTGTTACTAATTAATAAGGTTGTTTTATATGCCTGAGACACCCAACCGTGCTACACCAACCTGTCCAGATAGTTTATGCTGACACTGATTTCTGGTGGACACTGATTTCCTTCTGGGGTTCTGGAGATGAGGAAATCATGGCTGGCCATGCAGGTGAATGTGCTGACTGTAACCAGCCCTCAGTAAGAGTCCTGCAGTCTGAGATGCAGGTGTGCTTCCTTGGGTGGAAACGCTTTGCAGGTGCTACAGATCATTGTTGGAGGAACAGCGCATCCTGTGTGACTTCCATGAAGGCGGGCTTTAGAAACCTGTGTCTATTTCCCAACAGACTCCACTAGGTGCATCTTTTCCCTTTGCTGATCCTGCTTTGTATCCTTTTTGCTGTAATAAATATTAGCCTGAGTATAACTGTTTCTGAATTTTGCAAGTCCCAGGGAATCATCGAAAGTGTGCATGTGGTTGTGCTACCCCTGAAACAACCACACTGCTGCATCCAGAGCCAGAACTAGGATTCTCTAGGTTAGGGGTAGACAACTATTTTTTTTAAAGTGCCAGATCTTGAACACTTTATGCTTTGTGAGTCATAATGCCTCTGTGGCAATTAGTTAAGCCTGCTAGCTATGGTAATGCAGTGTGAAAGCAGCCATTTAGACAACTCATAAACAAATGGGTGTGGCTGAGTTTCAATACAATTTTAGTCACAAATGCAAGTGGGGGAAGGGAAAGGTTTGGTCCACACTGTAGTTTGTTGGCTCTTGTTCTAGCTGGTGAGCCAGATTCTTGCTTTTATCCAAATGTAGCTTCCTGTGGTGTGATGATCTGACCGAATTTAACTGGGAAGTGTTAACTTCTTACAGTAAAATCAATATACAATGGAGGGTAACAAATAAAAATATATATTAATCAATGGTCTGTAAGACATATATTTCCTGCTGGACCAGAGTAACACAGGCTCCTTGACCTGGGAGCAAAGTAAGTTCCTAGCGGATCTGGTGCTTCTACATCCCCTTGGAAGTTATCTCTTATCTACTGGCACTGTGATCACAGCTTAGATAGGAATTTGGGTGGTATTTACCTTTGGGGCTTCAGGCAGTACTCTTTCTCTTGGTCTGGGGCCTGAGAATTGCCTTGGGAATAGAGTCATCAACAACCTTAATTCCTCATTAATTGGTTGAAGGTTCTGCCCTCAAACTATTTCCTTAATACTTTAATTGAATTTTAAGCAGACATTAAACTACTTTGATTGAACTTCAAGGGATAGTAAACAAAGCCAGGGGTGTTATTAGATCATGGTCTTTGAGTTTATAACATGCCCAGAGAAATCTGTTTCTCAAAAATAGGTGTTCATTTAATGGCCTCTGCCTTGTTCTCTTCTAGGGAGCAATTCAGAACAACAGGCTGATGGAGTGGGGTTTGGGGGAGTCACTCATCTGCATCTTTGCAATGAGAGGTGATGGCCCCCTTTTCCTGTACTGAATACACATGACGTTATTTGGGAGGCGCCCAGGCAATAAAACTTGTCTCAGGCTCTAATTTTATCACTTGATAATTTTTCTCCTCTATGATTTTTATTACAACTGATTTTAGCATGGGGCTGGATAATTCAGTCTTTGTTCTACCTGTGCAAAGACATCTTCTAGTCAACTTTAATTACTTGGAACACATCAAAAGAATCACTCTGAGAAAAGTGAATGTTCTTTCTTTGGCCCAGATTTTCCTATTTTCTATAGGTCTGGTTTCTCCTATTTTCTTCTATAGAAGACTACTTCAGTTTCCTCATCAGTAAAGTGGAGATCATAACTGTACCTGTGCCATCAGGTATTAAATGAGCTAATACAAGTAAATTGTTAGTATAATGCCTGGTGCATAGTAAATAGTTAATACATGATGGCAAAAAAAGGCTGTAAGAGGCAGCTAACACACAAATATCTTAAACATTTCCTACTAAATCTTTTAATGCTTCAGATTCAATACACGGTCTGAGCCTAAAGCTACAACTGCTATTTTTTGTTTGTTTTTGTTTTGTTTTTCTGTATCTTAGGTGCATTTATTCTTGTACAATCATTACAAAATCAGGTCTGAGGTAGTTGCGTGCCCTCACCTCCACCCCAATGTGCAATGGCTCACTGCTAGCGGCCTTCTCCAGGAAGGCCTCCAGTCTTCACTTCAAGGCTCCAGAAGAGCAGGGTGCAAACACACCCCACCGAGGCCCAGCAATAAAGTGCCTGATGCAGAGTGAGGGCATAGAACCCAGGCCACACAGATCCTGGCTGGCCCCCTAGAACCTTCCCAGGCCCAGTTTGGGGGAGACTCTTGGACAACTCCAGCAGCTGCAGACAAAGGTGCTGCAGGAAATCCCAGACTAGCTGGGATTCCCCTTTCTCAGCCCCCGAATTTCCTCCAGCCGGTGGAAAACCTCACTGCTGGATGGCCAGAAAGGGGCCTGGCTCTTTAAAATCCCAGCTAATGGCTGCTGAGGGGAGGGGCTAAGGAAAGAGCGGAAGGTTTGTCCCTTCTTATCAGAGTCCCCCAAACCAAACCCTGGGGGAGTCTATGAAAAAAAATAGCCTCAGGTTTCTAGGAGGAGGTTGGGAAGGGAGCCTCAGACCCTCAGGAAGCTGAGTCCACCATCAAGGAGTGGTGTGGCTGGAGGGGCCAGTCTTATGGAGGACAGACCCGAAGTGGTTGGTGGGAGAGGTGGGAGGGTTCTCAGACATTAGAACCTGACACAGGCAGAAAGATGCTCAGAGAGGGGGCAAGGGGTTTGTCCAAGGCCACTCAGGGCAGAGCCAAGACCCAAACACCAGCCTCCCACCCCTGGGCCCTCCAACCCCACAAATGTCCCAACCTGGCCTCCAGATAGCTCCCACCTCCACAAAACCTCTTTCTGGCTCTGGGAAGGGAGTGGGCAACACAGACTTCCCAGCTCCTTGGAATAGGACCCCACTGTCCCAGCCAACGGGAAGTAATTTGGGGTCCATCCTGGGGCTCTGGACAAAGGAATCATGGGAAAGGACATGTCCTTAGCCTCAGATTACTCAGAAATAACCTGTCTTATGCTCAGACCCTGACTGGACAAGAAATACCCCCAACACCCGATTAACCACATAGAAGCCCAAATCCCTGATTTGGCCAAGAGATACCCCCAGGCCCTGAATGGCTGGAGGATTCACCCTCTTCAAGGCCCAGATTGACCAAAAAACACTCAGACCAGCCTTGATTGGCCAGAGATGGCCCTTGGTCGAGAGGCTGGGTGGAGAGCCACTTCTCCTGTATCCCTTGTGAGGGTCCCACAGGCAGGGTGACCTAGGTCCAGGAGGGGTGTGGGAGAAGGTGATTCTGTACAGCTGGGCCCAGGATGAGAAGACCCTCTTCTCCGTGATGAGTCTGTGATGCCCTTGCTGCTAGGCTCGTTCCAGATGTAGGTGATACTCGTCCAGCCCCTTGGGCTCATAGTAGCCGTAGGGCAAGCACTGTAGGCGGGGCTGCTGGCTGCAATAGTTGGGGAGGGCTTGCAGGGGGACCATGCTGTAGACGTGCAATCGCCGTGGCGAACCACCCTGTGCTCGACTGCTTTCCCTGTCCTTGCCTGTCTCACCCCGGAAGAGGTTCACAAATTGGCGCATGCGGCCGAGAGGGAGCTCGCGGGACTCGGTGCTGGGCACGCCAGGCCTGCGCACTGGGTGACGCGCGCCAGGCTTCCCTGGGGTTCCTGGGTCTTGTTTGGGCGACCTCAGAAGATGAACAGAGTTTCGGGGTCTGGCTGGCGAACTCCGGGGGCCTCCGCAGCACACAGTATACACTGGAACGGGCCTTCACGCGGAAGGGGGTTTCGTCGCCCGCGTCGGCCGAGGAGCCCGAGGTGGGTGCCTCGTTCGCGCGGATTGTGCTCGCTGGATCTCGGGCCCAGCTTGGTGCCTAGCAGGTGGCTGAAGCTGGTGACCATCACATACTGGTGGCACCGGGAAAGCCTCGTTTTGTTGCCAAGAGTGGGGATGGAGCCATGGGTGATGCTCCACTCCTACAGGCTGACGGATACGGCCCGGGAGCGTTAATGAAAGACCCCACTAGCACAGTTGGGAGTTTGTTGCTACTGAGGGGCAGGGGACAGAGTCCTGCAGGCAGCCCAGGGGCAGGGGTGTGGGGCTACACTGGCTGAGGGGCCTCCGGCAAGTCATGTGACCTCTCTGAGCCTCCGTTTCCTCGTCTGCCCCAGGGAGCGCCTGGCCCCTGTAGCCCCCAAGCCCCCTCACAAGGCGCAGGGAGCCGAGAGCCAGAGTTCGCGCCGCGCCGCTCTGGCCGCCCAGGCCCCGCCGCAGCCTCCGCCCTCCAGGTCCTAGCGCCGCCGCTCACCCGCAGGGCCCAGGCCTGGGCGGTGGACCAACTGCTATTGTGTTAACAAGGAGTTTTCATACCCTGTAACAAAGGATGCCAGTTTTCTCTCAGCTCCAGATGACAGAGTCCTCATGACCTTTTCCCGTACTTCAATGTAGGCAATTCTGCATAAGTTAAATCTTTTTCAATACCCCATTTCTGTTTCTAAACGCTGTGTGAATAAGAATCATTTAATTGACAGAGATGGAAAATCCCAATCAAGATGGCTTAACCCAAAAGAAGGTATATTGGCTGAGTTAACATAGCAGTTCAAGGAAGACAAGATTCAGGCATGGCTTGATCTAGAGGTGTGTGATGTCATTGGAGCTCTAGTTATATATTTCTCTATGAAGTCCGTGCCTCCGCACTTCTTCTTTGGTCAGTGTCATTTTCAGGCTGTCTCCCTTCAAGATAGTGAAATGGCTGAGAGAAGTGAAAGGCTCACCTGTACTTACCACACTATTCAGAGTGTAAATCCGTTCAGGTTGCTCCTGTTAGAAGGATAAACTGAGGCATATTACAGTATTTAGGAGTTCATTTGAGCAAAAACGGATTTGACTTGGGCAGCACCAAAACGGAAGTGGTTAGTGCTCTATGGACAGGGAGAGACTTTTCTAGAGAAAGGGCAGAAGCAAAGTAAGGAAATTATTGATTGGCTGCAGCTTTAAGCCTAGTTGGCTCTTTGTGATTGGTGGTCCTTGGCATTTTGATATCGTAACCTTGAGGCGTTTACAAGCTTAAATTTTGGTTTGCTTATGAAGGCTGCCATGGTAATAGAGTCGCCTCCATCTAATGGCCTCCTCGTTTAATTAGTTTGTCACTCATAAGGAGGAGAGGAGTCTCCTTAAGAGGACAGAGATTCAATGTCACAGAAGACAGAGATTTCATCTACCCTGTTGACTGCTTGTGACAGATACTGCAGACTGGATGCAAAAATTCCATTCTTATTCCTCTGTACTATCCTTCACTTCATTTTTGAAGCAGGGACATTTAAAACAGTTTCTAAACTCCTTTTCAGATGATGTATTTATGCCAACAAAGCCATCCATGTAAGATTTGCAAGGTGGAAGGAAGCCAGTCTCTACTGTATTGCTTCAACGAGTTCTGAAGGTAAGCACAGTTGTGGAGATTTTGGTCTTCGTTTGTTTGCTTTTTCTGCATCAATGTTATTAGAGTTTCCAGTGTCCAATCTTGTGCCAGGAGGCAGGGCATAGGGCTTGAATTGTAGTCAAGGTGATGTGATCTTGGGGCCAACAGCTGGCTTCCTCATGCTGGGATCTTGAAGGAAACAGTGTGATACTTGAGTCAGCAATTGAACCAGCAGCTTCCTGATTACCTAGCTTTCTGGTAACGGGAAACAGCTGCCTTATTAGGCCAATTCTTTTATGGTGTTCTGGGAATCATTTCTAAAGACTGAGGCTTGGTCTGGCTCCTTCAGCTCCTCCAATGATTTTGTAAGCTAAGGACCCTGTACTAAATGCCTTTCGGCTTAAGCTATCTAGAATACTTTCAGTCATCTGCACCTGTCAATGCCCCGCTATATTCTAAGTGTCTAGAACTATTGTTGATACATTGTACATATACAAAAATTATTTGTTACCTGGCTGATATTTACCCCCAGAAACATCTACCCCCAAATTTCCTGTTTTTTTTTTTTTTAAATTGAATGAAATAAGATACCAGTTACTGCCTCAAATTTTAGGACCTGGGTGATGGACTACACTGAGCCCTGGAACTGAGGGTAGAGCATAGTAAACCATATGGCTGAGATTGAAGGAAGAAAAATTCCCTAAAGCAATTGAGGTATTTTTTTTGTGGAGAGCAGGAAATACTACCAGTGGAGGCAAACAATGAGTATGTACTAGAGAAGCCTGCTTTTAAATAATTGTGTGCATTCCAGGAGATGATACTTGTTTACCTCAGCCAATTCTGTTTGTGAGACAAAAATACCACAGATGGAATACTGAGAGAACAGTAAAAACAAATTGTTTGAGACAATGCTATTTACACCCCCTCGTTCCCCATTAACCACTCACCCCTTCTTCAGTAGTGTCAGAATCTCGATTTTTAGCCTGGCATATTGCTGCCCAAGTTAAAGATTTATTTCCTAATTTTCTTAGCAGCTAGGTACAAACAGGTGACTAAGTAAGGCCAAAGAAATGTAAGCAGAAGTTTCGTGTGTGGCTTCCACAAGAATTCCTTACAAGGGAAGAGGCAAACAGCATTTTGTCCCTTCCACTTTTTCACTTTGCTGGCCTGCAGATGTGATGGTTGGAATTCTGGCAGCCATTTTGGATGATGAGGTGCCCTTGGTGGTACAATGGAAAGAGTGGGTCATGATCTCATTATAATTTTGGAGCCACTGTGACAATTCTGGGCAGCTGGTTTTCAAAATCCTTTTGTGATCGATAGGAAAACTCCTAACTTGTTTAAACCAGTGCTGTTTTGGAGGTTTTTTGTTCAATGCAGATGAACTCAATCATGTCCAATACCTAAGGAATAGGGATGTGACTTTAAATTCTGTAGGGGGATGCACATTATAGACTTAGGAAAGAAGACAGAAATGGAAGAATTGAGCAAAATCAGAGATAAGAGGTGAAGAATGTAGGACAGTTTTCACAGTGGCAAACATTAATATCATCTTGTTGTTAATATTTATCTTTACAACTTTCTTTATAGCATCTGAATCTCCTTCCATTTTGTGAGTGTACTATACAGTCATCTAGGCTGAGCCAATCAGACCACTCACCCTGGATCTTAAATCAAAAGCAAATGATGCCAGGAAGGGAGAGCAGTAGAAACTTCTTGGTTGTGCCAGTTGAAAGTGGTGTCACCCAGCGTCCAGTGCCAGTAATGTGGGAGGGTGCGATGTGGGATTAAGAGATTCGTGGTGGCAGCCACAGGGTTCCGCCTGGCAGTAGCTCTCCGGTTGGAGTTTGGCTGTGGTTCCGGCTGTGTCGTTGCTACATGATTCCTTCTCTTCTCCAGGCTCCTTGGTGATTCAAATCTGGGTCCTCCCCTTATAACATCTTTTAAAAACTCCTTTTTATTTGCTTACATTTGTGTCGATTGCTAAAGTGAACTCCGTCTGGTACACATCTTCTAATAATCATGCCGTATGTAATACTGCCAAGACAAGCTTTGATTTCAATAAGAAATTTCAACCTGTCTTTTTTTCTGAATTGATTTTAAGTAACATCCATATGTTTCTCCAGGGGTGAGAAGTCTTAGGAGCTTCTTTGATTAGTCTTTCTGCCTTTCTAAATTCATGTTTCAAAACCAATTCATTTAAACTTGAAAAAGATGAATTTGGATCGAAAGAAGGAACCCATATGTTTCAAATGGATTTTGAATTTACCAAGAATAAGACTCCTTAAATCCACACTTGATAAATACTCATCTAAACCTGTTACAAATGTGACATTAATGTGTGTGTATTAAAGGAATGCAGAATCACTAGGACATAGTATCTGTATTCAGTGAGGTCGGTCTCTCCAAAATTTTGTCCATTTGTCAAAGAAACTTCTATTAAGTGCCTAGCTCATAGTTGGTTCTTAGTAAATGCTATTGATAATTGAATTCAGTAAGAATAATAGGATGACTTTTATGGGATTCTGTTTATGTAGAATTCTTGTAGCTTAGAAAGATGGAAATAATTTAGCAGCAGGAGGGTCAACAGCAGTAGAAAATGGTATGTGAGCTGTAAAATTTATTACGCTGATTACATGATGGCTAGTAGATGTTTTAAACAGAGCACAATTCTGCTTTCTGGGTATTTAACATTTCAGTGTTCATTTCCAAGTGCACACCACCTCCTTCTCACTGCCAGAGTCAATAAGTATTTACTAAATAGGCATACGTGCAAGTTACCTTATCAGGTATACATTCATAGTTTGTACCAAGCATACTGTATTTCATCGCTTGAAGGACCATGCTTCCTGACTGTGCTATAGGTGAGGTATCATTATTTATTGAATGTCATGATTCATCTCCCTCATATACCTATAGCTTGTTATGTGGATTAAAATTTGTCCTTAGTTTCTTTCAGACATACAGGTTGTCCATGGTTATAATAAAATGTCCTAATGTGTAACAAAATAAGGTTTGAGAATCACTGTTTTGAGAGCTTTGTTACTGAGCAATCACTTTACATATTTTTTAACATTTAAAAATATTTTTATTTTCTTTTACATTCTTTTTAACAAAACTCCTTTCATCTTTACCCCTCCCCCATTGTTATTAAAGGAAAAATCTGTACTTTTTGCTGTGTTTACTTGTTGGTGTTCCTTCCAAGACTGGGTGCTTCTCAAGGTCAGGGCTGATGGCATTTTTCTTTCATTATCATCTTGTCTGCAATATATCTGTAATATAATGGCCACTCAATAAAACTGAATAGTGTACATATAACAGATGGAAATGGGCTTGAGGCTTTTTACTGTGTGAGACAGTGCACTTAGGGGGAAAGAAGTCAGACTTTGGGATCAGAAACATAGTTTCAAATTATTCCTTTATTAATTATGAAATAAATTATACTACTTTATTACTTATGTAATGAGTAATATTACTGGCTCTTACACTCCTAGTCCTCAGTTAGAAAAAATAAATGATGGGGGATTGAGAAAATTAATGGAAATTATTGTATAATTTATTTAGCTCAGTGCCAAATGTACTATAGGCACACAGTAATGTTTGCTCCCTTTTTTATTGGCATTAATTCCAGGCAGTGTTAGGTATACCATTTTACTTAAGTAGAGAAAGCACTAGGTAGATAGTTGAGAAAACTGAGTTCTGAAATTCATTTTGACCTTGCATGAGTTTGGATAAAGCCCCTAAACATACTGGGTCTCAGTTTCTTCCATCTAAAATGAGAATAACATCAGTCAAAGGATAGAAGTTATTAAAGTTAATAAGATGAAAAGCCTTGGAAAAATTTCAGTAACTACACACATAAAAGGTCTTACTATTTTTGTTTCTGTTTTAATTGTTCACAGCTCAATAAATTATCATTTGTTAAAATTAAATTATATATATACATATATATTTCTTTTGAGGCTAAGAAGATGTTACTAGTATGTCCCTGAGGGCTCCCAGAAAATGTTGATTTAAAACATTGAAAAGTTATCTTAAGGAAGAAAGTACTGTGGTGAAAGAAGAGATTTGAAAGATGATTTTAGCTGTAAGATTTTGGACAGATTGAAGAGACGGCTAAGACAGGTGGTGAGGAATGGGTTTTGGAATACCAAATGTGAAATGACAAGGACAGGAACAGAGATTTAACTGTGGAAAAATAATAAGTCCTAGAAATGTATAACTGATTTTCCAAAAGAAAACTGTTCAACTTGTCTTTGAGTGTAGAATTTTGCAATATGGTCTTTTATATACAATTAACCCTTGACTAATAAAGCGGGGAGCAGCGTGTTTATTATTTTTCTTCATCTGGTAATAAACCTGTTGTTGTATTTTGCTCCATTGCAGCCAAACTCTCAAAGTTCTCCTCCATCCAGTGTTTCCAATTCTTCACTGCCACTCTTCAAGACATTCTTTTTAGTAAGCGTTTCACACAAGAAAATTCTGTAAATGTTTGAAGAGGAAATCTTTATTTGTAAGAAGAATATTAACGACTGTTCATTAGACTTTATGTTTAGAAGTAAAAACTCAAGCAGAGAGACATCCAAGGAAAACGAAAAGTTCCAATTTGTGGGGTTTACACCCTAAGTACTTAAATACCTGCAAGCCTCATTGTGATTTTTTAAAGGAAAGTGCAGGGCATTAGGGCTGTCAACACACACTCTCTTTCAGTCACGTTGATAATTTTGAAACAAGGATGTTAACTTCTCAGTTTCTTTTCTGGGAACTTCTGCCCACCTCTTAAAGGTTGGAATTCACCAAGGGTTTTTCTAGAGCCCCTTATTTCGTGCTCATATTCTGTCTGAGAGATCCTGGCTATTCTCATTATCTCTAACCTTTACTAAAGACTTGCAAATCGATGTCTATAATCTGGACCTCTACATTATAGTTACACAGCCCTTTGCTAACTAGACCTCTCCACAGGATGCCTTATAGGCATCTCTCTCAATACTTCTGAATATGAGCACTTTTGTTTCCTCTTAAAAAATTTCCCTCTTCCTGTATTTTCTATCTTATCTGCTGATATTACTTGCCATCCAGCAACCACACAAGAAATTGCTGCAGACCCCACCTTTCTTGCACACCCTACCATACATACCATAAAATCTTGCCAACTTTCCCACCTCAATAGCTCTGGAATAGATTCTTTTCTCTTTGTCCTTATAACAAGGTTTTGGTTTAACCCTCATCATCTCACGCAGTAGATTCCAAACTCAACTGCCTGCCTCCGGTCTTATCCCATTATGACTAATTCTTCATCCTACCACCAGAGTGATCTTCTTAAAACTCACATTTGACCATGTCACAGATTGGTGTGTAACCCTTCAGAAGAGTCCTAACTTTTACAGGCTAAATATCAAATCCTTTAATATATATGCTGATATCAATATATAGCATATAAGGAACTCTGTCATTTAGCACCCGCCAATGCCATCCTCACAGCCTTTTCTGGTAGTCTCTTGCCTAGAATGCCATTTCTACTTTCTTAGCCTACTGGTCTGTGTGGAATTCCTGCTAACGTTATGAAATTCAGTTCAGGTCGCCTTCACCAGGAACCCTTCCGGACTCTCCTACTTGCTGTCACTGTGTTCCTCAGGAAATACTTTGCTCTGAGCTTTTCTCACAGTTTTACACATCTGTCATTGCCTTCACTGCATTGCATTTTGATGACCTCTTTGTGACAACCTTCCAGGCTTGGTTGTGGGTGACTTGAGGACAGGGATCATAGCTTGTTCTCCTTTATCTCCAACATGCTTAGCACCAAGAGTGTACAGAATGATAACAAACTGTGTTTTTTCAATGGATATATTGAAGGGCAATGAAATTATAAAAAGAGGAACATCTTTAAAACATTTCATCTATGTTTTCCTGTTTGTTCTTCCTCAATTTTACTAATATTGTGATAGATAATTCACAGTGAACGTAGACTGTCTAAGGGGAAAAGAAAAGAGATGGCCTTCTAAGCTCAGAGGTCATTTCCTTGCATTTCTCTAGATCTGAGATCTAATTAGATCTCTGAAGTTTAAGCCTACATCAGGGTACTTTGAAAGATAGTGTATATTTTTCTTACCTTTTCATTTTAATAGACTTACTACTGGTTGAACAGTTCAAAATCACCGTGGAAGTCTTTCTAAAAATATTTAGGTCATAATCATTTGAAGACAATTCTGATCTATTCTGTGGATCTGAGGATAGATGGCCTTATTGCCTTTCTATATTTTTTGCTTTGTATCATTTGTTTTTTCTCCAGCAAATTAATTTGCTGTACTTAATTCTATATTTAAAAATAGAAGATAAGTTTAAGTTGTCAATCTAAGTATAATGTACTTAATGAAATAAACACAAATATTAAAATAAGTAGTCAGATGCCACCTTCTGGCTCTTGAAGAAAAGAGGAAAGTAAATCAATTGTTGTACACAAACTGGCATAGTGAAGGTGACTGTCGGTTCCTTTGGGTTGATTTTGTCCCCCACCCTTAAACACATATGGTGTACCATGCCGTATCTTCAGGCTGTGTCAGCTACACATAATATAGCAATGGTAAGGAAGAAACACAAAATGCAAGACTTTGACCTTCAAAGTTACCTAATTTGCCTTTGCTCAAAAGCAGTTGTTAGAGCTACAGAGTTAAAAAGTCTTCTAAAGAAATATAAATGGCCGTCTGTGCAACTTCAGTGTCAGGCATAAATCCAGAGAGCCAGGAAACACTGTTACCATAAATCCAAGTGGCAACATAAGTCCACAGAGAGAGGAGAGAATCGTATTTCTTTGGTAACTAGAGTTTAAGTTAGTTTCCCCCTAAGAGGAGGAAAGACTCTTTTACTTTCCTTCTGCTTCTTTTCAAACTCTGGGTACTACAAGCCCCTATCTTCAGGAAGGTGATTAAAAGTTATTTATATAAGGTGATAGAAGAGTTACATTTGAGATCTGTGCTCTATGTATTCTCATCCAATTGCTAATACAGCTAAGTAATGAATAGATTTTGTCAACAAAATGGGTTTTTGATGGTTGGGGAACAACTCTAGGATACCAGAATTTTTTGTCTGTGCCTATAGTTGTTATCAACTGATGTTTCAGAAAGATAAAAATAAGACTCAGAACATGTAGGGTCTTGCTGGAGACAGCTGGAGGGAACCTTCCTAAGAATTTGAAAACCAATTTCAAAGAGCCCTCAGTTGCTTTGCTGTTAAATGTTGGAAATTTAAAGTCAACAGTCCTTTGTTTAGCAGATCATCTTCATGAATTTCTGAGTGTGCAAACATGAACCTGGACATTATTTGGCTAGTGGGTGGAGAGCTGAACTGCACTGCATAAGAAATTACTGGATAAGGCCAGACACTATAAAACTCTTAGAGGAAAACATAGGCAGAACACTTGATGACATAAATCACAGCAAGATCCTTTTTGACCCACCTCCTAGAGAAATGGAAATAAAAACAAAAATAAACAAATGGGACCTAATGAAACTTAAAAGCTTTTGCACAGCACAGGAACATAAACAACACGAAAAGACAACCCTCAGAATGGGAGAAAATATTTGCAAATGAAGCAACTGGCAAAGGATTAATCTCCAAAATTTACAAGCAACTCATGCAGCTCAATATCAAAAAACAACCAACCCAATCCAAAAATGGGCAGAAGACCTAAACAGACATTTCTCCAAAGAAGATATACAGACTGCCAACAAACACATGAAAGAATGCTCAACATCACTAATCATTAGAGAAATGCAAATCAAAATTACAATGAGGTATCACCTCACACTGGTCAGAATGGCCATCATCAAAAAAATCTACAAAAAAAAATCTACAAACAATAAATGCTGTAGAGGGTGTGGAGAAAAAAAACTCTCTTGCACTGCTGATGGGAATGTAAATTGATACAGCCACTATCGAGGTTCCTTAAAAAACTAAAAGTAGAACTACCATATGACCCAGCAATCCCACTGCTGGGCATATACCCTGAGAAAACCATAATTCAAAAAGAGTCACGTACCACAATGCTCATTGCAGCACTATTTACAATAGCCAGGACATGGAAGCAACCTAAGTGTCCATCGATAGATGAATGGATAAAGAAGATATGGCACATATATACAATGGAATATTACTCAGCCCTAAAAAGAAATGAAATTGAGTTATTTGTAGTGAGGTGGTTGGACCTAGAGTCTGTCATACAGAGTGAAGTAAGTCAGAAAGAGAAAAAGAAATACCATATGCTAACACATATATATGGAATCTAAAAAAAAAAAAGGGTTCTGAAGAACTTAAGGGCAGGACAGGAATAAAGATGTAGATGTAGAGAATGGACTTGAGGACACAGTCAGGGGGAAGGGTAATCTGGGACGAAGTGAGAGAGTGGCATGGACTTATATACACTACCAAATGTAAAATAAGTAGCAAGTGGGAAGCAGCAGCATAGCACAGGGAGATCAGCTCGGTGCTTTGTGACCACCTAGAGGGGTGGGATAGGGAGGGTGGGAGGGAGACACAAGAGGGAGGAGATATGGGGATATATGTATATGTATAGCTGATTCACTTTGTTATAAAGCAGAAACTAACACCATTGTAAAGCAATTATACTCCAATAAAAATGTTTAAATAAAAAATTACTGGAGTAGTGAGTTGGAGGCTATCTGGTAGAGACAGGAGAAGAACACAGAAAGTTGGATCCAAAGTAGGCCATGATTGATGAGAAATTCCTCAAGGTAGGAAATGCCCAGTTGAATGTAGGGGAATGGTATCTAATAATCAATTTTAAGATTTTAAAAACAATTATATAGTTGGGACTTCCCTGGTGGCGCAGTGGATAAGACTCTGTGCTCCCAATGCTGGGGGCCCGGGTTCGATCCCTGGTCAGGGAACTAGATCCCATATGCATGCTGCAACTAAGAGTTCGCATGCCACAACTAAGGAGCCCATGTGCTGCAACTAAGGAGCCGGTGAGCTGCAACTAAGGAGACTGCAAGTCGCAGCTAAGACCGGGCACAACGAAGTAAATAAATACATATTAAAAAAAATTGTATAGTAAACTTGGCACTCTTTGTTGCCTAAAACCTTCAGTAAAAATAGTCTCTCTGTAGATAACACAGCCTTGAGTTAGGCATTTTAGAGAAATGAGAGAAACCAGGGGAATGTTGCATGTGATTTGAAGTAATGTAGAAGAGGAACAGGATAAAGTGAAACTAAACTTTTGACTGACTCAGGAAAAAGGAGTCAGTAGTAACTAGAAAAAACATAAGAAACATAAGAATGCCCTGAGAAATTAATGAACCAGGTTAAAGCCTTTTTGTTGAACATTTAAATGACTGGTTAAGCCCAGGAGGTGGGAAAACTTTCACTTTCAGGTAACTCTATGGAAACTTACTATCTCACATGTAAACAAACCCTTTAAAATGTTTTATGTAATTCATGAGTTGTACTGCATTCACAATAGTAACATCTAATGAAGCCTGGAGAAATGAAAAATAGATCCCCTTGGATTTGCGTTTTCTTCTATATAGTATATGTGCTTTGAGAATAATTGTTTTTAAATTTAAAAATCCTGCATTTTGTCCTCTGGCATTACTTTTGAATCAAATGTAATTGCGTATGTGTTGGTTGTTAAATTAGAGTTCAATGGTCTACAAACATTTCCATTGAAGAATTAGTTTTTCTCACAAAATCTTAAATGAAAAAAATAAGTTTAAAAAGGATAAGATGATAGAACTACTATAGCTAAATTAAAAGGCAGATGATCAAGCTACAGGTATTTTCGAATTTGCTCAGAATAATAACCTCATGAGACAGCATTTGACACAGTTAACCACAATTTTATGTCTGTCTTTTATTTGTTATCTGGAAGATTAAAAAAAATTATTTCACTGCTTTTGTGTCTTTCTCTTAACAGATTTTCTTTACCCAACTTAATGTGTGCCCTTGGTCTTCACTGCTTCCCGTGCAGCCTTTAGTGGTCCCCACATTGTAACTGAACCCACATTGCCCATCTTCCCTAATTCTCTTCTGAATCGTCCCCTTGTTTCTCCCTCTGTGTCCTTCAGTTTGTGCTCTGTCCCCCATTCTCTCTCTGCTTTGCCTCCTGAAAGCCTATAACTCATTCAAAATTCCTTCAGCATTGCTTCTCCTATAACCACAAACTAACCCCCCATAGCTGCTCTAAAAGGGAATGCTACTCACTCATTCTTTTAAGAAGCACTTATCTTTGGTTTTGGCCTTGCTGTGCAGCTTGTGGGATCTTAGTTCCCCAACCAGGGATCAAACCCGGGCCCCTTGCAATGAAAGTACCTGAGTCCTAACCACTGGACCACCAGGGAAGTCCCTTAATAAGCACTTTTGAAGAGCTTCTCATGTGATCAGTTTCAAGCAATGCAGATGGTACTTGTAAAATCATGTTATGGAAAAAACTGAATTAAATTGAAATATTGAAAAAGAAACTATGAGCAACATTCCATCACAGAACACTTTACGGAAGCCTAAATGTTATAGAAAATCAAGGTGATCTAAATGCCAATGCAGACTAGAGTTAGATTAGAAAAGATTCATAGAGTTAGAAAGAACACCTAACAAGGAGTCAGAATTAATTTACCAAGAGCAAAATGTGTTGGGCCATCTCATTTCAAATTTTTGTCATTGTTACTGAAATGAGAGGTCCAAAAAATGATGTAGACATGCTGTACTTGGAATTTTGAAGGCATTTTACAAGATATCTGACAATTTTCTTATGGATAAGATAAACTATAAAATGTATATGATTATGGCTTGGTAAACTTATTAAATGACAGAACCAAAGGATACTGATGATGGGTCTATATAGGGAAAATCCTATGCTTCTCCCCTCTTCCCTTTTATATTTTATCATTTTAGTTATTGACTCAAACGGACATATAAAAAACAAGCTTATTGGGCTTCCCTGGTGGCGCAGCGGTTGAGAGTCCACCTGCCGATGCAGGGGACATGGGTTCGTGCCCCAGTCCGGGAAGATCCCACATGCCGCGGAGCGGCTGGGCCCATGAGCCATGGCCGCTGAGCCTGCGCGTCCGGAGCCTGTGCTCCGCAACGGGAGAGGCCACAACAGTGAGAGGCCTGCGTACCGCAGAAAAAAAAACAAAAAACAAACAAGCTTATTAAATAAATGTGAAGATAATACAAAGCTGGGAGGATCCCTCCACCCCAAAGGTATGAATCTCCTGGACTAATAAATCAGATACAAAAAAAGATTAAAAATTGAATATTTATTATTATAGTGATCTACACTATTGACTGTAGGCCGACTGCCCAAATAAAGGGTGGAAGTGAGGGGCTTACCGGCAGCAAATTGTGAAAAGGCATGGTTTTCAGGATCCACTGAGTTCAAGATTAGTTAGCCATGTAACGCAGCTCCCAAACCCAGTTAATTCTAGCTTATTGCCAAGGATTGAACTATGTCTCCCCTTCCCCCCTCATTCTTATGGTGAAGTCCTAACCCTCAATGTGATAGTGTTTGGAGATGAGGTCATGAGGGTAGAGCTCTGACTATAGGATTGTGCCCTTATAAGAAGGGGTACTGGAGAGCTTGCTCTCTCTCTTTCCCTGCTTTGTATGGACCCACGGCGAAGGTCATCTGCCAGCCAGGAAGAGAATCCCAACCAGAACCTGGTGATGCTGGCACCCTGATCTTGGACATCCACCCTCCAGGACTCAAACAAAATTTCTGTTGTTTAAGCCACCCAGTCTTTGCTATGTTTTCATGGTACCCTGAACTCATACAATAAGATTCTTTGATCTTATATTCTTTGATCTTAAAAAAATTTTTTTGTTTTGAAAGCCTCTGATTACATTTAATCTGTTCGTTTTATTATTTATTTATTTATGTTTTTGCGGTATGCGGGCCTCTCACTGTTGTGGCCTCTCCCGTTGCGGAGCACAGGCTCCGGAAGCGCAGGCTCAGTGGCCATGGCGCATGGGCCCAGCCGCTCCGCGGCATGTGGGATCTTCCCGGACCGGGGCACGAACCCGTGTCCCCTGCATCAGCAGGCGGACTCTCAACCACTGCGCCACCAGGGAGGCCCCATTTTATTTTTGATATATTCTTAGTTGTTCATGGTTCATAACGTTCTTCTGAAACTGAGCCCCTAGGAGAACTCAAGTCACTAATTATGTAGCACACTCGCCCTCAGACTTACTCTCTGGAGATGAGAGTACAGATTTTTAAAGGGGCACAAGTCAGACCAAATAACTTGACCTTAATATGCAGGTCTATTATGTCCTAGTAGGCACATTTATACTATTTATAGTTGACAAAAAATTTGTTTTCTTAGCCATGAAATAGAATATAGACGCCTCTCGAGTCACAGTCAAACAGGTATTGGGGGATAGGGGTTGAGAATAAAGTTGCACGTGGAAACAATGGAGAGTTTTCAGGGATGCAGGGTCAGTCTAATGGTTTGAGTTTGGGACCTACATGTTAAGAACTTGAACTTTTTATTCAACATACGCACTTGGACTCTGACTGATCTTCTGTAACAGTGAATGAACTAAATAAGTTGAAGAACTATTTCTGAAATCTATCTTCATATTCATTTCTTCAACACTTGTGAAAATGTCGCTGATGGCACTCGATGGATTTCTGAAAATTCCCTTTTTTAATACCTTAGTAAGGAAGTGTGAAAGAAACCATGATCAAATTAATGCTAAAACATTTCCATAGGCTAGAAAAAAATCTGCGTAGAAATCAGGCCTGGAGGAGGAACAAGCAGCCCAATGTGAACTTTTGGTTGCTGTTGAGTGTTTTTGTTTTTCTAAATGTGGGCCTGTGAAGGAGAGGTGCAAGCCATGGTCTCTAAGGAAGTCCTATGCTTCTTGCTGTCTTGGCGCTGGAGTGTGGTAAATTGCTAGAGGTGGTATACAACATACGGAAGAGGAATGGATGTGATGAGGCAGACATAATTTATCTGTCTTTCTAATTTCTCTGCTATTTTCCCACTCTTTCTTATTTATAAATATTGTCAAATTTCATCTACTTCCCCTCTCTTTCCTTCTGGATTTGATAACATCGATGTCTCCTAATCCTTATTAATTCTGATTTGATTTTTAAATTTAGTTTGCTTTTGACGAAAGAGGAAAGGAAGCAAACAGGTGCACTAAAAACCATAGAAGTTGATATAAACATTAATGCAATGGAATAGTGGGGTTTAGACTGCACTCAAGCTAAAGAGAGCCAGAGAAAAATGGAAAGGAGAGAAAAAGCATCAAGGTAGTGGGCCTTCTCATCAGATTAACCTCCAACTATGGTTCGCATTTCTCAGTCAAGATTCTAGAGTTAACACGTGCAAAAGGACATTTTCGGCTATATGGAGATGCACAAAAAGGCTTCCTTTGGCACATTCTCTGAATCCTTTATCCCACCAAAGGGAATTTGACCCAAAGAGCATCTGATCCACAGAACAGGTGACCTGTAGAGTTTCTGCAAAGACTCACATACAGAGATGGAGGGTTAATTTCCCCAGTGCTTTAGAGAACCTCTGGTGACTGGCAACAAAAAACCAATAGTTTAGCCAATGTTGGATATTTTTACCCTAAATTCAAAATATTTCTGTGCCTTATTCATTTAATATTTGAGACATGTACCACACATTCTTCAAGGAAAGCCCTGAAATGTTTTCACGTGCCCATTTGTAGTTAATTACTGCTCCCACCCACAACTCAAGGCATCAACTGGCCTGCTTTCTGTTTCTATAAATTTACCTTTTTTGGGCATTTCATATAAATAGAAGTAGGCAATATGTAGTCTTTTGTGTCTGGTTTCATTCACTTAGCATAATGTTTTTTGAGGTCCATCCATGCGTGGATAGTTCATTTTTCTTATTGAATAGTATTTCATTATACAGGTATACCACATTATGTTTAACCATTCACCAGATGATGGGCATTTGGATTTTTACAATTTGGGTTATTGTGAATAATGGTGCTATGAACATTTAAGTCTTTGAATGGACATATGTTTTCATTTTGGGGGGGGTAGCTTTCTAAGTGTGGAATCGCCAGATCATATGGTAAGTTTTCTTTTTTTTTAACAGCTGAATTGTTCACATTTTTTCTCAGTTTTATCGAGGTAGAATTGACCTACGTATTACCATTTTTATCTCAGGAAAGCAAGCATTTTATCTCATCTAAACACATACTTGACATAACAGCAGTGTGTAAGTTTCAGGTGTACAGAATAACGATGTGACTCACATGTATCCAGAAATAATTACCACAGTAAGTTTAGGTAACATCCATCACCTCAGAGAGGCAAAGAAAAGAAAAAAATGTTTTTTTTCCCTTTTGATGAAAACTCTTAGGATCTACTCTCTTAACAACTTTCAAATATACTGTACCGTGGTGTTAGTCATCATGTTGTATGACAGCCCCAGTGCTTGTTTATCTTTTTTTTTTTAAACAAGTGTTGCCTCGATTTTATTTATTTATTTATTTATTTTAATTTGTATTGGAGTAAAGTTGATTTACAAAGTTGTGTTAGTTTCTGTTGTGCAGCAAAGTGAATCAGTTATACATATATCCACTCTTTTTTAGATTCTTTTCCCATAGAGGTCATTACAGAGTATTGAGAAGAGTTCCCTGTGCTATATAGTAGGTCCTTATTAATTATCTATTTTACATATAGTAGTGTGTATATGTCAGTCTCAATCTCTGAATTTATCCCTGCCCCCTCCATGGTAAGTTTTTGTTTTACTTTTGAAGAAACTGCCAAACTCTTTTCCAGAGTGGCCATACCATTTTACACTCCCACCAGCTGTGTAGGAGAGATCCAACTTATCTACATCTTTGCCAATACATGGTTTTGTCTTTTTATTGCAGCCATCTTAGTGGGTGTGAAGTATCTTATTTTGCATTTATGGATATAATTTTTAAACTTAGTATCATCAGTCCTGGCTTGCTCTTAAAGATCTAGGTCCACATTTCCAGCAACTTGCTATATATTTCCACTTGGATATTTCACAGTTACATATACGTGGGGGAAAGCAGACCTCTCTGCTGACTCCCTATTATTGGTTTACTTTTAGAAGTCCTTATTCTTTACAATAGTATCATAATTTTCCCTCCAAGTTTTGAACATTTCAAATCATCCTTTATGCTTTCTCTCCTCAGTTCTTCATATTTAACCAGCCAGTAAATTCTACAAATGATTTCTTAATGTAACATTTGCTTCCTATTCTCATCACCTCAATTCAAGTTTAAACTATTTCTAAAACATTTTGCTCACTGTATTTTATTTCCACTGCTCACTGTTTTGGGACTACCAAGATACAGTAATTTAAATTGAAAAAAATTTTTGGTCATATCCCATTAGGGACTCAAAATTATTTAATGTCCCTTTAATCTCTTTAGCAGAACATTATTTCTTAGTATTGACACTATAGGGCTTAGACCCAACTTTTTCATCTGGAGAAACTCTTTAGCTCTGGTTACACTGAGACTCTTCTGAATATGTCTTTGCATTTCAGTCTGGAGGTTTTAGTGAAACCTGACCCTATCCACCTTACTAGGAATTACCTTCCTTTGTCTATCTACCTCTTTACCAATCCTTAGGAACAATTGAAGTCTCACTTTCTACATGAAGGTTTTACTCACTGCCCATGCCTCTATGAGCTATTTCAATTTGTGCTTCCATGGGTGTATGTATTTAGTACTTTGAATACTTACTGTGAACCAGGCTTTGTGCTAGGTGCGGGAATACAAAGTGGGTTAAGATACGGTACCTTTTCTGGAAGAGAATAATTTAGTGTGATGAAGCAGATATATAAAAACACAATTACAAATAATATATTGCTGTAGTAACAGAGCAGTGGACAGTATGTTTTAATATAAACAGCAAGCAGAGGTACAAAGGCCAGTTTGAATTAGGCTGGGTGTGGCTGTAGGTTTAGATAGAGGTGATAATTGAACTGAGTCTTGAATAATGCCTAGTAATGAGGGTCAGGCATGTAGCAAAGGCATAGATATAAGAAACAGCCTGGTGTAATTGGAAGGTACCAGCAGAAAGGGTTTATTGACACATGAAGTATCAGGAAGAGATGGCTGACATTGAAACTAGAGCAGAATTCAGAGACTGAGGCAGAAAAGGTCCTTTTTCTCACGCTGACAATCCAGACTCTATGCTGTGGATAGTGTGACCCCAAAGGACTTTAAATAGGGGAGTGAAATGGTCAGTTTAGTGTTTTATGCCATCTATTTTGGCCACTGTGTGAGGGATACTTTTGATCAGGGCAACTTGTTGAAAGGGAGACTAGTTAGGAAATATTTCAGTGATGACCAGGTGAATGCTTAAGCTATAGCAGTGCTAATGGGGATTAAGAGAAAGGGATGACTATGACAAATATAATTTTTCTGTAACAATCTCTGACACAGGAATCCCTATACAAGTAAACATGTCTCAAACTGTCATAGCCAGTGTCTTTTAAGAGAGTTCTGTATGTCATCAGTGATATTTTTATTGCATAATTTTTAATTAATGAGGGACAACTCCTTGAGATGTATCTTAGTTAAAGTCTTGATTTGTAAAGTTTTTCAGTCCTTAGAAAAGTCCTTAGGATAGAATTTTAACTGTATTTCACTAGTTCTAACTGTTTTGATCAGGACACTTTGAAGAAATTTTCCTCTACCCTTCTAGGTTCTTCTTAGCGGGTCTAAGAATTAAATTGACATGAGATAGATTAATAGGAGAAAATCAAAAGTTTAATAACCTAGCTCTATTCTGGGAACAGGCTCTCTCAATTCTTTTAGGCAGTTAGAGGGAAGGTCAAAGTTTCTTCCTGAGTCTTTTGAGCCTTGATTGTTTTCAGCTAGAAATAATCCACATGCCAAAGATACACTTTGGGTGCAAGTTTTGCTTCCCATTACCAGTTACAGTAAGCAAATTTCTGGATCACATAACTGGATAATGCAGGGGTACAGCTGGAATCAGCTCTGTCTGGATCAAGCTATTCAGAAGATATCTTCAGGGCCTCCCTGGTGGCGCAGTGGTTGAGAGTCCGCCTGCCGATGCAGGGGATACGGGTTCGTGCCCCGGTCTGGGAGGATCCCATATGCCGCGGAGCGGCTGGGCCCGTGAGCCATGGCCGCTGGGCCTGCGCGTCCGGAGCCTGTGCTCCGCAACGGGAGAGGCCACAACAGTGAGAGGCCCGCATACCGCAAAAAAAAAAAAAAAAAAAAAAAAAAAAAAAAAAAGAAGATATCTTCAGTGTTCACACTCTGTTTTCCTCTAGTGTAAGTCCTCTCCACAAGTAAGCCAAATGGCCAGTATCTTTGGCAAAAATATAAAGAAGCTTTTGTTTGGCTTAGTTTGACTCACTGTTTTGGGGGCTACTGGGTTAGACTAATTGGTTGGAGCTGAGTCAGCCCTGGCTCTGGAGCGGGAGGAAGATCACGCTTGCTTGAGCCTCATGAAGTGGGCTTTCCACAGGAAAAAAGTTCTCTAGTACCAGACAGAGTGGGGGAGACAAAGTCAACACATGCCCACTACAGTCATTTTTGTCACTATAGGAAATTGAAGTATAAAATGAACGCCATTCTTTTGGGGCAGTTGAAATAGTGGGAATTTGTACCATTGCATATTCTACGTTCTGGCCTTCCTTTCAGTACCTAGAAATGTGGAACTTTGGAGAACACAACTGAGCCTAAACTCTCAGATGTGCTTTTATATCTGCCACATTCACTCCTATATTTGCCAGTCCAGCTACACATCCAGGAAGATTCTAAGACCTGACCCTGATACATATTCCCAGAGAATCTGCATTAAACATGCTTTTGAAATACAGGGTTCTCAGAAAGAGAACAGATATATTTTAATGGGCCATCTTTAAATATTTTCTGAATGATAGAAAAACAAAACCTTGTGAAATATAAAGGTTTAGTATAAATTTGAGTAGACTGGAAAGTAATATAATGTACACCTTGACTAGCTTCCTGGTAATAGAAATGCGATAGTAAATGGGAACATGAATTTGTTGGACTTAAACTCTATAAAACAACTTTTATAGTATCAACCTACAGAGATGTGAGTAATTTAAAAATTGTGTATTTTCTGTTGATTCCTTTATCCTATACTGCTTTACTCATAGTCTTCTATTTTCACTTCCCTAAAGCTAAACAACTGGTGAAATAAATATGATTAGAATTTATTACTATTTGTCTGGTATAAAAAATCTATTCCCTAGGTTTTAAGGGATAATCTAAATGACAATGGAATGTGGTGACAATCATTAGGAGTTAAAGATACTGTTTAAAAAATTTTAGTGTTTCCTTAGAGCTCTAAACTTTCATTATTGTATTTCCAATGTATTAAATTAGGTATTTTATTTCCAGAATAAAATTTCACAACACCGTGTTTGCAAGTATATCTTATATCAGCACACCTTCATCATCAACATCAATCAAATTATCTTGAATTTAAAACATGCTTAAAACATGATACTAGTATTCATACCTTATAAGAAACTGCATAAAGTTGTGAAGAAGACAAACATTTGGAGTCAGATCTGAGACTGAGCCTTAGTCACTCCACTTGGTTGCTGTCTCACAAGATTTTTATAAATATTAAATGGGATAACCTATACGAAAGCTACTAGCTTAGTGACAGGAGTTCTTGTAGATGCTCAAAATAATTTTCTTTCCTTTTTCATTCCTATTTTCCTTTCTCTTTTTTTCTATTCCCTTATTATCTTTCCCCCTCCTTTCTCTTCCATTTTTAAAAATCATTTTTCTTAGCATTTCTTCCTTCTCTCAGATTAGCCTTTTCTGTCTTTTGTTCTTTTGTAACTCATTTGAGAGCTTCAAGCTCACGTCCTTAAAGATATAAGTACAGTAGAAAAGAGCCTTTCTCTACGGAAGTTCCTCCCACAAGTTCAGGGATTCGCTCTGATTGGATACTTGGTGTCTACTCCTAAGACACTCTGTGCTTCCAAGGGATGTGGTGTGCTGACCGATACGACCTGTGTCATCTAGTGCAGCAGTGAGAATGTGTGGGAAAAATAGGGGATAGAATGATTCCTTAAAGGAAATTTCAGGTATTTCTATCAGAAGAAAATGATTGGAAGCTGGGTAATTAAAACCCAACAAGCATTCATTACATTTTCTTCCTTTACGGAGCTCACAGTTTAGTTGAAGTGACAAAATGCATCATATATACATCGTTCTTCAGTTCTTTTCTGGACCACTTTCTTTTCCCAGTCTATATAGTTCCTCACCTTCTCCTGTGACTCCAAATATAATGCATGAGCTAATGGCTTCCAATCTATATTTCCAATACAATTCTCTCCTGAGACAAAAATCTTTATATGCATCTGCCAACACCTCCAATCAGATACCCAGAGGGAATTAAAAATCTCAACACATGTAAAATGGAACCATTTATCTTCCCCAGCAAACCGATGCCTCCTCATGTGTTCATTACCATCTACTCAGATGCTGATCCCAAATTGGCTTTTCATACTTATTTCCTCTATATCCCTAATTTTCTAAATGTCTTGGGTCTTTCCACCTCACTACCCTAGTGCCATAACCTTGTCCTGGCTGACATCTCTCCCCCTCTGGATTCCTATAATTGCCTCCTAAATGATCATTCTGACTCCAGGCTTGTTCCTCTCTAATCCATTATACACAGCTTTTAAAAATTGTCCTCCAAATGACCAAATGTGGTTATACTACATCTCTGCCTGGAGGTATGCAATGGCCCCAACTGCCCTCAAGGGAAGCCCAAATTATTACAGGCCTTCATTATGTGCTTTCTGCTTTCATCTTTAGTCCCAATTTTATATTACTTCCTCTCCCTTACCCTGGTTTTCACCACTATACCCTATTCTGCCCTCCAGGCTTTTATACCTGTTGATCCCCTCTCCAGGTTATTTTTCTTCCCTCTTTTTGTTGTATCGACACCATTAAATCATTCACTCTTTGATTCTCTCTACTCCTTTGTTTCCATTTTACTAAACTCACTAGATTTTCCACACACTTCAGGTACCAATTTTGTCTCCTTTAAGGGCTCTTTATCTTCTAAGATCAAGCATGTTGTTGTCCTGTCCTGGAATAATCAGTAGGAACCTCAAGATTTCCCAGCTCAAGGTCTGCATCATCTTCCCCATTCACTTCATTCTCCTTGGCAGTCTCCATTTCAACTGATGACCTTTCACCCACTCCGATGTCTGTATTAAATTCTGGGAATTATCCCTGATTCTTCTTTCTTTGTTAGACGCACATCCAATGAATCTCCAGAGTTTCCTAATTCTACTACCTACATAGTCCTCAAACGTCATCATGTTTCCTCCCGTTCCTTCTACCGCTGCCTTCGTTTAGATCCGCATTATGTCTGATAACGAAAATAGCTAATGTTCATTTTTTTGGGCCAGCACTCTTTTTTTTTTTTTTTTTTTGCGATATGCGGGCCTCTCACTGTTGTGGCCTCTCCCGTTGCGGAGCACAGGCTCTGGACGCGCAGGCCCAGCGGCCATGGCTCACGGGCCCAGCCGCTCCGCGGCATATGGGATCCTCCCAGACCGGGGCACGAACCCGTATCCCCTGCATCGGCAGGCGGACTCTCAACCACTGCGCCACCAGGGAGGCCCTGGCCAGCACTCTTTTAAGTGTTTCCATGCATTATCTTAGTTAATTCTCATAGAAAATTCCTTTGAAATAAAGAGTACTGTGATTGTCTCTACACAGTTGAGGAACCGGAAGGTTGAAGAAGTTTGGCAACTTGTCTAAACCCACACAGCTGCTCTAGGGTTCTTGCATTTTTATAGGGGCTCTAAAATACAAAGACTAATGGAGTCCTTGACCTTGTAATAGTTCCTCTTAAAATCAGATACTTGTTTTTAAACACTTTCTTGAATTTTAGTCATAATATGTCACATGGCTTGCCCCCAATCCTGCGTTTTATATTGAAATCATTAAAAATATTTTCTGAGACTCTTTCATGCTGACATTGAGGCTACCTTTCCAAGTGAATTTGGGTCAAAAGAGTAGTAATCAGAAACAGCTACTGAAGGCAGAACACTTTCTTCTCTCTCTTCCCTTTCTACAGTGACATAAGCTTCCTTAGAGCTTTTAATCCTCAAACTCTGGAAGGGCTTCAGCAGACTTAATATTTTGTTTTTTAACCTACCTAAAGGAAAACTCAAACAGTGCTTCTCCAAATAACCACGTTCTCATTTTCCGCCTTATCCTTGCTAGCTCATTAGATGTCCACTGCCCTCCTCCCAAGCAGCTTTCCTAAGTATGTCAGTGGTGCACAGCTTGCCTTCTTAAAGACTGTGTTTTGCACTCCATTCATGCCACTTCACTGGAGAGGAAATCTGCATCCATGCTCCAGTGGAAGCCATAAGGTCACCACGTGAAAACTTGGAGGGCAAAAAGTGTTGTCAGTAATGAGATCTTAGGCATTTGGAAAGTTCACAGGGTCCTTTGTACAACACGGAAAAATCCCTCTGTTTCCCCTGGTGCTGTCTCATGCTAATTTCAGAACCTCAGCCAGTATAAGGCATCTCAACTGAAACTTCAGTTCACAGTGGAGCCCCTTTCATCCTTTTTTGCAGCTAGGCAGTTAGATTTATCTTGTTGATCTCTGGAAAAAAGGAAAAAAAGAAAAAAGAAACACAGACACAAGAATATAACAGATGGAACAAATTGAGGGGTTTGCTCCTAACACTTTTCTCCTGATTAAAATGAAAAGGGAAAATTGTTTTTCAGGGGGGTACACATCATTAGGGTTATTTAATACTTGAAAATTATGTGACATGCTAAAACTCTAAACGTTGCTGATAAAGGCTGAAAACAACAAATAGATTATGTCACAATTACAGGGATTTTCATCACTTTGCCATTGATTTTTGCCTTGTGACTCCTCTGGTTATATCCAGTGACAGAGCAGAAGGCCAAATTCACCAAAATGTCCCTATTTGTGACCTGTTTGATCCTACCACAGAAGAGAACAAAATAGAGATGGAGTAAAGGAAATAATTGACTCTCTGACCTCCTACTGTGTACTGTCTTGCCACTGCATCACATTTAAGCTGTGAAATTTGATTTGAAAACAGATATGCTTGGGAAATTCTGGAATTGTACTCCCAAAGAGTCACCTCATTATGTTTTGCATTGTCCTAGTTCTAAAACGTTGTGATTACACTTCTAGGAATGTGCTTTCATGGTACAGGAGAGAAAGAACACAGGTAAACGTCATATTAGATTGGACTCTAACTCCCCAGCCCCAAGTATTTGCGTTGTAGAATCAAAGAAATTCTAGCAAAATTATCTAGTTTAATTCCCCACCTGGAGGCTGAAGAGTAACTAAGATTCTTGCTCTCTGCTCGTTCTTCATTAGTCTTTTTTAAAAAGTGTTTTCTATTGAGAAATGAGTCATAGTCTTAAATTTGCCAGTCTTACAAGTGGGGAATGAACACTAATCCTGTGTCCCCCATGCTCTTACATAAGGCGGTCAGTGAAAGATCCTTTGAAATTGAGAAATTGTTTTATAGAGCACAAACCATGGAATCCACTGTACCGCGTTATGATTTAGCTGTTATGTTGGTTTAAAACACCAAATCATCTATTTTTCAACCTTGTTGTTGTCATCCTATAGACAGGGTGTTAGTATAAAACCATTTGTGAAATACTGGCATATAAAGGGTAGTATAAATCATAGCTTGAATAAGTGGTGATTTTTATTTAAGGATCAAGATTTTACCTAGTTTCTTATTTACTTATGTCATTTTCACTATTATTGGACAAGGTTAAATGATGTACTTCTCCTCACTTCCTCCTCTTCTTACCTAACTACCTACCTAACTTTTCATGTTTCCAGTGTGGCATTATATATTATTTTTTTGAAGAAGCTTTATCTGACTTGTCCCCTGATCCCCCCATGTCCTGCTGAAACCATTTTACATTGCGTATTGTGCTTTCCTTTGTAGCCCTTGTCAAAGGTGTAGTTATATACAGACTTGCAAATTTACTAGTATAACGTTGGTCACTCCCAGGAAACTGTGAGCCTAACCAGGGTGGAGCTATGTTTATTTTGTTCAGTGTCATATCCTGTAGTGCTGGGCAAACCTATAAAAGATTTCTGAAACTCTACTTACCATTTGACTCAATGCTTTAAGCAGAATTTATAACAAGAAACTCTCTCGCTCAATTCTAAAAATTTGGAGGGAAGAATCACAAAGGCTACCTTAGAGAAGAAAGATGTAATCTGCAAAGGACCAAGAGTAAAATTAGCAAGATTTATTAATGGACACAAGAGATACTAAAAGTAAATTATGCAATATTTCAGGAGTTTTGCAGGAAAAATATTTTAAGCCTAGAATCTCATACTCAGCCAAAATTGCATTTAATTTTGAGCATAAAAGAATACATCTGGGGATATTGATAAATTCAGAAGGTTTATCATTTGCACACTTTTCTAACAAAGATTACTGGAGGATATACTTTACTTGTCCAAGGTAACTATGTACACACACATATACACCATATGCCTTTCCTCTATGCCAACACAGTCATGCAAAAATCACTAGTAAACCTGGAAAACAGAATCTGGGATCTATACCTGGAAGGTGTTTGAACCAGACAGTGGCAGCTATGGTCATACTTGGGGATAAGGGGAGAGAAAAGTTATAGATATTACCTCGATGTTGGTACTATTTTAATGAGTTTGCTCAAAATTTAGTCATAACCATTGTAACGTATAGAAGGAAAATTTCTATATCACCTCAGAAAAAAGAAAAATCAATGTAACAAAGGGAGAAAGAGTGGGGGAAAGCATAAAAGGGTGAAACGTGTCAAGATAAGATCAAATATAGTGGTAATTAAAATATTTAAAAGAGAAGACGCAGAGAATGTGTTCAAAAAAGATCCAGCTCTACAGTGTTAACAAGAGATATACCAAACTAAAAACAAATATAAAATTTAGAAATAAAGGGGCATAAAGGAATGTATCTGGCAATGGTCAGAAAAGAAGGCATATGTAGCACCTTTAATATTGAACATGGAAATTAATACAAAAAACTAAAATCTTACTAGGTGAAGGGTATATTATAAAAGATACAATTTACCGTGATATGAATCTTGATTCTTTATATTAAAGATTGAGTCTTTATATTAACATGGTAATCTTTATATTATTTCATTAACAATCTGTATAGTAATCACATTAATTAATAACATTAGTAGGCTTTATTTGCTTCCTTATACATTTTTCATAATAAAAGAGTAAAGAACTTGGTATAAGTCTTCATGGATGGCAGAATGTGTCTGGAGGGCTCCAGAGTGGGGCTCCAGAGTGGCAGGAGCTATCTGAACCCAAACCTTCCCAAGCACCTTGCTCCCTGTTCCATGGGTCAGGGGGAGGGGTGGTCACCTTGTTGTCCAGTATCAATATCATTCTTAAATGGTGGAGGAACAAGTTATGAATTGACTTAAACACATTTGAATCTTTTCTTTCACCATTGTGCTCTCCTTTCTCACACTACTAGCCTGTTACTCTAATTAAAGAAATATTGATGCCATCAGAATGGAAGCTTTTGAATAATAACCTACCCTCTCTGTTTATGATTTAATCCTTCCTTTAGAACGGCATGGACAGCTTTTTTGGTGTCTGTTTCTAGATATACACATGTAACCACTGAGGACAGTGAATCATCAACTATCCATTGTTGGATAGTACTAAACCCAAATAAGGATGAGGATGACTAGGCCTTTGCTGTTGCTTTACCACCCATATATCAGTAGAATATATATTTTTTTAAAAATGAGCCACAGAAGTACAGAGCTCTAACTGTATACAAATAAATGAAGGATTTTAGAAGTGGAAAGTTTTATGCTCAGAGTGTTGAGAGAGAAATGACCCTGACAACAACTTCGGAAGATTTTTAAAGTTAACTATACAATTAAAGAATGGCTAGGAAGCCTGAATTAGAGATTATGTAACACTTTCTTAATGAAAGTGTTAATGAAATAATTTTTCCAGCGTGAGCCCCAAGAAAGTATTAGAATTTAGTTTTCAAGTTTATGAGAAGTAAAGACATATTTATGCTACATTTCTTCTTTATTTGCCCTTGTAATTGATTGAGGGCACACAGAAACAATATTAAAAACACTTCACTTTTTAAAACTATAAGATATCTCTATAACTTTTTTTTTTTTTTTTTTTGCGTTACACGGACCTCTCACTGTTGTGGCCTCTCCTGTTGCGGAGCACAGGCTCCGGACGCGCAGGCTCAGCGGCCGTGGCTCACGGACCCAGCCGCTCCGCAGCATGTGGGATCTTCCCGGACTGGGGCACGAACCCCTGTCCCCTGCATTGGCAGGTGGACTCTCAACCACTGTGCCACCAGAGAAGCCCCGTCTATAACTTTTTAAAATATAAATTAGAAAATGCTTCTCTCCAGTTTTTTTTTTTTTTTTTTTTTTTGTCTTTGAATGACTGTGAAGTTTTTAGATTTGGCCAAATTAGTCCACTGAGATAGGAATGTTTGATTTACTTGAATGGGCATGTGCCCACGTAGTTTTGTAAAAGACGTGGATACGTGAGAGGGAGAACAATAAGAAACTTCTAGAGAGCTTTATATCCCCAAACTGCACAAAGTACAGCATTTTAGTCAACTGTGGGATGATTTGAATATTTAGTTTCTGCACTCCCTGTTCCAGGCATGTTTTATCGTCTATCTGCTACCTTTCTGTAATAAAAGAGAAGGGGAGGCTCAGGGTCACTCTTGGTTTATTTGAACTGGTTTCCTCTCTCAAATAAACCCAGCAGGTAACAGTTGATACAGATGGAGAATCACGTTATAATTACCATCCATAGCATTGCCTTCTCCACCCCGCCCAACGCCGCGTGTGTCTGGCAGGACACTCAGAGCATCTCCACTCGGAGGCCTGCTTCTGCCTAAACCATGTGTATGCCTTTTTGATATTCCCACAGCATGCACAATATACCCTGGAACACCCACCGCTCAGGGTAATGTGTCTCTAATGCGATGAAATCAGTGGGAACACAGCCTTTTTTGCTTGACAGTATTGTCAGAGTGTATTATCTGGTTTAGGCTGTGGCTTCAGTTCATAGCAGTAGTCAGTTAAATTTCCCTTTCTGAAGCTGAGCAAAGTGTGGTAATGTCACAGCCACAGGCGACTGCTGTTCATAGGACGGTTACCCGAGAAGCATAGCCTCCTGGCTTGTCACACTGTATATATCTCAGGGTCTTCTCTGCCTTCCTAGTCAGAGGTTTCCAAGAATGTTGCCTGGAGCAGTCATGGGATGCAAAAGAGAGAGATTTTTGTTCTGCACTTAGCGACATTACCACACTTCACACTCAGTTTCTGAAAAGGGAAAATTTAACTGACTTGCTCTGAACTCTATCTATCAGATAATACATTCTGACAGGGCTGTGGATAAAGGCTAGAAAACCTACTAATTTATATTTCATTATCTTTGCACTTGGCTTAATCTGTTATCTTTTGCTAAGTGTTACAAAGATAACAAGGAGAGCTGAACTGAAAGGGGAAAGGGGAACCCTGACCCCACAGGGGATGCAGGAAGGCACACGAGATACTCAGCCTCCCGTCTGAAGAAGCCGTGTGCCAGGGGATACACTTTGCAGCTGGCGTCGAGGATGAGAAGAGGCAGGGCAATCTTGCACAGGTGGGGAGTGGACGGGGCATTCCTAGCATCTGCTGCTTCTTACTGTACTCAGAAAACAACCCAAGGATAATGGAATTGTGAAATAACACATGCTGATACCTGGGCTCTTCTTGACCCATGTCTCAGGTGGTACCACTCACGAGCAAGAATAAAATGATCTTCCCAGAACTTAGCCATTGTTATTGAAAAAGACACTATTACTTAAGAGTGTATCGGTACTTTCATTGGAACTTCTGAACTAATAGGGGTGTTAAAAAGGACCCCCCTTTTTTTTTTTACAACTTTATTGGAGTATAATTGCTTCACAATGGTGTGTTAGTTTCTGCTTTATAACAAAGTGAATCAGTTATACATATACATCTGTTCCCATATCCCTTCCCTCTTGCGTCTCCCTCCCTCCTACCCTCTCTATCCCACCCCTCCAGGCGGTCACAAAGCACCGAGCTGATCTCCCTGTGCTATGCGGCTGCTTCCCACTATCCATCTACCTTACATTTGGTAGTGTATATATGTCCATACCACTCTCTCGCTTTGTCACAGCTTACCCTTCCCCCTCCCCATATCCTCAAGTCCATTCTCAAGTAGGTCTGTGTCTTTATTCCTGTTTTACCCCTAGGTTCTTAATGACATTTCTTAAATTCCATATATATGTGTTAGCATACGGTATTTGTCTTTCTCTTTCTGACTTACTTCACTCTGTATGACAGACTCTAGGTCTATCCACCTCCTTACAAATAGCTCAATTTTGTTTCTTTTTATGGCTGAGTAATATTCCATTGTATATATGTGCCACGTCTTCTTTATCCATTCATCCGATGATGGACACTTAGATTGTTTCCATCTCCGGGCTATTGTAATTAGAGCTGCAATTAACATTTTGGTACATGACTCTTTTTGAATTATGGTTTTCTCAGGGTATATGCCCAGTAGTGGGATTGCTGGGTCATATGGTAGTTCTATTTGTAGTTTTTTAAGGAACCTCCATACTGTTCTCCATAGTGGCTGTACCAATTCACATTCCCACCAGCAGTGCAAGAGTGTTCCCTTTTCAAGAACCCCTATTTTGTTCAGGGACAAATCTGCTCTCCTCTGGGGTAGAGGATGGCCAGTTGTCATAAACACTGCTGGAGGTGGAGGGCTGGCGGTTAATATCCAATTCCTAAGCAGGAATGTAGCAGTACAATTTGGCACTTTTTTATAATATGGATAAACCTACATTGAAGTTGTCCAAGCTTTAAAAAAAGATTATAAATTAGAGACAGTAAATTCAAGGACTCTCTGGAAGTATGTTGAAGGCTACTCTATACATTCAGTAGTATTTATTTATAAGGTACTAGGTCAGGCATTGGGAATCCAAACATTTACAAAATTTTCTCCTTGGAGGAGAAAGGAGAATCAGAGGTCACCTGATTCTCTTTTTGATCTGTGTTGACAAGGAGCATACAGGAAGGAGGGTAGATACAGGAACATAGACTTCAGTTCAAGGTTAGCTCTGTCTGTAATTTATTCTAAGAGGCATTATACCTCTCTTGGGGGCATATGCAAAGCAGAGAGTTGTGAACTAACTGTATATCTTTGTTCTCAGAAAGACCAAGCTGCACTTCTCAATCCAGAGCAAACGATTCCTGCACTCAGAGCTTCTGCCTCCACGTGTATGAAGTGGAGTGATGGGGGGAGTAAGAATGCAGGCTCCAACTATATTTTAGGGATGAAAAGTGCCAAAAAGAAAGTGACTATAATCACAGGATTTTAGAACTCAGAGGAACCACAGAGATTATTTAGAGGAAAAGAACCAAACTAGGAGTGAGAATCTGGATTCTAATCCTAGCTATGCCATCCACTCCCTGCGTGTCTTTGGGAAAACACTTTCCCCTAAAGTCTCAGGGACATCTTCTGTAAAATGAGACTATGTGAATAGTTTACCTCTAAGAGACCTTTTTACTTTAATTCTTTACGATGGTATCTAGAGAAGTGGGAATCAGCCAGTGTTACACAGGACGCTGATGAAGTAACCAGTACCAGAATTTCTGATTCTCATTCCAGTGTTTGTCTTTTCTCTTTTTTATGTCATGCTGACTCTTTGTTTGTTTTGTTTTTTGTTTGTTTTTTAAGTTTGTTCAGATCCTTGGAAAAGTACCTTAAAGATTCAACATTGGGTCAAGAGTCACAATACATAAATACTACTTGTTATTGTAGAGAAGCTTCTGACGACGTCTTTAATGATCCTTAATGCTATGAAGCAGCTACTGAAATAAATAGCTTATACAAATTTCAAAGTATGGTACTGAGATGCTCATTGAAAATACAAGAATAACTGTATGTTATCTTTAAAATATGTCTTTCCCTAATGATGTACCCCAAATATCTGTGCAAAGGTAATGTCAGCTCCCAAGTTTTTCTGTTCGCTCAGAATATGGTGTCCTGATTTTAGGCCTTGCTGGGATCAGCTCTCAAAATTCTGCCAAACTACTTTTGACATAAGCCGGCTGAGAGGCACTCAGTTGTTTTGTCAATTTCTCCAGGGAACTTCTACAGTCACCCCTTGGGAGGTGGTGATAAGGGCTTCATCATTCTGAATTTTCTCCACCTCCCACACACAACCAATTTTGGTTCCAGGTGTGTGTGTGTGTGTGTGTGTGTGTGTCCTTAAATGCAAATTGGGAAATGGCTTTCCTGCTCTTACAGGGCTCTTCCTATTAAATTTTGCTGTGCTCAACTTTCTCTTCTTCCGGGGAGCTCTCCCATCGACATTAGTAAATAAAGTAGATCCTGAATTCCTCATTTAACTTACAACCTAACACTCAATTTTGAGGTACTGATGAAAGCTGTATGTTATTATTTGTGAACACTTCATTTCTGATGTGTTTCTTTTCTGTAAAGGGAGCTTTGATAGTGTAACGCCAAGTCTCTCTCCAACTCATTATTTATTTTCATCCCTGGAGGGATGAAAATAATTACTTGACTAGCAATATTGGGAGTAATAACTGGGCAGGTGTGGCTTAGCCCCACCTTTTTTTTTCTCTTCTGTCCACTGTCCCTCTAGTATTTCTGTTCCCTGGAGGGGGAGATGGAGTGTGAGGTTAGCTTGGGCTCAGTCTTGCCTCTGCCTTGGGGTTAATTCTGCCTAATTCTGGGATTCAGTCATGAGGCCCATTGAGCTCTCACACTGAAGTTCACCCTCCATCCTAGTTCTTATCGGTAATAATGGTGACATTATCTTTCATGTTGTTCAGGCCTTGGGTAGGAAAGAGGGGAGTTAGTTGCTGAAACTCCCTCAGAGATACTACCTCTGACACGAAGAAGGATTAAAATGATGAATTATTTCAGTTGAGTGAACAAACCCTTAGTGATCATCTACTAAGTGCCTGGCATGTCATTAGACATTGGTGAAATAAACATGAGTTAGACGTAGTTCCTTTCTTAAAAGAGCTCAGAGTTCAATGCAGTAGATTTGTGGGGAAGACTAGGGACACCAGAAGGAAGGGGACACATTAGGACACACAAATGTTTATCCCTACCAAGCAAGTCTAAATTACCTAGGAGTGTGGTTGGGAGGAGGGAAAGGAAATAAAGGCAAAAGATAAAAAAAAGTTTGTGAGTGGATTCCACGGATGCTTCATTTATCAATAGCAAACCATTTCACTTTTTCTTATAGTCATCTTTTAAAAAATTATTTCAAAAAATACAACTCTTCATGAAAATATAACCTTTTCTGTAGACCAAAAAACTTCAGTCTAAATACATAGCAAATAGACAAATGAAAATTGAAAAATTAAAAATGTAATTTTTGATTACATGTGACAAATTAAATGTCTTGGTGGCTAATACGTGTTTTTCCATGCCTGAACAAATTAGCCTCATTTACAAAGTAGGAGTCACAGCAGCCACCTTGTGGGGTTTTTGTAAAGATTAGCATTAATGAATTAAACACCTTGGTGGGAAGTAAATGAGTAATTAATAAATGGTAAATATTATTATTTATATTGTGGCAAACATCTAATTTGAATTTGATTTGAGTAATTCCTTGAAACTGAAGCTCATGAATATCTCTTTCTGTTGCGTAGGGACATAATGCATACCTCTTAACCTCTTAGATGTGTTTGATGTTATGTAATCACAGTGGAACATGATCGAAATTTAGATAGGCTTAGATTATGTTGTGGCTGGGATCAGGGGGCTGAGTAAAATAAATTGAGGAAAAGGCAGAAAAAAAAGAGAATGTTAATTTATAGACAATCAACAGTCAATTGTCCCTTGACTTTTTAAAAACAGGCTGTTTAGAGCAATGCTTATCATTTAATTAACTATGTCTATTGACTTGAAACAAATTATCTTTGCTTCTGCAATCTTTAGCAAAAATGACTGACCTTCCTTACTTCTGTTTGAAAAATCCCACAACATACTAGGAGTTATAGAAACAAGTGTTAGCGTATTGGAGTCATTCTGATTAAACAAGATTTTCTCTCTTCTGTGGAATCTGAATGAAGTTTTTTTTCCCTGATTGTCACAGTTTAATATCAGAAAAAATAAATATAAATTACTAAAACCTACTTAGAAGATTTTATTTGTTGGTCGTGATTCACTGTAAAGGCATATGCTATGTAGAAATAATACTGTGTTCCTTTTTTTCCTAGTTCTTCGTGTTGGGCTAAATTGGAAGTGGTGGTGACTGGAGGAGTGGGGGGCGGGGAGAGAGAGAGAGAGAGAATGAATGAATATCATTTTCGCTCTGAAGGAGCTGTCACAATACTATTTCACTCTGTGCTTTCTCCCTTCTGTATCCCCCCAAATTAAGTAGTATTTTACTTTGAATCTCTTCACATTCACTCCTTTTTTTTCCAGGTTAACCCACACAGAGTAGACGTTACATTTTCTTTCCGGTTAGGATGACTTCCTAGAGACAAAAGTTGTTGTACAAATCATATCCCATTCACCATGCTCCATTTTGGAGATCAGTGAGTGCTGCCATCTTCAGCCATATGGACAATTCTGAGAATGCCTCTTAGCAAGTGTCCAGTTCCAGGGAACAACCCTATGTGCTTTATTCAGGGTCAGTGAACTGCATACGAGGTGTTGCATTTTTAGTTACCATCTGTCTCCTTGCATCCCATCTCTGGCTTTCTAGAGAGGATTTGGTTCAGCACATATTGTGCTGCAATCGTGGGTCAACCCTATTATGTGAAGCCAAAGGGAGCTTAGCTCCTCAAGGAGCTACACTAAATCCCCTGCAAGTTCATAATCCAAGGACTGTAACACTCTATAGAAAGAACACTAGAAATGCTGCATGCACTTAATTTGGGATTTCTGTTTCCTAGTGCACACACACACATACACACATGGCGAGATGTGCCCTGCCACACTTTAGGTCTGCTGTTATCCATTCACGTGCAAGCCATTTAACCACATGTGTAAACACACAGGTGTGTGTGCCCCTCCTCACACACACCTGTGTGTTCCCCCTAGGAAGAGCAGAATGTGTCACTCCTCCATTCTGCTCTTCCTAGGAGGGAAGAGTTACGATAGCTCCAGCCTTCACCATGCACTGGTTCTAAATATTTCTACTACGGTTTGGCAAGAGACGTTTTACAGACAGCCTATGTCTATACTGTAAAAACACACAATCCCCACATCTCATTGGTTTAACTGATAGACATTTTTTTTAACACATGCTCAGTTTACTTGCTGGGGTGGTCTACTCCACGCCTGCATTCAGGAGACACACTGATGATCATAGCACCAGTTGAACCGGTGGCTTCAGTGATCACCATGGAGGGGAAAGAGAGTGAGTGCATGGAGGCTTCATACTGCGGCTCTGTTTCTCAGCTTCGAAGTGACATCAGAAGTTCCACTCACTGCCATTGGCCAGAACTAGTCACCTGACCCCACCTCACTGCAAGAGGGCTGGGAGGTGTGGTCTTCTGTGTGACCAGAAGAGAGGGAAACCTGATATTGGTGAACACTGGTAGTGTCTGCCATACAGGACAAGCTGAATACTTGGTTACCTGTGGTTGAGTTTCAAAGGACAAAGCCACCATAGTGACGCCTAAAGTCTATTGACTTTCCTGTTGTTAGACTGGTGAGACTTTCCAAGGAAAGATTATAAGAAGTTTCCCCTATACAAGAAAATCTGGAATTTGCTCCTTTTTGGTTATCTCTTTCATGTCTCCCAGTCACCAAAGTGGCCTGTAGGTTGTAACACAGTCCTTTAGGTCAGATACCTCTTCTCTATTAGACATGCTAGCTGGCAGAGACTGGCCATATTTCCTGCATTTCCAATCTCATGATTGCTTTCTTGGACTCCCTACAGTTTATTGCCCAAAGCAATATTGTAGAAGTTTTCAATTGGCTGGTCTTCACTCATTACTCATCATTTTAGCAAGATCATAGTGTGATTGGCTGCTCTTCATTTGCCTTTAGATCATTATGTTCCAAGGAGACAGGCTGATTCACTGATGGTCAAATCTCAGAGTTGGTTCTCAGCTTTGGATATTGTCTGATTCATCTTCCCAACGTATCAATCCACTGTCCTTCTTGGGAGGTTAGCCTCTTTGGTTGGGTTTGAATATGGCTTTATGTTTGATTGGTTTTCATCTTCTTTTCTAAAACCATTTCCCTTTATTTGTAAAGGAAAGATCTTATCAGAAAGACCAAATGAATTGGTCATGCCCTGTGGCTTCATCCTCGTGTGTGTTCATAGCCTCTTCATTTGTTTCATGGAGATTTACAGGTTTATACTTCCATCAAATACACTTTCAGGTAGCACAGACAGAGAGATTAAGTTCTTGCTATTTACCTTTACTCAAAAAACGTTTTCAAAAAATTTCCCTGCCTTCTTAAGCAAATATGCACTTGATTTGTATTTCACTCAGATTATGTCTATAGGTGGTGAAGCTTTGAATCTCAATTTCTACGAACCATATTTAGCACTGTTCCATTACTCTTTCCTTTGATAAAAAATAATTATAGATCCATGCCCATTATCATGTGACATGTATGGGAATTATAGAGGTCCCTGCCTCCCTAACTGTGTGCTTGGCCATGTGATATGTAGGTGATGCGTTTCACTCAATGGCTGTGCATGAGAAACTTGAAGGTCTTGTAAAACAATTTAGAAGGTCTTGTACAAGTGTGCCTAGGCAATACATCACATCATAAGTCAGTATGAAAATAAAGCCATAATTAATCAAGTGGATTGACTTTATTCTTTGATTTTTGGTAACATTATCTTCCCTCAAACATTAATAAATAAGGCATCTGGTTTTGTAGAAGACATCCAACTATCATTATGTATCAATTGTGTACCAATTACTAATTGCCACATGTGTATGAACATTAACCTTTTATGTGTTACTTAAGATTTAAAAAAGATAACTCTCTTTGGATGTGAAAATTTTAGACTCACACGAACAACCCAGAAAGCACAGGTTAGACATGGTTTTCTTGTTGAATAATACTTGTTTGTTCATCTGTTTGTTTTGAAGGATGACTATTTGTTGAGCACTTATATGAGTGGGATATATTGCTAAGGGAATGTGCCTTCCCTAGTTGGAGCTTCACCATCTTTGTGTAAGATAGCTTCTATTATTTCATACATCTTCTAAGGAGAAAACTGGCTTTGTAAGGTCAAGCATCTTATGCAGTTTTATAAAGCTAGTCAATAATTAAGTCAGAAATGACTCATACATTTTTCTCAGAGTTTAGAGCTTGAACTGTTAACCACTACTGCACTATTTTAATTGAGAGGTGGTAGCCAAATCAAAACCTAGGCAACAGCTTTCGACTTAGGATTCACATTGCATATTGAGACTGTGAACCATGTGTGTCTATTATCTCCTCTCTCTTCATAAATAACCAAATAATTTGAGCACCTAATATGAAGTAGACCTTTTACCAAGTCATGAAAATATATCAGGGGACAAGATATCCAGAGAAATTGCTTTCAAGGAAAGGATTCTGGTGGATATTCAATAAATGCTAAAGAAGAGTTCACACTGCTTTGCAATGCACTAAAATTATTAAAATAGAAATATTATTTTTCTCACTTGAAATTCTCCTCTCGTGTGGATGTCTTCTGTAACATATAATAGGAAATTTCACTCTGTGAGTTCACATTGAAATGCTTTACTCTGTCTAACATAGGAAGAAAATTGAAAGTCATGCTTCTTCCCAGTGGCTGAAAGTATGTGCCTGGCCTTGGCCTGTATTAGGGGGCTAGATGGCTGTTTCTGCTGTGTGTTTGTCACCCTTCTCATCCTGATCTGTTCCCAAATTCACTTAAAAACAATGGGGCAATATTATGGCAGATCTTAAGATCTTAATCTTTATAAGATCTTTTGCCCCCCTCCACCATTCTCTCCTTCTTATATTACATAATATTGCGTTCTTCACTAAAAAAGAAACCTGAGAGTTCTACATTTGAGGCTTTTATTTGCTTTACAATTCTCCTCTTTCAGTTCACATTTTAAAGAACATTCTTTTTTAAAAAGAAAACATGTTATGTGAGTAGTCTGCATGCCCAATGAGTGTCTATACCTCTTTAGTAATGTTGATCCTTTGCCGACAGCCTCCCTAAAAACAAGCCATTTCTTTCATTAAATGAAACTATTATAGTTTAAACTGAGCGACTAAATAGTCTTAAAGATTTTGTTTTCCTGGGACAATTACACTGCCTTCAATGAATGTTAAATTTAAGCCAAATTCTAAACAAAAACTGAATATTTAAAGTGAAAGACAACTAGGTTATTTCTTTTTAAAATGCCAAGTTACTCAATAAAGCAACGTCAGCAGGCATTTGCTTTACGTTTTCACACTGAAACTATTTGAAAACTTTTTCAAAATAATTAGAGTGGCTCAGAAGAGGAGAATCTCACTTTGGGATCATAACAGCAAATATAATATTAGATAGTTCTTATGTGGCTGAGAGATAACTTTATACGTTGACCTGGATCTAATAGGCTTTCGGTTTGGAAAATATAATTTTATTTGGAATTTTGAGAGACTTTTATCTTTTGATTTTTGCCCTTAATATGATCTACTTGTAACCAATGGGATTTTTTTTTTTTCTGGGTCCAACTACTGATACTTCAGTCTATGGGCGATAGTACCCAACAAATCTTCAGTCAGTTTTGTCTGCCTTAGTGCATATAAGCCCTGAAAAAACAAAGCAAAACAAAATAATTTGGAACTTAATAGAGCTAGAAAAAAATTAGTAAAAATGTATTATTGAGTACTGATGAAGAGATGCAAATAAAACTACACATGTTTTAATCATAAATGCTTTGGTTGCATCTCAAAGATACGGTGATCCAATAAAATGAAAAAAAAAAAAACTCCTTTTGAGAAGTTACTTTTAGATGAGAAGATCCTATAGTCAGTCAAAATCTGTAACAAGTTTTGGTCTGAGATAATCCAGAAATCATATTTCATAACTGGTTTAGGGATACTTAGTATTTTAATAGGAGATATGCCTTCTGAATTGTTTGCTTAAGGCAGATATTAAAATTAATCTTCATTCCCTGACCATCAGCCAAACGATTGCAAGGAGAGTGAGCTAGAAGAGCATGTGGCTGCTGAAGGATTGGTTACAGATCATCTAGAAGATAGTTAATCCACAAAAAAGAATTTAATGAATCAACCATATAAGTGTTATCTGAGAGCCTATAAAACTAGGGTTCTTCTCACAGAATAATAGAAAGATTCACAGATATACTTAAAGTGTGCTTATCTGCCTATTTTCCAATGAAGAACCCAAAGTAAACCATATCCTCGTTCTTACTAGCTGAGAATCTTCCTTTTCACTTTAATTCAGGCCCTGAGTGTTGGCACCACAATTTTGCTCTTAAACTACCTCCACGGTCGCACAAGCTTTTCCGTGACAACCTTTCGCTGATAGGCACACTTTAATTGTTTGTGTTCTGACAAATGCTGACTCCTGTATTTCACTCCAGTCTTCTTTTTGTTGTAATAGTCTATCAGTCAGAAAAATGTTCAAGTTTCATAGCTGGTTTTCAGAGGGAATACAATCTTGTATCTATGGACTGCATTTTAAGGATGATTCCACGAAGAGTGAAAAATGTCCAGAAGCCAAATATAGTATACTGTTATACACAACTACTCATGTTGGAAGCACAATTACTTTAATTTTATCTAAGTTTCTATCATGTTCCATAAAAAATTAATAAATTTGATAGGAAACCAACATTAATTATACTCATTTATAATTGAACTGTTGAATCTTTAATGTGAAACTTTTTTTTTTTTTCTTAATAAAAAGCCTCACAGGATTCACTAACCTTTCTCACATCTGTGTCATAATGAGGGCAACTCTCAGGAGAGTAATTAGCAGAGGCCTGGCTGCCATTTACATATTTAGTACACATCTTAATCTTTGCTAAGCCTAATTTGCATTGTTTGGCTTTCTTCATTTTATCCTCTAGAACTTCAGTAATGGTTCTCCATCTGAATAGCTATAAACAAGAACCTGGAGGATTAACTTACAGGATCATAGATTTGTGTTATCATAAGGCTTTGCCTGATCTCGCCCTTGCCTAATGTTTCAGCATCTTCTTACACTACCTTCTTTTATTTTTCTACTCCCTGCTACACTAGCCTACTCTCGATTCCTAGGACCAATGAACTCTTCACTGCTTTAGGTACTTTTCAGTAGCTCTTTCCTCTAAATGGAATAATCTTCTCACTAGCTGTCCTCAAGTCAGGTTTACTGTCATACTTGGTAGTTTCAATGTCACCCTTGCTGAGAGACCATTCTGTTGACTCCACCTAAGCTAATTCCCTATCTTTGCTCTCCCTACCATTAACCTATTTGTGTTCTTTTAACACTGTTAAGGGTCTGTGTTTATCTTCCCATTTTATTTGTCTGCTTGTTCTCCAGACATCTTCTCGATTAGAAACTGTCAGCATCCAAGCACTCCAGTACAAGTGACTCAGCAGGAATGTGAGGTTTGCAACCCTGTGTGTTTAGGAATCATGGGTAGTGGATTCAACCTAACAATATAGGGCAAAGGATAAATCAGATGGTAACACAGGCATGGCTACTCAGTGCCTTTTTTACCCCTCCTGCAGCCTGTAGGGTAAGTTTCACAGGTCAGAGGCCTGTTTTTTATTCTGACAACCCAGGGCGGGCCTCATCATCAACAACTCAATCAAAAACTGACTCTCTAACTCTCACATCAGGTGTATCCAAATGATGGGGTTCCAAAGTTTGAATGTCTATACACAGGACCTAAGGTATTCTAACCTAAGACTTATACGAAACACAATTTTTCAGTCATGGGCCTTCCACAAATATAAGATGAGTGAGAGCAAGAGCTTCATCTCTCTTTACCACTTAAATGCCACAGATCAATGAATGCTTGGAATTTAGTACATAGACGGTAAAATTAATTGTATGCATGTATAAATAACCGAATGGACAGAATGAATGGAAAAGTGAAATAACCATATGTAGCATCCATCTTTGGGTGTCATGTAGACATAGGTTTTAACTTTTAGTATTGAGAAACCTACAGTTTGTCTTTCAGCATTAAATAATTATTTTCCCACACGCGGAGCCTTTTTCACCTCTTCTCACATCCTCTCCAAGAATCAGGCATATGCTTAGCCAGGAAAAGAACACTTTGCCTCAGTGGGTGGGCTGTGTGCTTCCAAAACGAAAACTGATGCTTTACAAGTATTGCAAAAAAATCAAATTATCAGGGTAACAGAAACAGACTCAAGCAATGCCTTCTGCCAGATTCTCTCCAGATCTGGCCCCCAGTAGGAGTGTGTGCCTGGGGGTGTGGAAGTGGGGATGCCGTGCATGCAATGAGTCTGCAGCAGCCTTTCACACAAGCACAGTGAGGAAAGGCATTCGTGTACTTCTATTTCTCTTCTCCATATCCCTCACATAACCCCATACAGGACTTCCCTCCATGGGTTTAATTAAGTAAAAATACTCTCTGAGCTGTCAGTCAGGGACTGAGTTCACCTAGGGCACTGACCTCCTCTTCTGAGGTATCCCAGATGAAGCTGCCAACTTTCATCCTGCTCTGATTAAAAGTTGTGAAAAGTTTTTTTGTTTGTTTATTATTTTTCTCTTGAGTATATCTGTAATTTTATTATTTAGGCAGATTCTTGAATTGCCTTTGGAAATACTATTTGTTTCTTGAGACAGTCATCATTCATCATGTGGTTTAGCTTATTTCTTAGTATTGAATTATTATGTAAAAACCATTATTTCCATCAACAACTTAGAATTATAATTCAATGTATATTCTTTATCTTTTACCCACCAAATTAAGAAAATAGTTTATCTTTACATTATTTCAGGGGTAATTCTTTGCTTTAGTGTGTCCTTCTGCTTAGGTCACTGTTATCACCATCAGAGTCATCTTAGTTTTTGAATACAATCTGTCATACTAAATCATGCTCAGTTTCTTCATTTGTTAAAAAAAACAAAATTTTTTTTAAACTCCTATCCCAGCACATCATGAAATACAACTAGAGAGGAAATACTTTCCCATGTAGCATATTCTTAAGCTGTGAAACATCATCCCCAGTTATATGCTACAAATTTTCTGTGTTGGTTAGAGTTCACTTTTTGGTGCCCTTTGTTTACATTTCAAGAGATAGGAAAATAAATCACTGACATTGAAGATTACATTTTCAAACCAAAGAGTTACAGTGATTGGTCACAGGTAGTTGGGTAGAAGTTTACCGAGCTGCTTCTTCACATACGAGACCTTTCCGAATAGAAGGATTCTGAAGACCCAATGTGATGTAGTCATAGTGACTCATAAGATAAAATTTATCAAGTGTGAAAAGTTACCTGAACTACTTCCAACTTCCTGGCAGTGTCTGTTGTAGTCTACTGGCATACCTATCACCTGTGTCTGCACTTACTCTGGGGAGCAGTCCACACCCAAGTTGTATGTTTCCAGAATTTTAACTGGACCAACATTCTTTTATGTTATTTATATTGGGCCCCATAATCTCATAACCAGTGGCTTGTGTATATTAATATTGGACTTCATGTTTTCTTAATCTTTGATAATTTCATTGTTGGGTAATACTTAAAACTTCACATATCAGTAGAGTGAAATTTGCTTACTTATTTCATATGAGAAGCTTTGGATAAGTCTCTCCAGCTTCCAGACAAGGAATACAGGTTTGTAAGACTTTCATCCTTCTATGCACTTAGTGTACATTTTCAGGCTCTTGTTTCCCTTGTGTTTCCAGATTCTTTCATTGACCAAGTTCTAGTGTAGTCAACTTTTTATCATTAGGACTTTGTGTTTTATCAGCTGAAATAATAAATAAGATGTATTCAGTTCCAAAATGCAGTCTCTTACTACTGTAAAATATTATCAAATCTCTCATTTTTTCTTATTTTCCCAACATTTATGCATTGTGTATAAGATCACACTGAGTTGAGATAAATATAGAATGTTAGAATTGTATAATCAATAAATATTCTCATAGATAAATATTTTGAGACCTAAAACTTGCCTAGCCTTACAAAGACATGGAGAAAGAAAAAATAAATCTAAGAATGTTGTTGAGATAATTTTTATTTCATAATTTAAAAACAATGTGGAGTATCTCTTCATACAATGCATTAAAAACAAATTGCAGGATTAAGGCAATAACCATAGTATTATCCACTTATAAATAATATCCTGAAAATGGGTAAGAAAAAAATAAAAATCTGATATTAAAGAATATGGTAAAAATTTATTGGATAAAGACAATAAATAAGTACACTCCTAAGAATTTAAATGGGTAACAATTAATAAAGAAAAGCAATCAATTACTCTAGGAGTCTAGTAATGAGCTGTATTTTTTTGTCTATCACATTGAGAAAGTTTTAAGAGCTGCTACATCTGTTGGTGAGATGGAAGAAAAATGCTGTATCAATCAACATCCTTAGTTGCAAGCACCTAAGACTTGCTCTGGGTGATTTAAACAGAAAAAGGAATATATTTGAAGACTATACTGTAGCTTCTAAACTAGCCGAGAAGGCTGCAAAACCAAGCTCAGATAATAAACAACAAAAAAAGGAGAAACTAATTAGCAGACACAATCACAAGTAAAATCATAAGAGAGGACCTGACTGGTGAGGCTACCACCTTGCACCCTAGGTATAGCTGCTATGGCCTCAAGTGTGATTCTCCAGTGCTTCCCCTAATGTGTCACTAGGCTCCAGATTCAAAGTCCAAGGTGGGTCCATCTGGCTGATTAAGTCTAGTTTACAAATGTGAGTTGCAGTGTTGATATTCTGGCTTCATGCCGAGGGTCAGGAAGAAAAGTCCTTTCGTGTTGCTGCGATGAAGAAACCAGGACAGCAAAACCAAGGCGAAATAAAGGATTATGTATTGACTGGATAACTTCCAATAAGGATAAATCATTAACATCTTTACTTTTGTTCATTGTAATTTGCACAGTTACCTGATTTTGGTTCTGTAGACATGGTTGAAAGAGGGAGTATTTGGAATAGTTGGCTGTTTAATTTGGGGTTCTGACCCACATCAAAGGAAAGTAAGAAACTATCTATACACAGGAGGTTTCCACAAATGACTGTAAGATGAAAAAACTAAAAAGTAAAGATTGGGTCTCAGCAGTGAGATGGTGAACATTCCAATGAGAAGTTCTTTTCTGCTCCATTATTGAATTCTTTTAACTCAGCAATCCAGTTCTTCATAGGAAAGAAAGGAGTAGAGAGGTGAGCTGGGTGGGGGGCGGTTTCCAGCAGGAGGTCCACCTGGTACAGAATGTCTGGATCATAGGGAGAAAAACCACTTGGGTGCAGCACTGAAGAGGCAAGGAGAAATGGCAGAGCAAGAAAAGAATCCAAGTCAGGGACAAGCAAAGACAGTAGAATGAGAATTCCCAGGGGAAAGGTCAGAAAACGTGAAGCTAGCTTGAAGCTATGGAAGGTTGGAGATTTGTTCTATTCCACCTGTGGATATTGAAAGCCCTTAAGAAGCCTCCTAGACCTTCAGAGTTTGAATAAAAATTCTACACACCAGCTGCCAATCCTTGTCCACACATCTGTGGTGTTACCTTGAAGGCAGTCACCTCCTCTTTCCCTCAACCTCTCTCCTTACACTCACTCTTAAGGGCATCTGGGTGCTATTTAAACATTAACCCTGGCTTTGTGCCTCTACTTTGATTGCTCCCCAACAAACTTTGCTTTATTTACCATAATGGTTTTGGAATTTTGACTACAAAATGAGAGCCCCTCATTTCTCTATATAGAACCATGGCCGTATGTTTTGACATGATTGCAAAATACTCTTCTTCTTTGTTAGTTTTCTCTCTTTCCACGTACTGACTTCTTGAAACAGTTTGGGAAGGGTTCCCCCCCGCCCAAGACTAATGCTGTATCTTTCAGTTGGGTTTGTTCCCAATGGGACTTCTGTATGGTGTCCATGAGAGAAGGTTTGATTGCTTTAATCTTTTCGGTTAGTAATCCCATTCTGACATATGGGGCAAGCAATTCTAATCTGAGAAAATAATGCTGAATTATAAATGTGCTGCGATTTATTTTTTTTTAAATACTCCATGAGAGAGTATATCAGCAAAACACATCTATATCATCAGCACTCTAACGGCTCTGTGTTGATTTAAGGTTATGACTTCTTGCTCCATAGTTCAAGTAGTATGGTGTGTGTGTGTGTGTGTGTGTGTGTGTGTGAGTATGAGTGTGTGTGTGGTGTGTTTTAAAGAGTTAAAGGAAAAAAAGTCACTTTTTAGGATTGCAGAAGAGCTGTTCATTCAAATTTAGAAACACTGATTGGTTTAAAAATTATGTAATGGTTTATAAAATGAGGAGTTTCTAATTATACTGCCCTGATATACTTGGAGTCTGTCACCAAAATAGGAAGGACCATAATAGATCCAAATATGTTTGGGGGAGGAACTCAAGCCTAGTGGTGAAAATATGAAACCTCATTATAGGAATCTTGAAATCAAATAAAAGCTAAAGTGCCAGAATGTAAAACCAATGGAATTCAATCATCATGCAATTCAGATTAGTATTTTCCCATTTTTTTAATGTCAGACTCCATACAAAGGATGATATAAAAAAGAATAAGAGATGGATCCTGCTATCTACAAACTCTCCCATTCATTTATTCATTTTATTTATTCATTCAATCAAAATTGAGCACTTCATCTATGCAAACCTCTTTGCTAGAAGAAGGAAGTCTAATAACTCTAATTCATGACTGATTATCATACCTTTTGAAACACACATGGGTAAAGGAAATGAGAAGACTTGGAACGTCAAATCTGTAATGCCCATGAAGAAAAGTGGAATTTCTGCCCGGAGTTGAAGTATTGCTGAAGTGAATCAAGTAGAGCACAGAGGGTTTTAGTCTGTTTTTCAATCCTTTTTCCTTCATGTGCTAGGTTTAGGTATAAGAGTCCAACATCAGTCATTTAAATACAGTGGAAGTTGCATGGAAATGACCATCCCCCCTCCCCCCATACACACAATATGGTGGGCTTGTAGACTCTGGATAGTTTGGTATTTTATTATCTTGACCTTAGGGAGGTCTCCATCTCTTCCTGATACAATGCACAGTGTGCTTTCTGGCAACTCCTACTGTGGTTTTCCACACATGTGTCTCCGTACTGCACTGGCCCTATCATTATATATTTTCACAACTCTGGGAGAGAAAAGAAAATGCAAAGGAATGAAATCCATGGCTGTGCTTAGCTCTGACTTGACCATGGACTTTAGAATAATTATTTTCTTCTTACTTTGCCACAATTGTCTGTAGGAAATAAAAGCTCTTCTGTATTATTATTTGTATCAAATTAATAATATTAACACCAGCTAACCATTTACTGCATACTTACATATCCTAATCCCTGTGTTTTGCAAGTTACATACATTGTTTTATTTAATCTTACACAGGCAGTGAGATAAAGTGGATTATCATTTTCCAGATAAGGAAACCTAAGACTCTAAGAGAAGTTAGGCAATTTGCCTAAAGTAGCATAAATAATAATTAGTGAAATTGGAAGTGATATTCAAATCCAAGTTTTGTGCCTCCTTTGCCTAGAATTTACCTCTATTTCTGACTCAGCCTTCTTTATTTTTACCAGCTCAGCATTCTTAATAATCTAGTGCCACCACCAGAAGTGAGAGCTTCACACCAAAGTCTCAGGGCGTCCATATGAGGTCTGCCCGCACCATTCCCTTCAGGTCCCATTCCCTTGTTCAGGTAACCCTTGCTTTGGTTTCATTTTGTAGCTATCTTCCAGCTTTCTGCCTTTTGGGTTGGTGCTTTAGGTGGACTCTGGTTGGATGGATTATGACTCTTATCAAGGCTCATTATTTTGGATGGTGCTTGGCTCTAACCTGGCTTCAGCCCGATGGCCATCCTGACATGCTTTGCCCACAACCTGAGTACTTGTAGCCTACCTCCTCGGATCTTTTTTTTTTTTTTTTTTTGCGGTACGTGGGCCTCTCACTGTTGTGGCCTCTCCCATTGCAGAGCACAGGCTCTGGACGCGCAGGCTCAGCGGCCATGGCTCACGGGCCCAGCCGCTCCAGGGCATGTGAGATCTTCCCAGACCGGGGCACGAACCCGTGTCCCCTGCATCGTCAGGTGGACTCTTAACCACTGCGCCACCAGGGAAGCCCCCTCCTCGGATCTTTTAATTTCACCTCCTTTGCCTTATTTCCCTCTAGTTGGTATGCTTTCAACTCAGGTTTACGTAGAAACTCAGTTCTACAGGGAATGCTTTTTTAGGCAAAGCGTCAAGTGGAAATGTCATCTGAGTAAGGACCTAAAAAACAGACCAGAAGAAATGCATACTAATTTACATTCTTGGGTTTAAAAGTGATGGGATATTATGCATAAATTATATAAACAAAAGCCCATAAATTAATGGGCTTTGATTTAAGATTCCTAATATTTATCTACTCTTTGAGAAAATTACTCCCATAGCTCCATTGCTAATTGTCTTTTTGGCTGGAAGTAGTGGTCTCTATATTAAGAAATATGTTCCTGGCACAGAGCTGGGTTCAAGGTAGAGAATCACAAAGTTTTTGTTTAATTAAACGGTGAATGAATGCACAGGTGCTCCAGAACTCATTTGATGGGCTTCCCTGTTTTATAGATGGTGTAGTGTAGATTTGAGCATTAAAATTAGATATTTTAAAAGGAGTAAAAAAAAAAGTCAAATATGTCATTTCTTGTCGACTAAACTCTGTGTGCAATAAGCATTCTTCACTTTCCACTCCTGAAATAAAGAAAAACTTGTGCTATATAAAAGATACCTTACTTAACTCAGGTATAGTCAATATTCTGTCTGTTTTTGTTATACCTTTATTAATTGCACTGTTTTCAGTTTGTCTCTTCAGAGTGAAAGCATAAGAAGTCAGTGGTTATATTTAATTCATTAATTTAACCAACTCTGTGCTTTGTACATAGAAGAGGTTGATGCATTTTTTTGCATACTGGTGTTTCTCCTTTGCAAAGAGATCTTTATTTGGTCTGCATGATGAACTTTTGAAGGTTGGCTATGGAAAAATAACTGCGAAGATTCTAGGTGGTATTGCTGTATGCAGCCTAATTAATTTACTTCGATAACTTCCTATTCTTTCCGTTGAGAACAGCGCCCCCTCTGTCAGCCTCCCACCCGCCCCCCCATAACTGTTTATTACAATCTAGTAACCTCTGGGAAACTGCGTTCTCTAAAATGCCTTTCCCTGTGGCTTAAAGATTTTTTTAAATAAATAAATACAGTTTATGTTGGGCATCTACCACTTGAAGGGCTAATGATTATTGACTAGCCTCCAGCAGGTATCAGGGAGTCTTGCCTCAGGGCCTTCCAACTAGCCCCCAAACCTGCCGAATGTTAACACATGTTTCTGGATTCTGGCTGGGATTGGACACAAACAAGGCAGTCAGAATGGACCATTTAGTGTACAAGTCAAGATGACAGATCTCTGCTTAATACAAGGAAGAGAAAAATTCGTATCTTATTGAAAACGGCAGAAGAGCCCCGGGTGCTTTCGCTTTGTGATTCTGCAGCAAAAAAGTGGGTTGTGTCAATATAAGTCTATGTCACCAGCTCACAGCTGCCACACTGAATTGACCCTGTTCACGGCAGACATAAAGGCCTTCCATTTCCAAATTCTCTCTCATGCTCATCTGTGAATGGGAGCAGAATGTGGAAAAAAGCCAACAAGTCTTCTTAGCTATAGGCGAAGAAGAGAGACAGAATTGCCTTAATGTAGCACAGCAATCTGCGGTGTGATTTCTACCATCCGGCAGCCAAACCAAGAATATTCCATTGCTCAGAGTCCTTGAAGGAGAATGCTTTGACAGCACCAGCTTATGCTTTGCAAATCATGAGCCAGAAAATCTTTGTACCCTTCTAGATTCTTCTAAATGGCACAGGGCTAGATTAAATAGCGCAGGCCTGTGTTTCAGAAATGGGTGGTTAAGATAGCCTTTCTCAAGTGAGGTGCTACAGATTGTATGTGAAATGTCAATAGGAATTCTTACAGAGGGTTTCCGTCATCAAAATAATTTTTTGGAAAGGCTTGGATTTAAAGTGATTATTAAATTTTAGGACATTTCAGTCATATTTTGGGCCAAAACTATAAATAGCTAAGAAAGATACATAAATTTCATAGTTTATTTGAATGTGGAGATTTTTTTCTGAGGAAGAGGTTTAAAGTGTTCTATGGACCACTCTTTAGGGACGCTGAACTACAAGAAGAAGCAGTATTGAAACTCCATCATCTATTATATTAGTGTTGCCAAATTAAAATATACCTCTCCATATATGCACTACTGAATGTAAAATAGTTGGCTGGTGGGAAGCAGCAGCATAGCACAGGGAGATCAGCTCCGTGCTTTGCAATGACCTAGAGGCGTGGGATAGGGAGGGTGGGAGGGAGGCTCAAGAGGGAGGGGATATGGGGACATGTGTATGCATATGGCTTGCTTTGTTGTACAACAGAAAATAACATGGTATTGTGAAGCAATTATACTCCAATAAATATCTATTAAAAAAATAAAATATACCTCTCACCCCAATATTTTAAGTTAATATGTTCATTTCAGCAAATATGAACTAGGTACCAACTACATGCAAGGAATTATATCAAATATTGTGGCATGGAATCAAAGAAAATAACAAGGTATGCTTTCTGCTATGTGGAGCTAATGATTTGATGATATTATAAAATATTGAGTAGTTTTAGAGTAAAACTAATATCCTCCAGGTTATACTCAGGGTTTGCTGCTTTTTGTTATTATTTTTAGAATAACATAACCATAAAATAATTGAAAGGGAAAAATCTTATTCTAATAAATTGGAGAGGACACTTACTCTGTCACCCTCCCTGTAGACCGGGCTATCTATAAATCATCCCAAATGTTTGTTGTTTCTGAAACTCATTGGACTTGCTCTTTTCTCTAGTTAATCTAGAATTCAGCTTCTCTTACAGGTAAATCTCTAAACATGTGGCCAATATTTTGTTTGGTAAAGAGTAGGAAAGAAAGACATGTATTCAGAATTAACTAAGATGAACTATGTGAATGCTTTAGTTTGTCATAATGGGATTCTTAATTGAACATAAAGCTTCATGAAGAAAGGAGTTTATTTCAATTTCAATTGAACCATATACACACAGTGCAGACCCCATGCATTCAGAGCCTGAATAACCATGGTGTCCAATTCTGCCTTCAAATGTACTGGGATTCAACTGGATTTACCTTATTACTTAATTTGATTCATATATTGACAGATAACTTTAAAAGGCAGGCAAAGGAGTAAGTCTTTGTACAGTGTAGTCGAAATAGCAAATCAACAAAATAGGCAACAGAAACAGACTATTTCTAAATATGTTTTAGTAGCATTAATATAAATTATGACTAAAGAAATACTGTACCTGGCATGCTAGTTAAAAAAAGATTTTAGAATTGGCAGAAATATCAATCTTTTTACTCTATTATTTCTTATTCTTATGGTCAAAAATTGCTTTAATCAGTTTGATTACTAATATTATGTACCAAATATGGCTCACAGTTGTTGGCTATTTTCAAAAAGAGAAAGCTGCCATCAAAAAATGAACATTTGCCATTACTAAACACGTTTGTTAGAGCCACAACGCAAGAAAGATAAGCCAAAAATGTTCCTTTGTTCACTTGGTAATTTGACAGTTATTGAAAGACCTCCTATATGCCAGGAACTGCATTATATATCATAGGTATCCAGAGAAATAAAAAAATTCTTGAGTTCAGATTATTTACAAATGTTAGAATAGTGGAACATTGCTAGATTAAATGTAGAGCTTTCCAACCTGACTTGTATGAAGAGGTAAAAGTTCATTGGATTTATAAATTCTTAGAAGTAGTGTCATTACCATCTTCATTAGCTGACATCCTCTTAAATAAAGTCATATATATATATATATATATATATATATATGTATGAATGTTAAATGTGTTTATTTGGTTAGGCATCATGATATGAGTAAAATAATCTCCACTTCAAGGTGCTGATAATTCAGAAGAAGAATTGAAATGTGTACCAATGTCCTTATATTATTTAACCATGGCATGCAAATAATACAAATAAGGGAGTTACAGGGGTTCAGAGAGAGAAATCAGTTTCAGTTAATAGAATGAGGAGCAGTTCTATCAGTTTGAGAATGTTCTTGAACAGTGTAAATAAAGACATACAATTGGAACACACCATTTGATACACGATGGAGTGTTGATAGAGAAAAGGCTATTTTGGACCAAAAGGTGAAGATAGCTTGAAGTCCAGAGTTTGAACATTATCCCTTCCTTCTTCCCTCCATATTCTCTCTCTCTCTCTTTCTCTCTTTTTCTCTCTTTCTTTCCATAGGTTTTGGGGCAGAGGGTGCAGGGAGTGTCATAATCCAACTGTCCTTTAAGAAGAGTATTCTGGCAATATTGTGGAGGATGGTGATGGAAAACAAAAACAGGAGATAGTTCAGGACATTATTTGCAGTTTAAGGGAAGATGATGAAGAATTATATAGGACAGATGTTGTAGAGGCATACTCAAAGGGACTTGTCAACTGATGGTACAGAGGCTTAACAGAAGGATGAGTCAAGAATAACTGATACTTCAAGCCTGGAGCCATAGGAGTAGAGAACATCAATAGAGCATATGTAGACAAAAGCCCAAGCGTCCAAGGAAAAATAAGGAAAAACATATAGGAAGGCTTTAATGAGATGGAAAGAAACAAGGAACCATCAAAGAGGCAATCAAGGAGTGATCAGTGAGATGGAGAGAGAAACAGGTTAATACAGGGACCTGGGACACAAGGAAGAGGATTGGGTTAAGGTTGTTTTTTGTTTTTTACATCTTTATTGGAGTATAATTGCTTTACAATGGTGTGTTAGTTTCTGCTTTATAACAAAATGAATCAGCTATACATATACATATAATCCCCATATCTCTTCCCTCTTGCGTCTCCCCCCCAGCCTCCCTATCCCACCCTTCTAGGTGGTCACAAAGCACCGAGCTGATCTCCCTGTGCTATGTGGCTGCTTCCCACTAGCAATCAGTTTTACATTTGGTAGTGTATATATGTCCATGCCACTCTCTCACTTCGTCCCAGATTACCCTTCCTCCTCCCCGTGTCCTCAAGTCCATTCTCTACGTCTGTGTCTTTATTCCAGTCCTGACGCTAGGTTCTTCAGAACCATTTTTTTTTTTTTAGATTCCATATATATGTGTTAGCACACAGTGTTTGTTTTTCTCTTTCTGACTTACTTAACTCTATATGATAGACTCTAGGTCCATCCACCTCACTACAAATAACTAAATTTCATTTCTTTTTATGGCTGAGTAATAGTCCATTGTATATATGTGCCGAATCGTCTTTATCCATTCATCTGTTGATGGACACTTAGGTTGCTTTCATGTCCTGGCTATTGTAAATAGAGCTGTAATGAACACTGTGGTACAAGACTCTTTTTGAATTATGGTTTTCTCAGGGTATATGCCCAGTAGTGGGATTGCTGGGTCGTATGGTAGTACTATTTTTAGTTTTTTAAGGAACCTCCATACTGTTCTCCATAGTGGCTGTATCAATCTACATTCCCACCAACAGTGCAAGAAGGTTCCCTTTTCTCCACACCCTCTCCAGCAAATATTGTTTGTATATTTTTTTGTTTTGTTTTTTTTTTTTGTTTTGTGGTACGCGGGCCTCTCACTGCTGTGGCCTCTCCCGTTGTGGAGCACAGGCTCCGGACGCGCAGGCTCAGTGGCCATGGCTCACGGGCCCAGCCGCTCCGCAGCATGTGGGATCTTCCCGGACCGGGGCACGAACCTGTGTCCCCTGCATCGGCAGGTGGACTCTCAACCACTGCGCCACCAGGGAAGCCCTGTTTGTATATTTTTTGATGATGGCCTTTCTGACCAGTGTGAAGTGATACCTCATTGTAGTGTTTTTTTGAAATGCTTTTTTTTTTTTTTTTTTTGTGGTATGCGGGCCTCTCACTGTTGTGGCCTCTCCTGTTGTGGAGCACAGGCTCCAGACGCACAGGCCCAGCAGCCATGGCTCACGGGCCCAGCCACTCTGCGGCATGTGGGATCCTCCCGGACCGGGGCACGAACCCGTGTCCCCTGCATCGGCAAGCGGACTCTCAACCACTGCGCCACTAGGAAAGCACCCTCATTGTAGTTTTGATTTGCATTTCTCTAATGATTAGTGATGTTGAGCATCCTTTCATGTGTTTGTTGGCAATCTGTATATCTTCTTTGGAGAAATGTCAATTTAAGTCTTCTGCCCATTTTTGGATTGGGTTGTTTGTTTTTTGATATTGAGCTGCATGAGCTGCTTGTAAATTTTGGAGATTAATCCTTTGTCAGTTGCTTCATTTGCAAACATTTTCTCCCATTCTGAGGGCTGTCTTTTCATCTTGTTTATGGTTTCCATTTCTGTGCAAAAGCTTTTAAGTTTTATTAGGTCCCATTTGTTTATTTTTGTTTTCATTTCCATTTCTCTAGGAGGTGGGTCAAAAAGGATCTTGCTGTGATTTATGTCATAGAGTGGTCTGCCTATGTTTTCCTCTAAGAGTTTTATAGTGTCTGGCCTTACATTTAGGTCTTTAATCCATTTGGAGTTTATTTTTGTGTATGGTGTTAGAGAGTGTTCTAATTTCATTCTTTTACATGTAGCTGTCCAGTTTTCCCAGCACCACTTATTGAAGAGGCTGTCTTTTCTCCATTGAATATTCTTGCCTCCTTTATCAAAAATAAGGTGACCATATGTGTGTGGGTTTATCTCTGGGCTTTCTATGCTGTTCCATTGATCTATATTTCTGTTGTTGTGCCAGTACCATATTGTCATGATTACTGTAGCTTTGTAGTATAGTCTGAAGTCAGGGAGCCTGATTCCTCCAGCTCCGTTTTTATTTCTCAAGATTGCTTTGGCTATTTGGGGTCTTTTGTGTTTCCATACAAATTGTGAAATTTTTTGTTCTAGTTCTGTGAAAAATGCCATTGGTAGTTTGATAGGGATTGCATTGAATCTGTAGATTGCTTTGGGTAGTAGAGTCATTTTCACAATGTTGATTCTTCCAATCCAAGAGCATGGTATACCTCTCCATCTGTTTGTATCATCTTTAATTTCTTTCATCAGTGTCTTCTAGTTTTCTGCATACAGGTCTTTTGTCTCCTTAGGTAGGTTTATTGCTAGGTATTTTATTCTTTTTGTTGCAATGGTAAATGGAAGTGTTTCCTTAATTTCTCTTTCAGATTTTTCACCATTAGTGTATAGGAATGCAAGAGACTTCTGTGCATTAATTTTGTATCCTGCTACTTTACCAAATTCATTGATTAGCTCTAGTAGCTTTCTGGTAGGATCTTTACGATTCTCTATGTATAGTATCATGTTATCTGCAAACAAGACAGCTTTACTTCTTCTTTTCTGATTTGGATTCCTTTTATTTGTTTTTCTTCTCTGATTGCTGTAGCTAAAAGTCCAAAAACTATGTTGAATAATAGTGGTGAGAGTGGACAACCTTGTCTTGTTCCTGATCTTAGAGGAAGTCACTTCAATTTTTCACCATTGAGAACGATGTTGGCTGTGGGTTTGTCATATATGACCTTTATTATGTTGAGGAAAGTTCCCTCTATGCCTACTTTCTGCAGGGTTTTTATCATAAATGGGTGTTGAATTTTGTTGAAAGCTTTTTCTGCATCTATTGAGATGATCATATGGTTTTTCTCCTTCAGTTTGTTAATATGGCTTATCGCATTGATTAATTACATATATTGAAGAATCCTTGCATTCCTGGGATAAACCCCACTTGATCATGGTGTATGATCATTTTGATGTGCTGTTGGATTCTGTTTGCTAGTATTTTGTTGAGGATTTTTGCATCTATGTTCATCAGTGGTATTGGCCTGTAGTTTTCTTTTTTTGTGACATCTTTGTCTGGTTTTGGTATCAGGGTGATGGTGGCCTTGTAGAATGAGTTTGAGAGTGTTCCCCCCTCTGCTATATTTTGCAAGAGTTTGAGAAGGGTAGGTGTTAGCTCCTTTCTAAATGTTTGATAGAATTCACCTGTGAAGCCATCTGGTCCTGGGCTTTTGTTTGTTGGAAGATGTTTAATCACAGTCTCAATTTCAGTGCTTGTGATTGGTCTTTATATATATTCTGTTTCTTCCTGGTTCAGTCTCAGAAGGTTGTGCTTTTCTAAGAATTTTTCCATTTCTTCCAGGTTGTCCATTTTATTGGCATATAGTTGCTTGTAGTAATCTCTCATGATCCTTTGTATTTCTGCCGTTTCAGTTGTTACTTCTCCTTTTTCATTTCTAAATCTATTGATTTGAGTCTTTTCCCTTTTTTTCTTGATGAGCTGGCTAATGGTTTACCAATTGTTTATCTTCTCAAAGAACCAGCTTTTAGTTTTATTGATCTTTGCTATCATTTCCTTCATTTCTTTTTCATTTATTTCTGATCTGATCTTTATGATTTCTTTCCTTCTGCTAACTTTGGGGTTTCTTTGTTCTTCTTTCTCTAATTGCTTTAGGTGTAAGGTTAGGTTGTTTATTTGAGATGTTTCTTGTTTCTTGAGGTAAGATAGTATTGCTATAAACTTCCCTCTTAGAACTGCTTTTGCTGCATCCTATAGGTTTTGGGTTGTCGTGTTTTCATTATCATTTGTTTCTAGGGATTTTTTGATTTCCTCTTTGAATTCTTCAGTGATCTCTTGGTTATTTAGTAGTGTATTGTTTAGCCTCCATGTGTTTGTATTTTTTACAGATTTTTTCTTGTAATTGTTATCTAGTCTCATAGCATTGTGGTCAGACAAGATACGTAATATGATTTCAATTTTCTTAAATTTACCAAGGCTTGATTTGTGACTCAAGATATGATCTATCCTGGAGAATGTTCCATGAGCACTTGAGAAGGAAGTGTATTCTGTCGTTTTTGGATGGAATGTCCTATAAATATCAGTTACGTCCACCTTGTTTAATGTGTCATTTAAAGCTTGTGTTTCCTTATTGTTTTCATTTTGGATGATCTGTCCATTGGTGAAAGTGGGGTGTTAAAGTCCCCTACTATGATTGTGTTACTTTTGATTTCCCCTTTTATGGCTGTTAGCTTTTGCCTTATGTATTGAGGTGTTCCTCTGTTGGGTGCATAAATATTTACAATTGTTATATCTTCTTCTTGGATTGATGCCTTGATCATTATGTAGTGTGCTTCTTTGTCTCTTGTAATAGTCTTTATTTTAAAGTCTATTTTGTCTGATATGAGAATTGCTGCTCCAGCTTTCTTTTGATTTCCATTTACATGGAATATCTTTTTCCATCTCCTCACTTTCAGTCTATATGTGTCCCTAGGTCTGAAGTGGGTCTCTTGTAGACAGCATTTATATGGGTCTTGTTTTTGTATCCATTCAGCCAGTCTGTGTCTTTTGTTTGGAGTGTTTAATCCATTTACATTTAACGTAGTTATCGATATGTATGTTCCTATTTCCATTTTCTTAATTATTTTGGGTTTGTTATTGTAGGTCTTTTCCTTCTTCGTGTTTCCTGCCTAGAGAAGTTGCTGCGCTCTCCTCCATGGCTCTGAAACTTCCCCCCTGCCCACCTGCCCGTCTCCACCAGTGAAGGGGCTTCCTAGTGTGTGGAAACTTTTCCTCCTTCACAGCTCCCTCCCACAGGTGCAGGTCCAATCCCTGTTATTTTGTCTCTGTTTTTTCTTTTGCCCTATCCAAGTATGTGGTGAGTTTCTTGCCTTTTGGGAAGTCTGAGATCTTCTGCCAGCATTCAGTAGATGTTCTGTAGGAGTTGTTCCACATGTATATGTATTTCTGATGTATTTGTGGGGAGGAAGATGATCTCCATGTCTTACTCCTCCGCCATTTTGAAGGTCTCTCCTTGCTTATTATTATAAATTAAATTTTGAAACACTTTGTCAAAATCTCAAACATCTATTGATATCCTGATTGGGATTCGGGTTAAGGAGTTTTTATATGCTCTGCAAAAAACTGAGGATGATGATGAGAGTAACCCATCATACTTCATAATATTAAATTCATAGCTGGCCTTCAAATAAATGGTATTAATAAAAAAATCCAAATTACTATGGAAACTTTCTTTCAAGAAAAATGGTGAAGTCCCCATGCAAACAGTAAACAGTCAGTAAATGTTAAATTAGTAACCTATCTGAAGGTCTTTTCTTTAGATAGGATAAATTACTAAAATTTAAATATATTTCGTGGAGAATGTAATATTTCCACAAACATTCAATGTACATAAGAAATGAAATGTAACCCCTACCTTTTAGGAATTTGTATTCAAAAGCCAGAGTCCATTGTGTAGGCCTAGGTAAAGAATTACAGTACGATATAAAAAATTACAGTGTAATACCTTATTTTTAAAGCAAAAAGTTGCATAAACAATGCCAAAGTATGTTAGAGAAAGGGGCAATTCCATATGGAGAAGAGGTGGGCTTCATAAACAGGGTAACATTGTATCTGCTGTGAAGGATGTGAAATTGTAGGAGGAAAAGCCATTTCAGATGAAGGGTCAGCATGTGCACAGTCACAAGAAGACTTCTTTGGAGTACATGAAATTCTTGGGCATGTATGGAACCCAGGGTAAAATACTGATTGTTAGTTTCATTTAAGACATTCTGATAAATAAGGTAAGGCTGAATATTTGCTGTGCATATATGATTATCATGACATTACTGTAGTATTGTTTTTATATTTGTTACTACTTCATGGAGATGTTCTTCAATATTGAAATAATTGTGCTTAGTTCCAGTTAGTTATCTAACTGGATTATCCAATATGAGAATATCCTGTCAAATGACAGAACTAAAACAATTTAGTAATGTGTTTGATACCCTTTATTCGAGGAAGAACAATCCACGGATTGGGGGAGTACAGTGCCTCACAAGCAGTGGAGCAGAGTTCCCAAGGGATTTGCAGTAAGAGCAAGCTTTAGAGAGAGTTAGAATAGGCAACGAGAAAACAGGGCATGATTGGGAACCTCCTCCATCCTATCCAGGAAGTTCAGGCTAGGGGGTCCTTATAAAGCTAGGGGGTCCTTATAAGGCTAGTGGGTCCTGTTTTCTAGGGTAAGGTAAGCTGGCTGAAACTGAGTTGAAGGATTGTGATTGGTGTATGTTAGGATTCCTTGATGGTGAGGTGATTCCCCTAAGTGCAGGCTGACTTTATTTATGATGTGGGTTGGGCCACTAGGGTGGCCTCCATTATGTGGGTCCCAATATATTGATTAACTTCATCATAACTAAACCCAAATCACCTTCCAATTAAAATGAAAAATTTTAAACTATCTAACATCTCTCCTCCCCCAAGTCCAAGTTTTAGACTCTTTATTCCAGACAGGTGCAGTTGAGAGGACTGTGCCTCCCTTCTCCAACACAGCTCCCACTTGTAGGGCAGAAGCTCTACCCCAAACATAGGAGGTAAAGAATATTGGTCCCAGATTGCCCTTGCCCCAGATAGTTCATAGGGTGGAGGTTCCACACTAGTAAGTGTAAGCTGAGGAGATCAGGACCTACCATTCCCACCTGGCACCTCATTAATGAAGCAGGAGTGTCTTTCTGGGTAAAGCGTGTTGCTCTCCCTTGTCCCAGCTCTGGTGCAGTGGTGCAGAGATTCTGCCCATGGAGAGAGGCAGGCAGTAAGAACAGAGAGATTTGCAGCTCTCCCAACAGGGAATGATTTTTCTTAGAACAGACCCTGGGGAAGATTATCATAAAGAAGGCTGGTGGGTCCATGACACTACTATAAACATGCAAAACAGTAGACCAGCTAGAAGTATAATAGAGAAACCCAGAGAAAGAGATAGCAAAAAAGAGTCTTTTTTTTTTATCAGAACAAACTTTTTTTGATCAGAGCAAACGACAAGCCACAGAGGGAGAGCAGTACCCAAAGTTGCTACAATATATTATTTAAAATGTCCAGTTTTCAACAAGGACAACAACAAAAAAAGATGAGATGTACAAAGAAACAGGTGTGAACCATTCAGAGAAAAATATCAGGCAGTAGAAATTTGAGAAAACCAAATGTTGAATTTACCAGACTTTCAAAGTAGCTACTATAAATATGCTCAAAGAACTAAAGGAAACAATTTATGAAGAATTATAGGAATGTCTGATTGACTGTTTTATCAAATAGAGAATATCAATAAGGAGATAGAAATTTTAAAAAAGTGCAAATTCTGGAGTTGAAACATCCAATAGCTGAAATGAAAAATTCACCTCAGGGTGCAAAAATAGATCTGAGAACACACAAGAAAAAATCAGTGAATTTGAATATAGATCAATAATAATCATACAAGGTGAAGAACATAGGGGGAAAAGAGTTAAGAAAATGCACAGGACTTCTGAGAAATGTAATACACCATAAACGTACAACATGTGTGTAATGAGAATACCAGAAGGGGAGAAGAAAGAGAAAGGAGGAGAAAAAAATTCAAAAAATTACAGCTGAAGTTTTCCCATATTTGATTTTAAAAAAAAATGAGGCTACATATCCAAAAATTTAGCCAACTCAAATCCAAATTGGATAAACACAGAGATCCATACCCAGATCCAACATAGTCAAGATGTTTTAAGACAAAGATTAAGAGAAAATCTTGAAAGCAGAAAGAGAAAAATGACTGATCACATACACAGGGAATCCCAGTAATAGAACAGCTGACTTTCCATCAGAAACAATGGTGTCCAGAAGGCAGTGGTATGACATATATTGAAACCCTGGAGGTGGAGAGTGGGGAACCATCAACCATTTTCCAATAATTTTTCAAAAATAAAACAGACAGGGCTTCCCTGGTGGCACAGTGGTTGAGAGTCCGCCTGCCGATGCAGGGGACGCGGGTTCTTGCCCCGGTCTGGGAAGATCCCACATGCCGCGGAGCGGCTGGGCCCGTGAGCCATGGCCGCTGAGCCTGCGCATCCGGAGCCTGTGCTCTGCAACGGGAGAAGCCACGGTGGTGGGAGGCCCGCGTACCACAAAAAAAAAAAAAACATTTTTTGTAAAACAAATATATTCTCAAATTTGAAAAAGAACTTAGAGAATTTGTTTATAGCAGACCTACCTTACAGTAAGTACTAAAGTTCTTCAGGCTGAAAGCAAGTGACACAAGACAGCACTTTGAATCCACATGAAAAAATGAGGAGCACTGGAAAAATTATTATGTAGTAATTATAAAAGACATTAATTTGATTACTTCTCCTTCTTTTCATTGATTTAAAAAACAATTCCTTAAAACAATATAATGAAATGGTGGGATCTATAATATATAGAAATGTATTATATTTAAAAATAACCCTATAAGGGAAGCATGTGGCAACAAAGCTCTAAGAGTCTATTATAAAGAAATGATACTAAAAAGTATCCACAAGAAGAAATGCAGAGAACTAGAAAGGGTAAACAGGCAATTAGTGTAATAAACTTTATAAGTATATTATTGCTCTGCCTTCTTCTATCTGCTGTTTTAAAAGATACACAGTTATATAAAGTAATAATAAAAGTTTACGTTTGAGTTCTAAACAGATATAGATGGAATATGTATAATAACAGTAGCATTAAAAAGGGAGGAGAAGCTTTGCTATATAGGAGTAAAATTTCTAAATCTCTCTGGAATTAAATTAGTATAAGTATGAAGTAGTCTGATAAGTAGATGAACATTTTAAGTTCTAGAGCAACCACTAAGGAAGTAACTCAAAGAATAAATATAGTTAAAAATTCATGTAAGTAAATATAATTTTATATCAGCAAATATTCACATAGTGCAAAAGAAAGCCATAAAAGAGGAACAGAGGAACATTTTGATGTCTTTTTATACATCTGATATATGGGAATAAAAGCAAAATGGCAGTGGTAAATCCAACGATATAAATAATATTAACTTTAAGTGGATTAAACAATCCGATTAAAAGACATTGTAAGGCTGATTAAAACAATCAGAATCCAACTATAATGCTGTCGACAAGAGACAAAATTTAGATTCAAACACACAAACAGGATGAGAATAAAAGGATGGAAAAAAATACACCATGCAAGCAGCCATAAAAGAGTTAGGGTGCTTATAAGAGTATTAGACAAAATTAATTATAAAAAACATCTTACTAGACATAAAGAGATATTTTAAAAGAATAAAAGGATTGATTCATCTGGAAAACATTATAATTATGAACATAGATGGATTTATGAACAGAACCTCCCAATAGTCTGTTTGGGCTGCTATAACAAAATACCATAGGCTAGGTGGCTTATACACAACGGAAATTTATTTCTTACCATTCTGGAGGCTTGGAAGTCAAAGATAAAGTTGCTGGCAGATTCAGTGTCTGCTGAGAGCCCACTTTCTGACTCACAGATAGCTGTCTTCTCTCTGTGTCTTCACATGTTGGAAGGAAATGAGAGAGTTCTCCTTAGTCTCTTTTATAAGGGCACTAATCTCATTTGTGAGAGGTCCTCCCTCATGACCTAATCATCTCCCAAAGGTCCCTCCTCCAAATACCATCACGTTGGGGATTATGTTTCAATTTATTAGATTTTGGGGGAACACAAACGTTCCACCTGTAATGAATAGTATCAAATAAAATTGATTTTAAAACAAAAAATGTTACTAGAGATAGAATGCTGAGATGGATGAACTTGGAAACATTATGTTAAGTGAAAGAAGCCAGACATGAAATAACACTTATTGTATGTGGATGTATTTATATTATATACATTTACATAATAAGCAATTATTTAGAGGCAAAAAGTAGATTGTTGGTTACCTAGAACTTGGAAAGGAGGTGTGGGGAGGAGAATGGGGAATGCTAATCAGTAGAAGGTTTTCTTTAGGGGTGATGAAAATATTCTAAATTTAGGTTGTGCTGATGGTTGCACAACTCTGTGAATAAATAAAAATAATTGAATTGTACACTTAAATGGGTGAATTGTATGGTACCTGAAAACTCAATAAATTATTTTTAAAAAGTGTGGGATGACGATGGCCATGAATTTGCTGGTAACCAATGCCTTAAGTAAGACTGAATTTCAGAAAAATTGTGACAAAGACAGCTAGCCTTCTCCTCTCCTGTACATATCCTTAAGAACTTTCCAGAGGCAGCTGCTTCTCTGGTTTCTGGTTCACTCAAGACCCCTGTCAGAGTGTCTTTCCCCATAATTCACAAGAACAAGAAAAGCAATATATTTAATAAGCAAATACTATACAGCATGCATGGTATAAATGCTTTATATATATTATCTCTAATTCAATGTTTAGTCTTATGTAAACCATAAGATATAGTTATGCTCATCTCACAGATGAGGAAACTGAATACACAGTTGTGTTAAATAACTTGTCCAAGTTATAGGATAATAGGGTCAGGTTTGGGAATCGAACTCAACACAAATATGAATGCACCGTGTTATAGAGTTTTTCTAAACATAGTAGAATTTGATACTTCTTCCCTATCAAATCAATCTCTTATCTTTTGTGATAATTGCTTCAATTTACTGAGCATTTACTATGTGCTGGGCACTCTTCTAAGCCATTCACCCAACAACCTTATGAGATGGGCATTATTATACTCTATTTTAGTAACAAGCACACTAAGTTTCAGAGAGTTTAAGGAACTCACCTAATTGGTAATTGATGTAATACATTTGAAATATTAGCACTATTTTTCCTTTGACTTGACATTGGATCCTTTTTATATATATGTAACTCAAGGTACTGTGTTCTTGGAATAACCCAGAGGCAGCAAAGGTGAGGTGGCAAGACTGAATCATGAAAATGGACTCTTGTCTTATCTCTGCAGCTGGTATCTTGGGCAGAGCTTCTCATCAGGGAACCTGGTCCCTCTCTTTTGTGGGTGTCAGGTTCAAATGAGCAAATTAAATAAAATGTCTTTGAACATGATAAAGTGCTATGAAAATGTAAGGCATTATTAATATAAACTAGGTCAGAATCAGTAAATCCATAAAGTTTTACAACACTCTGCCTGCTCATTAAGGTAGCAGTGCGGTTTCAAATCAATAATTTACAGCAGAGTGAGGTGGTATGGGCTGGTGTGGGAGAATAGAATGTCAGGGTCTGAAAACTCAGATCTATAGGTTGCTACCAGAGTTCAGTCTAACCTCAGGCAGGTCCCTTATCCTCTGCATTTGCAAAATTATGAACGTATTACTGACCTATTTTATAGAACTTTTGTTAAGAGGCACTGATAAAAAGTGATTATAAAGCACCTTGTAAGGGGTATTGTATGTAAAACTGTTCTAGCATAGGTTATGAATTTTACTTGAACATTCATTTCAGTAGGTAGAGCTCTTTAAATTCTAAAGTTTAAACTTAAGTTTGAAAATTGATTATTGCAACTAAGACAGGCTGTGGGCTGAATTTTAGACCCATGTTTCCACCTTTTCAGTTGCCTGTGTTGGTGGCTATGAAAGTAATTCAGTAATAAAGGTCTTTCAACTCTATATCCTATAGTCTAAATGATCAGATATTTTATAGCATTTAAAATAATGGAGCCATGCTTCGTAGTGACTCATATTTATATAGCGGGGTAAAACAGATTATTATTGCCGGTAGAACATAATTCTGGAAGACAATGTATTTACTTATGAAACTTTTAGTGAGAGGGGGTAGTAAGTAAATTACACCTTAAAATAAGGTTTTCTGCTGACTCTCTACAATTCAGATGATCTACACCTGCTAACTGTTTTGTATAAACAGTTATGATAATAATGAAAGCTACAATTTAGTGAGAACTCTGTGTATCCTAGGTGCCAGGAAATTTACTTACATTTGACCCTCAGAGGAAGCTTAAGAGGAAGATATTATTTTCCCCATTTTAATGACGAGATATCCAAGGCATATGGCAAAACACTCAGGTGATATATGAATATGGGTCTCCTATGTAAGAGTATAGACTTTGGTTTCTAAGATAAGGCAACATTTCTATCCTTTGTTAATCTCTCTGCTTCATCCGTTAACAGACTCTTCTGATGATAAGATAGATTCTACTTAATCCTGCAGTAATGATCCTCAACGCATGGTCCCTGGACCAGCAGCATCAGCATCATTTGGGAACTTGTTAGAAATGCAGAATTTCAGGCCCCACCCTGGACCTACTGAATCTGAAACTGTCTTTAATTTGCCTTCCAAGTGAATCTGATACAAGCTAATGACTGAGAACCACTGTTATAGAAAAACTGTGGTTCCAGGCTTTCATTCATTCATTCAGTATTTCAAGCACCTACTAGATACCAAGCACATAGTAGTTTGGGGAGAGTGATTTTGGTGTTCATCTGATCAATGGATTGCTGCTGGACATAAGGGAAGATTTGAACAGGAGCCTTTGTATGATGAATTTGAAATGAGTGCTTTAAGAACCAATGGCTCATGAGGTGACATCAAGAAATAGTCCTCGAGGGGCTTCCCTGGTGACGCAGTGGTTGAGAGTCCGCCTGCCAATGCAGGGGACACGGGTTCGTGCCCCGATCCGGGAGGATCCCATGTGCCGTGGGGCGGCTGGGCCCGTGAGCCATGGCCGCTGAGCTTGGGCATCCAGAGCCTGTGCTCCGCAACGGGAGAGGCCACAACAGTGAGAGGCCCGTGTACGGCCAAAAAAAAAAAAAAGAAAAAAAAAAAAGAAATAGTCCTCGATAAACACGAAGGGCAAAGTTCCCATCGGCAGTCATATAGCTTCCTGGCAAACGTGGTGGCTACTGGGATTGGAGGGGATGAAATTGCAGGGAACACAGAGGTTCTCATATATATGTCATACTTATAAAATACACTTTTAAGCCAAGAGGGAGATAACCTCATCCTAAAACTCAGAGATAAGAGGTTTCCTAACATCAGTAAAATCTCTTCAGATATATAAACCAGACAAGTCTTTGTTTCCTCTTACCTCACTCCAGGACCATACAAAGCCAGAACTATTGAAAGTTTTGTCTTGGTTCAGGTAGCACTTAGTATCTGTGAAAACTGAGATTAGTATCATGTTCTTCATAGGGTTGTCAAGGTCAGATAGCAAAAGGCCTGGCTTATAAAGTTGCAGCAAACACTGCTGGCTACCTGCTGATATTGATTTGCCTTACTTTTTTTTTTTTTTTAACAGTTGGATTCCTGAGGTTAGAGGCGCACAGGGTCACCTGGCATAAGACTACCTTACGTGGTCTCTCTTGTGGCAGATATAACCATGTTGATCAGTTCTGGACATAAATTGTGCCACTTGTGGCCATACCACTAAAAGAAAGGAATGAGCCTGCATTCCTCTTGCCCTTTCTCCTCCCGCAGCTAGAAGATGACAAAACAGCTGCAGATATTTTAGCCCTAGAAGCTGAGATGACTGCCCCTTCATTGGACTGTTCAGTGAGAGAAGCATGAATTCCTGTGTTGTTTAAGCCGCTATATTTTAAAGTCTTGTTGCAACAATTTAGGCTGTACCATAATTCTGCATCACCTGGAGATCTTGTTAATATGTAGGTTGCAGTTCAGTATGTCTGGGATGGGGCCCAAGATTATGCATTTCTAACAAGTTCTTAAGTGATGCTGATGTTGGTGGTCTACGTACAGGCTGCACTTGGAGCAACACTACCCTGTATAATGCAGTTGGCATTGAATAAAGACTATTCAGTTATTCTTGTCTTGCTGTCTTAGTTTAGGCTGTCATAATAAAATAGTATAGACAGGGTGGCCTATAAACAACAGAAATGTATTTCTCACAGTTGTGGAGGCTGGAAGTCCCAGATAAGGGTTTCAGCAAGGTCAGATTTTGGGGAAGGTCCTTTTCTAGGTGGCAGATTGCCAACTTCTAATTGTATTCTCACATGATGGAAAAAAATGAGAGCTAGCTCTCTGGCCTCTTCTCATAAAAGCACGAATCTCATTCAGGAGGGCTCCACCCTCATGACCTAATTACCCCCTAATGGCCCCACTTCCATCCTGTGGGGATTAGATTTCAACATACGAATTTCGGGAGGAACAAACATTTCATCCATAACCACTCTTTTTTCTGAGCCCTTATCAAGTAGGTGGCTCTTCTACCTTTCAATTAAATGTCACCGAGTGGTCCTCATAATGTAAAGGGGTAAGCCAAGAAAGGTGTGTGTTGCTGTGTCCTGAATATCTATAACTAGTTAGTGTTCTGTCCTAGTAGACACAGATTGGCCGATGGAGTCATATATATTACATATCAATAACTTATTTATTATGTAACAACTTTTTATTATAGTTTATAACCATCCCTCTGCTTCATGATAACGTGAACTAAAACTTTGGTCAATCAGAGATCAAATGTGGACTTGAGGTCAAAAGAGGTGCTGGGATCATCACTTGCTCCCCCAACCCCTGAGAACAGCTCACAGTGTGTGTTTTGCTGGTGCTTAGTGCTGGGTCCCTGGCATTATGATCATATGTGGGAAAGCACAACAGGTGGTCTTACTGGGCCCCTCCCAAAGAAGAAGCATTTCCCTACTCTTCCTCATGCCTCCCTCCTACCCTGCCATGTGGCTTGGCTGGAATTAATTCTTGAGTGGGAATGAAGAGCAAATTTATCTTCATTTTAATTCCTATGTGTACATTCTTTTTTATGGAGGCGGTAATAGACTTCTTTAAAAATCACTAGTTTTCAATCTGCAGACAAAGAAGGGAGGGAGCGGGAAGCACTTATTTATTTTTTTAAACATCTTTATTGGAGTATAATTGCTTTACAATGGTGTGTTAGTTTCTGCTTTATAACAAGGTGAATCAGCTATACATATACATATGTCCCCATATCCCCTCCCTCTGAGCCTCCCTCCCACCCTCCCTATCCTACCCCTCTAGGTGGTCACAAAGCGCTGAGCTGATCTCCCTGTGCTATGTGGCTGCTTCCCACTAGCTATCTATTTTACATTTGGTAGTGTATATATGTCAGTGCTACTCTCTTACTTTGTCCCGGCTTACCCTTCCCCCTCCCTGTGTCCTCAAGTCCATTCTCTACGTCTGTGTCTTTATTCCTGTCCTGCCCCTAGGTTCATCAGAACCAATTTATTTTAGACTCCAGATACATGTGTTAGCATACGGTATTTGTTTTTCTCTTTCTGACTTACTTCACTCTGTATTGACAGACTCTGGGTCCATCCACCTCACTACAAATAATTCAATTTCGTTTCTTTTTATGGCTGAGTAATATTCCATTGTATATATGTGCCACATCTTCTTTAACCATTCACCTGTTGATGGACACTTAGGTTGCTTCCAAGTCCTGGCTATTGTAAATAGATCTGCAGTGAACATTGTGGTACATGACTCTTTCTGAATTATGGTTTTCTCAGGGTATATGCCCAGTACTGGGATTTCTGGGTCACATGGTAGTTATATTTTTAATTTTTTAAGGAACCTCCATACCGTTCTCCATAGTGGCTGTACCAATTTACATTCCCATCAACAGTGCAAGAGGGTTCCCTTTTCTCCACACCCTCTCCAGCATTTATTGTTTGGACAATAACTTTTGTTTTTTTGTGGTACACAGGCCTCTCACTGTTGCGGCCTCTCCCGTTGCGGAGCACAGGCTCCAGACGCGCAGGCTCAGCGGCCATGGCGCACAGCCTTAGTTGCTCCGCGGCATGTGGGATCTTCTCGGACCGGGGCACGAACCCTTGTCCCCTGCATCAGCAGGCGGACTCTCAACCACTGTGCCACCAGGGAAGCCCTGGACAATAACTTTTGATGAGAAGAGAGTATTAGAATTCTACTTCATTTGGAAAATGACAGGGAAAAATGTGTTAAGGAAGAAAAAGATTAAAGTTTCAGTTTTACAATTTTGCCCATGAATGGAGGAGGAAAAGACAGACTACCCTCTATTTCAGACACTTATTCCTTTAACCTAAACAATTATAATTATTTTCTTAGTATGTCTCCCCCTACAGACTTGATTTTCTTCGATTCATGCTGTACATCCAAAAATACCACATTGGAATTTTTCTTAAAACACTAACTTTTATTGTTTTATCATTCTGCTCAAAAACCTTTCTACCACCCTTTTAGCTGCTAAATAAAATCCAATCACCTAAGCCTAGAATTCAGGATTCTCTATGAGTGTGACCCAGCAACTGTTTTAGCTATTGGTCCTACTACCAACAGACATCTTACATTTTAAATAAACTGGAACACTTGCCATTTCCCAAACTGCCTGTTTTGCAGTGTCTGTATCTTTGCCAATATGAGAATCCTTTCATGAAATGATGTCTTTTCATCCTTACTTTGTAAGTCTCGACTGTTCTTCTAAATTAAGGTTGTCCAAAGAACCTTCTCTGATGTGCTAGCTTGTTGTGTTGGTCAAGCTGGGCCTATGTTTTCTAGGATCCCCTTCCCTGTGGAGCTCCAGGTTAAATTTGGCCAAAGGAATTAGTAAGTTTTGAGAGTTGGAAGTGAAGCAGCAGCCATCACCCTTTGAGAGTCTTTGCCATCAAAAAAAATAATAGATGCAGAATTCTCGGGGGTCGGGGGAGAGGGAGAGGATAGCCAGCCACCTGATGGCAGGTTGATTACTTTGAACGACTTCCATGAGGGAGGGTTGGTGCTTTGATCTTACTGGAACAGATCTTACTCTGGATTTGTATTTGTTATCCCTGACCACAAGGCTTCTGCCCAAAGCCCTATCCAGGCACGGACAGAATTTACTCATTCACTTTCATAGAATTCCACACAACATTGCTCCGGACCAAGAACTGATTTTACAGTCAGTGAAGTACAGCAATGACCTCAGGCTCATGGAATCTGCTGGCCATGGTAACACGTTCCCCAACATTTTGAAGGAGCTGGATTTATAAAACAATGGAATAGCTCTTATTAAGGCTTAGTTACAGCACCAGCTGGATGGCAACATCTTGGACAAGAGGGGAAATGTCTTTCAGAATGTAGTATGGACTCTGAATCAGCCACCAATATGCGATACTCTTTCTCCCATAGGTAGGAATCATGGCCCCAAGACATAAGAGTAGAAATGGGAATGACCCCTTCACTGTTATGTCTAATTACCCACTAGTAAAGTTTTTACTTCCTGTCCCTATAACCTTGGGCTCTCATTGTTTAGGGGTCTTAAATTCTAAGAGATGACCTAGCTATAGTTTTATTAAATTAGAAGCTAAGACTACTACCTGACCTCATGATAGTGGCTCAGTATTCAATGAAAGGGGTTACTTTACTGAATGGGGTAATTTGTTGACCTGTCAAGGGGAAATCAGGTTGCTAGTACACAATGGGGCAGAACTGCAGATGTTTCCCTAGGGCACTTCTTAATACTTCCAAGTTCTGTGACAAAAAGTAATGCATAAGTATAATATCATAATACAGGCTGGAGTGCTAATGGCACAGGAATGAAGGTTGGGATCATCCCACTTGTCAACGAACTATGACCTGCTGGCATGGTCAGAACAGGGTGAAATAAGTGAGGCACCCACCTGAGGCATGAAATTTAAGGGAGCAACAAAAAATTCAGGAATCCAGGTAAACCGTATTTTAATCCAATGTTTTAAAAAATCAAAATTAGTGCAAAAAGTCCATGAGGAAAAAAATCAAAAATTTAAATAAAGACAGGATATGACCCTGCACTTGTATAACTTACCTCATTTATATCACCCTAGCCTCAACCCCGTCGTTTCCTGTCTCAGGCCAAGTTGGGTTGTTCCATTGCCAACTTGGCTAAGCTGGGAATTATGCTTCCTAAATCCCCTTCCCTGTAGGATTTTAGGTTAGAGTTGACCAAAGGAGGGACTTGCTCAAGATGTGGGAGACAGAGTAAAGCATAGGTCGTTTTTCCCAGAACGTCTTTGCTCTCAGCTGGACAGATGTCGTTATTCCCAGAACGTCTTTGCTCTCAGTTGGACAGATGTCGTCATTCCCAGAATGTCTTTGCTCTCAGTTGGACAGATGAAGAGGTACCTGGTGGCTTGCAGCTTGTCTCTCCTCACTCTGCAAACAGCTCTTCTTCCCATTGGCAGCCCCGGTCCAATATCAGACACTCAACTTCAGACCCACAGGGAAGAGCTACTCAGAAGCAAGCACTCCCCGTAGACCAAACACTCAGTGACCCCTTTCTCAAAAGGGGCACAGAGTCTTAGAAGGGCAGGCTTGTGCCTCTTTTTCTGAACTTCTAACTCCACCTTTTTTTCCCAGCAACACCCGCAATGACATAAGGTCAAATTATATTAATCATTCCCTTATTCCTTTGCATTGATAGTGACGCTGCTTCCCTATTTGAACCCTGACAGATCCATGTGCTTTTCTGAGTCAGAAATGCTGCAGGTCCAAAGTTGATCACCTGAAAAACTTGAAGCCAGGTGTGTTTTGGAATTTAGATTAGTTTTCCTTTTAGAAAGAAAGTATGATGCATACGCTGTATAATATTTAACAGCTCTACAGTGGGATCTAGGATGACATCTCCAATTCAGACACAGTCATATTTCTGTAGTGGAATAAGTGGGAGAAATAAAGAGTATAAATAGCCTTATATCATTTCAGGGCAGTTTTCGTTGCTGAATTAATTATGCAAAAGGTATGACTCTTAGAGCTTTTTGGTTTCCAAATTGCAGGAAAGGTGTTATGCACATGTATCTGGCACATAATAAACCCAATAAATTTTATCATTAGAGTCCATCTTCTCATTTCTCATTATATTTTGTAGTACTTATTTTTTTATATAGTGGTATATTATTATGACTTGTTCATATATCTATTATTATTATCATTATTATCATTATTATCAATATCTATCATTATTATGACTTGTTCATAATCTAGTTGAACAAGATGTCTGTGCCCTTTCAACAAAAGTTCTTGCCCATGAGTAAAGTAACTGGCTTCCGGCAAAGGGGAGATGTATATCCCTTTTGGAGTAAACATAGACCCTAAGTGACATTGAGTGTGACCAATGCTATTGCAGTTGGTCACTCTGAAATGTCCTAGCAGAGTTGCAGTGTCCTTGCATTGTTACTTATGTATCTAGACTTCCCATTCATGGAGCACTGGCTTGGTACATATTCAGAGTTGAATTGGACAGGAATTTCAGCCACTCATTTTTTCTTTTTTTTCTTTTTCAATGTCCCCTAGGCACTATCCAGTGGAAATTGTTTAAAAGTGGGCTCAATTTCTTTTTTAGCATCTTTATTGGAGTATAATTGCTTTACAAAATTGTGTTAGTTTCTGCTGTATAACAAAGTGAATCAGCTGTATGTATACATATATCCCCATATCCCCTCCCTCTTGCATCTCCCTCCCACCTTCCCTATCCCACCCCTCTAGGTGGTCACAAAGCACCAAGCTAATCTCCCTGTGCTATGCACCTGCTTCTCACTAGCTATCTACTTTACATTTGGTAGTGTACATATGTCAATGCTACTCTTTCACTTCGTCCCAGCTTACCCTTCCCCCTCCCCATGTCATCAAGTCCATTCTCTACGTCTGCATCTTTATTCCTGTCCTGCTCCTAGGTTCATCAGAACCTTTTTTTTAGATTCGATATATATGTGTTAGCATACAGTATTTGTTTTTCTCTTTCTGACTTACTTCACTCTGTATGACAGACTCTGGGTCCATCCACCTCACTACAAATAGTTCAATTTCATTTCTTTTTATGGCTGAGTAATATTCCACTGTATATATATGTGCCACATCTTCTTTATCCATTCATCTGTCGATGGACACTTAGGTTGCTTCCATGTCCTGTGTATTGTAAATAGTGCTGCATTGAGCATTGTGGTACATGACTCTTTTTGAATTATGGTTTTCTCAGGGTATATGCCCAGTAGTGGGATTGCTAGGTCATATGGTAGTTCTACTTTTAGTTTTTTAAGGAACCTCCATACTGTTCTCCATAGTGGCTGTATCAATTTACATTCCCACCAAGAGTGCAAGAGTGTTCCCTTTTCTCCACACTCTCTCCAGCATTTATTGTTTGTAGATTTTTTGATGATGGCCATTCTGACTGGTGTGAGGTGATACCTCAGTGTAGTTTTGATGTGCATTTCTCTAATAATTAGTGATGTTGAGCATCCTTTCATGTGTTTGTTGGCAATCTGTATATCTTCTTTGGAGAAATGTCTATTTAGGTCTTCTGTCCATTTTTGAATTGAGTTGTTTGTTTTTTTGATATTGAGTTGCATGAGCTGCTTATATGTTTTGGAAATTAATCCTTTGTCAGTTGCTTCATTTGCAAATATTTTCTCCCATTCTGAAGGTTGTCTTTTCATCTTGTTTATGGTTTCTTTTGCTGTACAAAAGCTTTTAAGTTTCTTTAGGTCCCATTAAAAGTGGGCTCAAATTTAATTGATTGTTTCATGCATGCTAGCAATTTATGTGAAATAATGTTTGGCTAAATATCTCAGGTAGGCCATATGTTAGATGCCCAGAACTTACTAAGAGGTTGTTTGGTCATGGATGTTGGAAAGTTCAGAGATTTTAATCACTGTGTAATATATGTGTGTTTCCTACACACACACACACACACACACATATATATATATATAATTAAATCATATTAATGATGTATGATATAGAAAATAAAAATAAAGTAGTCAGTTTTCAGGTAATTCTGAGTTTCACCAATAAATGAAGTAGAAATATTATTTAATTTTTTATGAAATTTACACTTACATTTACTTTGAGGTAAGGGGTGTCCTAGAAAGAAGTCTTTTCAGTGGAATAGAGGATTGAATTCCTAAATTACCTCTGACTTGTTGGAGATATTGTTTAATATGTGAAGGTTAGTTTCCTGAATTGTCATATGTATGCATCTGTATCTATCTGTCTATCTAGATTAGGCAAAATGATTCTTTAGATCTGTTGTATCTTATTCGTTCAACAAGTGTTACTGAGCACCTTCAATAGGATGAGTGTAGAGGTCCATGATGAGTCAGGGAGGTCCACGGTGAATTTATGGTACTCAGTGAATTTATGGTCTAATACTGGCATAAATATGTTGCATCAAGTGCAAGTTTCTACTCCAAATGCCATATTAAGAAGGCTTCTAGGGCTCCCCTGGTGGTGCAGTGGTTGAGAGTCCACCTGCCGATGCAGGGGACACAGGTTCGTTCCCCGGTCTGGGAGGATCCCACATGCCGCGGAGTGGCTGGGCCCGTGAGCCATGACCGCTGAGCCTGTGCGTCTGGAGCCTGTGCTCCGCAATGGGAGAGGCCACAACAGTGAGAGGCCCGCGTACCGCAAAAAAAAAAAAAAAGAAGGCTTCTAAAATAGAGTCCAGAGTCAGGGAAAAAAATTCTGTGATAAATTAGCAATACCAGCCAAAAATGAACATAGAAAATGGGAGTGGCAGCAGGCATGACTTACACCTGCTGTTCTTCATCTAATCTCTAAGACTATATGCCCTCACTACACATTTCTAAAGACTGGCAACCAATTCCCTATAATACTGGATTGAGAGAAATAGAACAAACATGCTGGAAAAGCAAGACTTTTCTTATAATAATAGCCAAGTATATCAGCTATTGATAAACATATGTAAGCATTTACCTATTCATTCTGTTGGAGATAACTAAATAACTCTTAAGTGTTTTGCCCTCCAGGCTTACATTAAAAGTTAATTATCACCACGTGGGACAGGCCTCCTGAGGCCATCACAGCCTTGAACAAGTATCAGCAAAACGTGCATCTTACATTAGCCCCTGAGTGGCTAACCTCTCACAATAGAATGCGTTCTCCTTGAGTGAATGCTTACAGGTTAAAAACCACAGCACTTTCTGTCTGAGTATTAAGTTGAAGAAGGACAACTTATATCGGAAGAATAAAATCAAAGGACAAGGGCACCATAAGAGAAATCTGGCATCAGATATAAATGTAGGGCTGTCATTAGCGACACCCTGTTACCCAGAATTTATTCTGCGTGAGTGTGTGTGTGTCTGTTTGTCTCTCTCTACCTCTCTCATGTTTCTTCATCCTGGCTCTTTGTGGAAATTGCCATGGACATTTGGGAGTAATATGGTCTAACAGTAGCCAGCAGGAACAAAGATAGTTTAAGGGGAGATGCAGTAAAATATGTTTTAATCAGTCCTGGATCACTCTTGCCCCTAAATCCCTCTTTGACTGGTTTGCAAAAGACCCTCAATTTTTTTTCCATCAAATATTAATTTCTCAATCCATTAAATAGAAGCAGGCTGCATGGACCAATAGTGAGTGTTTTTCAAGACCAATCCTAGTCTATGCCTCTGAGGTCAAAAATTAACTTTAAAACAGGAAAGACTAAAGTTTGGATTTGTTTGGAGAGCACCAAAACCACAACGTTTTATACACTATTATTGTACTTATAGGTTGGTCTCATTGAGTTACCATTTATTTAGGTTTCAGGTTATTTTTTCACTTATTTAGGGTTTTTTTCCCCAATTTGACTGTAAATGCCTTGAAGGCAGGAACTTTTTCTTTACAGTTCTATAGTAGTGTCCAGTGCAGTGCTTTAGATTTGGAATATTGCAGAGAATGTGAGTATCTGGTAATCCTTGGAAATTCCTCCATTAATCTGGGCCTTTATGGACTGTACAGTTTCTCTTATCAGAGTCTGTGTTTTCCTACACTGCCTACTGATTGATATGTTTTGAGATATCAGTGTCTTCTTTGTATCTATAGGCCAATGATTGTAATCATTTTAAAACAACAACTACTGAAATGCATTTATAAAAAGGTTCTCTTTGTTTTTGAACTAAAAGTGATGTCTACCTGGTTTGAAAATATTAGTAATAGTCTTCAGCTAGTGAAGAAAGTCTTCAGACTGAACTTTAATACTAAGCAGCCTGCATTTATATGCTCATGTACCAATGAAGCAGAATAATATGGCATGTCCTCATAACTAAGGAGAATCGGATCTAATTACCATCACTTCCACCCTATAAAAATATGTAATTTTCATATCCCTATTTTCAGCTTGTTTGAATTTACTTAAGTCTTTATTAGCATTTTGCATTTCATGAATGCATTTGTTCAATGACAATTGTTAAGGCTATACAAACATTGTAAAAATGGTTCAGGATCTTTTGCATTAAATTTTATATGAGTTGGGATCAAGGACCATACCTGCTCAACTCACCAAGTTCATTATCAGGTGCATGGAGAGCCTTGATACATGCTTTGGATGAAAAAGAAGATGCTGCATCACCCAAAATGAGGGAAGGGGACTATTAGGGCATTTTAAAGGGAGACATTGAGTAATTATGGTGGGGAAAAGTGGTAATGTTGCTATATATGCAGGGGGAAAATGAGATATGAGGAGACAAAAAGGATAAGAAAACACCTCACACAAGGAATTGAATTGGACCAGTAAAACGTCTGAAAATCTACTCCTCGCATCAATGTCAAAAAATACGAAGTGAACAGGTGATTTGAGCGTGCTGCTGACAGCCATCCTCACACCCCCTTGGTCTATAAAATACTTCTTTAGCTTCCTTGAACAAAGACACCACAGTGGGCTACACAAGGTGTAGCAAAGGAAAGGAAAGCTGTTCCATCTCCTCAGCATGCATTAGTCATGTTTCTTCCTCTGAGTCTGTGTCTTAATTGCTTTGCCTGTCTTATTAGATTGGAAACCCACTGGGTTGGGACCATCACTACTAAGGTGTGCAGCACGGAGCTTGGCAGGTGATCAGCACTCAATAAATGTCTATCGCTACCATAAACCAATGTATAAATTTCAGAAATAGGCATAATAATGGACCTGACAGATTAATGCCCAGGGCTATTTTTGTACAGCAGCATGGGCTAGCCAAATCAAAATCAGACATCTCAGATTCAGTTCTTCTCAGTTTTGCATGTAATTCTCAGCCTCTCACATTTTTGTCCTGTGACAGACAGGAAGAAATGAGTCAACTTTTCAACATAATTGAATTAAAAAGCATCTCTCTTGTTTTTTGTCTGTTTCTCAAATGCTATTGACCCATTGCTTTTTAAAATTATTGATAGGGTGGTTTCAAATGCTGCAGGAGATGTGATACATCGTATTTATACTCAACACTTCAAGTCCTCTTCTTTGTGGGAGATTTTCTCTAGCAGCAAGAGACTATCTACTTCATACTTTATTGCTTCCTCTGAGGTAACTAAGGAAGAGCTTTATCAGTTTTTCTATTTGGGTAACAAAATTAACATGTGGAGAAACTGAGTGACTTAAGCAAGATCCCCCAGAGAAGCAGTAGTGAAGCCCTAGGTAGAATTCCCCTGAAATAAGAGCTCTTCACAGATACAGGGTTGTTTCTGGGGGTCATTGAAGCTTTGTGCAGTCATCATAAAATACAATAAGCTTCACATTCCATTTTCTTTCTTATATGAAATGTCAGCTTTGTCAACCTGTTAAAAGAAGATTTTTTTCCCAACCTTTACAAAGCTTCCTGGAGGTACAATCTGCTATTAGTTTCCTTTTTTTAGTTAGACATTTTTATATTTCTTTTCTTAGTTTACGTATAAAAAGTCACCCAAATTAGATCACGCAAATATATAACATGATCATGAAATTATTTGAAAATTTCAATAAATTCTTTAATAACTGTAATTTTTTTCTGTGACAGGGGGATTATAAATTTTTTAAAAATCAACTAAATAATCTGTTTTCAGATCCAGTCTTTTTTAATATGAGTCCAAGGATAAAGACAGAGCTGGCCCTATGACCAACCAGGGTTAATGAGAGGAAACTGGATATTGAGAGTATGGAATGAATGCAAAATCTGATCCTGTGCCTACAGAAAAGGAAGAATCTAGGGTTCAGATTTACACTACATAAATCAAGAGAGCTAAAAGAGGCAATTGTTTATGTAATTCAAGGACAAAAATGCCTTTGTATCTATCATTAAGATATTTCACGTGTTTCCAGATATTACCAGCAAATATATGCATTCATACAGAACTATCCACTAGGCACTTGAAACTCTTGGGTGGAATGAAAAGGCAAAGGAAATATTTTCATGTAAATATTACTTTCCTAAATATATTTACATGAAAGTAAATGGAGAAAATTTTGATTAATCAATTAATTTTTTCAAAAATATTTTGAGTGCTGTAAACTAGGCATTATGTATTTTTTCTTATTCCTTCTAGCCTCCCTTCTCCCAAAATAGATTTATGGATGCTCCATGTCTTTTGTTTGAAATAGAGATGGATAATAAACAAAGTCTATAAAGGAAATGTGACAGCTACACAGAGGAAAAAAAAAAAACGTGTCCAAAAAGATTCTGAAGTTTATGAGCTTGGGTGACTGCGAGAATGCTGGTACCATTTATAGAAGTAGCCAAGTGCCAAGTCAGGAGAACAAATAATTTGTGAAGGGGTACTTAATGACTTTAGTTTTGACTATGATGTGAATATGAAACTATCATAGAACATTCAGACAGAGGTTACCTGCCATGTATAGAATAGAACCAGAATTTGAAGCAATTTGAACTAATTAGTCCTGAATGCCCAAATTCAGTCATTATCTGCCAAAATATGTTAATTTAATTCAATATTTGTCTATTTTGTTTTGTTTATATAACCGTAGTAGGTAAAAAATAGAAGTCAAAGTGCTCAATACATCTGGAAGAAAGAAAGAGGACTTTTTCCTTCTAGAGGAAAAATTGAAAGTGCTTCTCTATGTGTGTTTGTTTTTTTGTTGTTGTTGTTATTTTAAAATTTTTTGGCCGTGCCATGTGGCATGTGAGATCTTAGTTCCCCCACCAGGGATCTAACCTGCAGGAGCTGGAGTCTTAACCACTGGACTGCCAGGGAAGTCCTCTATGTGTATTTGATTAGCTGACATTCCACTCTGCTCTTAGATCTGGAATATCTTTTCCCCCAAGATAGGTTAAAGCAGGAGAAATATTAAAAAAAATTAGAGAAATATCTGTTTTTGAAATTATATTTATTTATAATGTTTCTGAAGTTGGTAAAATCCATGCAGGGCCTTATTTGAAGTTTTAGAAGCCCTGTGTTCATAAAAGAATGATTAAATCTTTGTCATTTGGCTTGCCAAAAGAGGTACTAAGCATGAGGAAAACCAAACCAAACAACCCTGCAAAATGTTTAGACCATGGCGCTACCATATTTTCAGCATCTTCTTCCATTGCCTCTGGCTAATTTCCCATCACGAATATCCTGTTTCTACTCTTTCCAGCCCTTATTCAGGCACCTCTGGGCCTAAGGAATCATGGGTCTGTTGGCATGACTTGGAGGTTGTGAGACACATGGATACCTAATGAGAGGTACAATTTTGTCCTTTGTTCATTCAGATTTTTCATTCATCCGATTTGATTAGAGAGGTTTTCACCTACCCTTAAGGCTCACTTTCTACAAAGGCTTTATGGACTTTCCAAGATCAGAAGTCTTAACCTAAAAGCATCTTTCAATGAGAGTGTACAATGTATAGTTCACAAGCTGTGCTGGAATCAGAAACACGTGAGTTCTCATTCCAAATTATGTCACCCATTAACTATGTGGCTTAGACAAATCACTCAGCCCTTTATAAACTTCAGTGACCTCCTATCTAAAATCAAGATACCAAAGGTATCTTGGTAACAAAGGTACCATGTGGTTTGTTATGGGCAGTAAATGAGATATGCAGAAACTATATGGTTGCATGTAATGAACGGCCTATACATAGGGTATTTCATTGTTGTAACTAACCTCTTCTGTGTAAGCAAAATATAAAGCCAAATTAGAAAACTGGCACAAAAGAGGTCAGGTAGCAAGAAGAAGAGAAGTAAAGGGTGAGAAATACAATGATTCTTTTAGTAGTAAGTAGTAAGTCAGAGTTCCTGCATGAAATTACTTCCTGCTTTCATCACTCTTTTCTACTTTGCTGATCAGATTCTGGTTCTGTCAGTAGCTGAACTCCCTGCCCCTTTTGTTGCCTGTGACCTTCAACAGGTCATCTTAGGCACATTTTCATTTTTGAAATTATGTAAATTAACCCAATGTTGTTTCTGGAATTTGAATTGGTGTATCTTGTTCTCTTTGAAATCTTTCTAAAATTCAGTTTTGAGATTATCTGCTGCTCCATAACCCCAGCAGACTCTCTGTGGTCTACACTGAGTTTAAAAGATCCTCCAGCCTCTTTATTTTTGGCATCCCTCCCCCTCTCCCCCAACTACTTCCACGTATTCTATAGTCCGGGCATACCATTACATCGTGATGTTTCTACCTTAGATCTTTGCACGTGTTTCTTCTTGATCAATCCGGTTATTTCTTGGGTTTGTCAAAAATTCTACTTTTCTTCTAATGCCTTACCTAATCCAGTAAAATGAAATAAATTGCTACTGCTCACTTTGTATCACCACTGTGCCTTCTACAGAGCCCTAATATTGCATTAATCATATCATATTGCAATTCTGTGTCAGTTTACTCATTTACTAAGTTATGACCTGCTTGAAGAACCTTAGTTGCAGGGTCAAGAAGAAAAGAGTGTTAAGCAAAACATGTCCACAAATCAACTGATATCTGCTTACTATTTTAAAATTAATTTTTTCAGAAGCATAGACCGTTATTTGCAGTGAAAATAATGTCTAATGAGATGTCCTTTAGCCGTCCCTGTTATGACCAAATAACAATAGCTAACAGAGATTGAGCATTTAGTATCTTCCAAGTACTTGGTCAAGGTTTATATTTTCATTTAATCCTCCTCTCAACAAACCTTCAGTGTGGCTACCATGTTTATTCCCATTGAATAGTAGTGGAAGCACATAGAGTTTAACTTGCTGAAAGTCTCACATACCGTTAGTAATTGATGGAGCTAAGATCTAAACATAGAAAATCTGTTGATGAAGACTGTACTCTTCTTAACTACTGTGTTACATTATCACTAAGGCAAACCAGTCTGTAGTAACGCAAATAAGGAGCACTCTGAACAGCTTTGTAGCCAGTTACCATTCACAGCACACTTGTTCCTCCCCTAACACAACCAGGAAATCCCTCCCCATGTTTTATAGATTATCATCTCCCACATTCTTAAATATGTTTATCCGAGAAGGGAGACTCCCAGAATATAAGCTGTGTGTTTTGCATATGCAAATTGTCCAATATTCTAGCCAGCATTCTTTAAATTATTTTCTTCAATGTTTGGTGCTGTCTTCAAAAATTAGCACAGAAAAGATGATTATATTCATTGCCACCAGCTAAAAAGTATTGGACTTCTACGGTGAAGCTTGAGGGATTTTGTAGGTTTTCTTTTTTCCATTAATATTTAAGCTTAAGTTAAGGCAAACAAAACTGAATACATAACAAATAACCATCAAGGTTATTCTTTATGGGTCAAACATAATGAGTCTCAATTATTAAAATTCACTGCAACTCAAGGCAGTGATTTTTATGATGAATATTTTGTTAGTTCTTCCTCAAACTTGCTGGTTTTCCAGTTTTAATAAACTAAACTTGGGATATTATCCAGCCATTGGGTAGAGTTGGACTTTAGCTTTTATTTTTCTTAAAGGTCTCTAATCCCCTATGTTAATAGTAAATAACCTTTAGGCTGTACTATGCTCATTTGTATGTCAAAATGAGTTGCAGGCAAGTCCTGAGATTTAAGGAGTGTGGTCAGAGTCTCTGACCCCAACAGGGAAGACCAAGGACCCTTGAGACCACTTGAGCCTAATCTAGGTTGAACTAAAATGTTACCTGTTCCTAGGGTGTCCCAAATCCCCAGCATTCTTTGAGAACCCCAGAGTGGAAGATCCTGGCTCTGAAACATGCTGGAATTCCCTAATATGCGGTACAGACCCTACCATCGCCTTACCAGCCCCACCTACCTTCCTTTTTTATTCTCACATTCTTGTTCTTTCTTATATCTAATAACTCCCACAGGCCCTCTGTCATATTCTGATTTATTTGAGACAGATATGTCCTCTCCCTGAGGACAAAGGCTGGTTAATATTGTCTACCAGTCGGCTCTCCCACACAAGCCTGTCCACCCTTCTTAATGAATCTTACTCCCGTTGATACCATGGGTCTGAACTCTGAACACTGAGGCTCTTTCTCAATCTCTCCCAACCTCAGAGCTCTTATTTCTTCATGTGGAACTTTATTCCCTGATGCCCTGCCCCACAGGCAGCCCCCCTGTATACATTTTCAGCCTGCCAAAATAATGACAGATATTAAGCATGGAAAGATTGACTTGTTGACCAGTGGCTAGGATGTAGGGTCAACTGAACATGGGCTTTTCCCCTAGGTCAACTGTCACTGGTTGAGGTTCCTGAGGGAACTACACAGAGAAATGGCTAGCAAACTGAATGGTTGGACTGGAATCTTGAAGCAGTCCTTTGGTGAGCCAGTCTGTTCCTGTGGAACATTCCCTGTACGTGGATCAGAAACAGGCCTACAGTCTGAAGCACAGCAGACAAAGGATGAAATATCTTATTTTTACTTATGCTCACATTCCAATTTCAGAAATTACTTCAGTGGTGGTGTAAAGGGCTAGTCCAGGAGAAACAAAGGCAAGAACACGAGAATCAATGCAAGGGAGTTGCCTCTTGTTGCCTGTGCTGGGATTTCTTGACATTTCAGAAGGATACGTATACCATCTTTTCTCAGGAAAAGTATCCCGAGAGAGAGAATGAGAGGTGACACAAACACTCTGTCTGTCTGTCTCTCTCTCTGTTTCAAGGTTCTATCACTTAATTCTCACGACAAAACTATAATGTAGCCACCATTATCATTCCCGTTGAAAAGTTGAGGCATATGGGTTTTAACTTGTCTTACAATGAGAGAGAGAGAGAGAGATTCTTCTTACATTGGGGAATGCCAGTAGTAGTCAAGGAACCAGGAACCCCACCAAAGTCAGACTCAGAACCTCACAAGCTTGTCTCAGGTGAGTTTGGTGGATGTATAATATCCATGCCATCTTTGGGTAATCAGTAAGGAGCATAGGGGTGTTCTTGGGGTGCCAAGGAAAAGCTTTCGAAGGAGTTGCCCAAGCTCAGACAGGTCACCCCTGGAGGACTAGGAAGGAGGAAGCAGAGTGGGCTCCTCACCCTCTGCATTCAGGGATGCAGCGAAAACCATGTAGGAAGAACGTATTCTTAGGATGTTAGAAAGGAGTGGTCCCCCACCCACTAAGGGAACTTGATGGTTTCTGGGGCTTTTTATTTCCGTTTGAAATGGTTCCCACCTGGGGCTGTGTAGTGTTTCAATTCACTTACAATTTTGGTTAGAATTGCTAGAAGCATGTCTGCTGGATAAAATTCATCTAATGTCAGAATATGAGACAGATGGAAGATTGAGTTCAAGAAAAGAAAAAAAAAAAAAACCACATCCAGATTCCCAGGTCTCTGCAGAGTGAGCCAGTGCTGCTGGTGATGGGGTTCACAGCCCCACCTTGAGCTTTGTTAAGAATGCCTTTTGTTTGGTAAATTCTCTCTAAATGGCTAGGGGAACATGACAGCTTTTGGATTTGTATCAACCTTCAGAGCTTCCTGTTACCTAATCTTTTCAAACTCTGTTTTTCACACACCTAAAAACAATATAAAATGGTGATGATAAAGCTCTGTGTGTCTGTCTGTCTGTCTCCCTACTTATTCACTTAGAAAAAGCAAATGCTAAATAACCTCCTGTGTGCAGGATATTTACTGCTTTAGGGCACAATCTGTTGCAGAACGGTTAACACTGTTGCTAAGGCATCTATTGTCATCATCTGTGCCTCGGCAGCCCTGTGTTCCGTCTCGCTCTGCATCTGTGAGTACAGTGAGTTATTGGTAAAATACTCATCTTCTTTGGAAGTCGAAGTGTTGCTAAGTCAAACATGTTTGAAGAGGGGAAAACCAGTTTCATTTTCTGTTGTTTGTTTCCATGGAATGTCCTATGACTGCTTGAGAAAACATTTTATTTGGAAAGAGAGTACATAGTTATGTAGATGAATAAAAAATAAGGAGCAGCATCTTCTTTCGTATTCTATTATTCCTATGAGATCTGCCCTGCTACTTTCATTTTCTTAGGACAGTAGTATCCTAAGGATTGCATCATCATCGCCATCATCGTCCTTGCTGTCATCATCAATTAGCCTTACTGAACAGTCATTATGTGCAGAGCGTTTAAGAAAAAAGAGGAAAGCTGGAAAACAGAGACCCTAAACACAAACACAATCTGACTCTTCCCTTCAAGAGAAGTTCTTGGAAGAGAGTTCCTACCCAACTTCTACCTTCTTTTTCTGTCCTTCCACAGAGTATTCGTAAAACTAGGAGAGCTTGACCTTGATTGTATCCCAAAAAGCAGTGGGCTGAACCATTGCACTGAAACTCAGATGCTGTGAAGGATAGTTGGGAGGAAGGTGAGGGTCTTCCAGGCAAAGGTGCGTAGGGTTTGCACGCTCAGCTATCTTCCAGATGGACCCCAAGGTGATGATTGGGTCATGGGCAAAGATGAATAGGAAGCTTTACTCTTGTTTCAGGCCTGTATCACATCCTCTATCCCAGGACACCAAAAATTTTTTTCTTTCTCTTTTTCTTTGTGCTCAGCTCCTTCACTGTACCAAATGCCTTCACCTCCCCATTCACACTAAGGTAAAAGTTAGTGATAACAGCTCCAAGAGGTAATTGCTCTCAACCAGGTATAAAGTCTCTGTCAAACACTATACAGTTGAGCCTTGCACAAAGAGGGTGTTAGGGGGACTGAACCCCGAGCAGTCAAAAATTTGAGTATAACTTACAGTTGGTGCTCCATATACACGGTTTCTCATCTGTGGTTTCAACCAACCTTGGATTGCGTAGTACTGTAGTACATATTTATTGTAAAAGTGGACCCGTGCAGTTGAAATCTGTGTTGTTCAAGGGTCAACTGTAGTTCTAAACTGAGGACATTAGTCATCCCATGGAAGAAGGCTTGGTCTGTGGGAAGAAAGTCAGCAAAGATAAGGTGGGGCCTTCTGACTATAGTTTGGAAAGGTTAGCATAATTATTAACATTGTGAATTCTGAAGATTGGTTGACCTGAATTTAACTTTAACCTCATCACTTACTTGCTGTGTTAACACTGGGTGAACTTCTCAATCTTTCTAAAAGCCAGTTTCTGTTAAAATAGAGATAAAAGTAGTACATACATTTTTCAGGGCTGTAGTGCAGATTAGATAGCATAATGCTAACCACAGTGCTGGCACTCAGCTAGTGCTTGTTGTTATTTATGTGAGATAGATGACAGCATGCCTGTGTGTAAAGATAGTAACGAATGATTCCACTAACTGAATCTGCAGACTCCATTGATTTGAGTTCTTCCCACTAAGATAAAATATTTATTTCTTTTTCTTCTGGTTTAGGAAGGAAGCATGAAATATAAATGTATACAGAAATTAATATGAGAGATCATCTATAAATAAGCTAGTCTAATGTGCACTTAAAACAACAATTATCACAAGTGTGCAGTAATTTGATTCTTATTAAATAACATCACGTCAAACCTCATCAAGTCAAAGTTCAAGAAACTAAAAAAAAATAAATTGTTGGATTTTAATAATCTGATTTTTAAAAATCCAAGACTACATACCATATAGTCATATATGAGGAATAGCTATTTTGATTAAACTCCACATACTTTTCCAGTATATTAAGGCAGTAGAACATTCTGCAGACTCTGGAGTCTTTATAGTATTTTGGAATCATGGTTTTGCTAATTTTGTAGCTGAGAGAACATGTCTGACTGCTTAGAGCCTAAGTTTCCTCATCTACCACTTTTATAAGATTGATTTTAGGATTAACAAGAACATATTCATAAGGTGCTACATACAGAGAAACACTCGACACCTGGTGGGTGTTATGATTGGAACTGGGCACTTACTATGTGCAGAGGGCAGCCTTTTCAAATTTCCCATTCTTGGCAACAATCTGCTTAGAAACACTTTCCCCATTTAAAGCACCTCTTTAATTTTATCTGTACTGTTAAGAGACCAGAGTAAATAAAAGTTTGAGTATGTTTTCACTTGCCCAGAAAACAACCAACAAACCAAAGCAAGCAACACACTTGGCAGTACCCAAGCAATGAGGAACAGTCTTTGCCTGCCTATTTTTTCTGTCAACGTTTAAGAGCAAGGCATTAATTCTCTACAATCTGTAAATGCCTTGTTTGAGGGCTTTGCACCTTTGCATGAATAATGAATATTAATTAATGATGGCAATGACAATAGCATTCCATGCTTTTACCTTATTGCTCTTTATGAGTCTCTAAGCCTTTTCCTTCTCAAGTGGGTTCCTTATTATTTTATCCATTATTTTACTCCTGGAAACTTGTGCTTTGTTAAAATACAGCAGATATCTTCTTGTGTGTTACCATAGCAAATTGCATAAGAATTTACACCATAAATTATTCATTACAGCCAATTTAGTATAATTATTAATTCCCGCACACACTGGTGCCTGATTACATCTCAGTGTTCACTGCAGGATCTTGACCATGTTCTGCTGAAAATAATGATCTGTCATGGCTAATCAGGATCTAACAAGTCCCACTAAAAGGTGAAAACGTTTAATTAATATTGGTTTAATGAAACAATGATTGATCCAGTTGCTACAATCTGTCAAAGATTCTTTCAAAGGTGATCCAAAATCTAAGTGGTAATGAATTTAAGAGCTAGCCGTGCTGTACAAGCCATCAATGTGCTTTCCAATTCAAGGGCAAATTGGGATGTCCTCTTCCTTTGGTATCTTTCTGCAAAAGTAAATCAGCTCTACTTTCACTGGGAAGCTTTGCTCCCAACATCAGTTCTGGTATTTCAAGCTTTCATGCCTTATGCTCCCAATGAGCCCTTTTTTTGCATTAAAGATGCATCCTGTATTGTATGTGAATGTTCCAAGCTGCACTGCCTCTCATGCGGATCTCATTTTAACTCTAAGTTGAGCTGAGCAAAGTTTGCAGTTGCATTTCCCACTGGGATTAACTGTGTAGGATATGGCTTAGAATTCAGTTCAAAAGCCCTTTGGCTGCAAAACCATGTAGTCTAAATACCCGCAGAGCATCACCGAATAGATATGGCCTTAAGTTTGATTTAAATTTAGATGGGGAGGGTCTCTTGAAATGTAGAGCAGAAACCGGTCCTATGTGCAATATGATCAATTTTATTCCATTAATTTATTTTATATATTTTGAACAATTTCTTTGTTTTTATGTTGAGATCCCTCAGGATCAAGAATGAGACAATATTAATTAATTAATTTGAAATCTAAAGAATAAATTTTATGGCTTATCTTTTTACTCTTATAGGAGAAAATAAATTAGGATGGTAACATCTCTCTTACTGAGGGCCAATGAGGTACCAGAAACTTTGTATATATTTGCTTTCAGACTCACAATGACCTTTTAAAGTAGATAATGTATTTCTCATTTTCAAGAAAAGAAAACTGAAGCTGGAGGTCTTCATCTAGTAAATTGATGAGTAAAGTTGTAAACTCAGATCTGCCTGATCTACTCCAGTGCAGTTTATTGGATCATCTCTAAACCAGGGACATAAGACAGGGACTGTTTGAAGAGCTAAAGTGATTACCTTTTTGATCCTTTTTTTGTTAGACCGTGGGTGAATTTTAATATATTGTTTAGCAACACACACGTGGATGAGACAAACGAGGGGAACAAGGCAGAATTTATATACTTGCTACCAATTCAATGTCAGGTTTTGATTGACTTGGCTGTGTATTTGGCTCTGTTTCAAGGGACATAAACTTGTAGGTATCAGACCCATGTACTGTATAAATAAGTCCTATTACAAAACTATACATCCATCCCATTTCAACTTTCACACCTCCCCTACTGATGCTCTGTGTGTTGTCCTAGGAAATCACTTCTAAGGCTAGGTTTTTTCGTGTGAATTTTGTTTAAAGTACCTTACCAGAGCTTATTAGGACTGGGATTCTCAGGAACTGTCATTGTCTGCCTTGAAGGCTCAGGGGTAGTGGATACCTCAGCAGCACTTTGAGCGGCCACCTTAGAAAGCCATTGATGGACAAATGCTATCATCTTTGCCCTGCAGTTCAGTGCACACAAGCTTGAAGGTGTTCTGTACCCCTTGAGAATTCATTAATGTCTTCAAGGCTAACCCCCTGTGTTCCACATCAGTTCACCCTAGAGTTCTTCAACACCAAACATAACTCACATGTAAGAGGAGAGGCCACATAGTCATATAGCTATGTGTATATATAACCAAATATTCTATTTGCTTCTGGGACTTCATTATACCTGGTGTCACATCATGCAGTTTTAGAGGTCTTTGCTTGCACACTCGGTATAGTCCTCTGGCATTGCTAAAGCTTGTTACAGTTTTCTCTTATTTTCACAAGTTTATTGGGTCGCTGTAAAGCTGAGAGAAAAACTCCCAGGAGAAAGAACGTGGGAACAAAGACTAGAAGAACCAGGCAGAATAAGGAAAGAGAAGCCATAGGAATAGACAGTCAAAACTGCAAAAAGACAGTTAACCCCACTAACCTTTCTCCTTATAAACACATATTTATATCAGTATTTTCACCAAAGAGTCAAGTAAATGGCCCAATTATTTACTGACCAGTCAGTTGCATAATTCATATCCTTATATTCTAGGAACAGACAATCAACTCATACAAAACAATTATTATCTCTTTTTCAATATATTTAACTTTGGTTTGTTGGAAAGTTTCAGGAAATGTCCATTGGAAGGTTTTACACCTATAGATGGGTAAGAGGAGGAAAATATTTATTCCTAATCTTGGCATATTTCAGTCCTCATGAGAATCCATTAAACATGTGGAAACAGGAACATGATTTAAGATTACTCAGTATAACATGATTGTCCTATTTCTGCCCCTTGTAAACGCTGTTCATTTTTGGAAGATGACTTTGGAGATACAGGAAATGATTCTCCCCTTCCCCTTCAGATAGGAACTTTCTCCACCCTTATCCTATCTAGTCATCAGAAGAGGACATAAAAGTGTTGGGGAAGCTAATATTTTGACAAACTATTAACGTGTTTTTCTCTTTTTCAAGTTTGCACATAACACATTTATAGTCAGATCCAGACAACCCTCTGTCTCAGGAGTAAGGTTTAGTATGTCAGAGCAGGAATGGAAGGACAAAGATTTCATCTTAATTTTCTGACATTTAGTGTAGGATTTGGTATAAAATCTCCTTCAGCACATCAAGAGCCCGCTTGGATTCTACACAAGAGGTTTTCTCTCATGGTCCATGGGTAGAATTTAGGAAGAAGAGACAGAGAGGAAGTCATTGAAAGAACTTCCACCCTCTCAAACAGAGGTTGGAGGGATCCAGAGAAGGGGCAGCAGAAGACATTAAGTGGTCAAACACGTGGCCGATTCTCACCTGGAACGAGAAGATGTGTTCTGATACAATGGCATGAAGGACTCTAGCCTTCTCTTACATTGAGACTCTGAAGGAAGATAACTGCACAGTCGTCCAGCACCAACAGTGGACAGTCTCACTCGTTGACGAGTGTGGAATTGCATTGCCAAAAGTAGAGTGTTCAACTTTGAAATTCCAAGATTGCTACCAATTCTTGTGGGGGTCATGAGTGTGTTTTCTATGAGGAAAGTTGTAGTGAAGGTGAGATGATGCCTAAGCAGAGGCTGGAGGTAGGCTATTTTAGGACAGAAGTCAAGATAGAACACAAGGCTGAACTCTTTAGCACTGGCAAATGTCAAAGCCCAGAGAGAGACCAGACTAGGAATTGTATTATCTGCTAACAATGGCCACCCACACTGGAAGATGTCCAGAAACGGGACCAGTTACCCTCAAAGGTCACCAGCTTATGCACGTGAAGTAACCACCTTTTTTCCCCCAATGCCATGAGCTTCGTTTTTCCTATACCTGGACCTCATCATGAAGAGGAATCAGGGCAACATGGAGGAAAAAAAGGCACTGACACTGAAAAAACAATCTCAAAAGTCCAAATAATGCCTAAACACCTTCATTTAATTGTAACTTTTTGTGTCAGACTTCTGAAAAATAGGATGCAATAAAAGTCAATAGAAGCAATATGCAAACAAATTGCAAAGTTTCCAGAAAATCTATTTTGTATTGTGGGAAAATTTGTAAACTTGTTTGAGGAAAAGAAAAATTTAGGTCATAGCAGCGAGGCATATCTTGATATGTGTAATTCTGTTGGATCTTTTGCTAAGAGCAAGTTTAACGGGATAAACGGGTGCAAGTTGGTATAGGAGAAAGGACAAAGGCCATTGACCAAAGTAGTCAGCACTTTCTGATCTCTTTCTCTCCCTGGAGACACTTTCCCGACTCCCATAGCATTAAGTATAATAATAAAGTGATACAATGGCATGAAGGACTCTAGCCTTCTCTCACATTGAGACTCTGAAGGAAGATAACTGCACAGTCGTCCAGCACCAACAGTGGACAGCAATAAAATGAATTATACTTAATGCTATGTTACGAAGATGATAACACAAATTATGATAGTTACTATTGATAGTTTATAGTCACAATTAATAAAGAAGATATTTTACTAGCAGAACCTAACATCAGATCTTAATAGTGCTTTGGTGAAAGTGCCTGACAATCACATGTGTGCTTTTTACCAATCAAGGAAATGAGGGGAACAAAGGCTCAAACTGCTGAAAAGTAGTAACGTTAAAAATACTGAACTAGGGCTCCCCTGGTGGCGCAGTGGTTGACAGTCCGCCTGCCGATGCAGGGGACACGGGTTCGTGCCCCAGTCCGGGAGGATCCCACATGCCGCGGAGCGGCTGGGCCCATGAGCCATGGCTGCTGAGCCTGCGCGTCCGGAGCCTGTGCTCTGCAATGGGGAGAGGCCACAACAGTGAGAGGCCCGCGTACTGCAAAAAAATATATATATATATTGAACTAACCAGATGAACACAGGCTGTAAACCACCAGTGTGGGCGTAGAGGTGCACAGTAGCAAATGCAGCTCTTTTTATAAGGCTTCTGTCTGAAAACTCAAATTGCATTTGTTTCCTAGAAAACAAATCAGGATAAGAGAAATGAAAACAGTGAGTGCATCTAGATAGGACATCCACCAGATGACAAAGCTGTTGAGATATTGATTGATGTCACACAGCAATTAAAATAGTTTAAAATGGGCATTGTTTCGTGATTGGAGCATTTAACACGTCAGAATACACGAAGAAAAGTTACCTGTAGTTCTGCCTTCCAAAAAGTTTGTGTCTTGCATTTCTTTCCTGAACAGATATCTTTACATTTTCTTTGCTTTTATGTTAGAGACATTGTTTACTCATGACCACACAGTAAAAAAGAAATAGGTAGATCTTTTTTGTTTGCTTTAAAAACACATTTTGAAGTTATCAAAATGGTGACCGAAGTATCATTCTGCCTCACTGTGACCAGATAGGCACTTTATTTATTTGGTAAATAAATCGAGGCTATCTGTCATCATCATCTACCTGTCTATATCATCTATTAACGACTTAACCATCAGCTTCTTACCTATGTCTCATATTTATGTACATGGTTATGCTTTTGGCTACTAGTCATATTGAGTGACTATAAAAATGATCAGTGCATCCTAGGAGGATAGTACACCAAGGAGACAGCATGTAAAGAAAAAAATAGTGTATCCTTGTCATTAGAGGGGACATTTCAATTGTTACATGCTACTACTTAACTAAAAAAAATACATATTGGTAGAATGAAGCTTGATGCTAAAAAGAGAAGGAAAAATAGTCATAATTCAATGGTATTTACAATCAAATTTCAAATAACTGTCAAAAGCTTCCTTCAAATGCTAATAAATAAGTTATTCTTTTCTCATATCAAGGGACCGTGGTCTATGACACACAGTAAATGCTCTGTAAAAGAGAGTTCACATACCTTTAGGATATGCCCGACTGTATGCAACACGGGAAAAGAAGGAGTAAGAGATGAAGCATTTGCTGAAGTTGTCATTCACTTGAAGCTTCTTTGTGTCCTGGGCTCTGAGAATTTTATCAATGGACTGAGTGAAAACAGAGCCCACCAGAGCCCCAGAGAATATGCCTTGGGGAGCTGCCTGACCTGGGACATTAGGGACTGATTGCGGAGGCCCTGGTGCAATTTCTACAGCTCATGCTTCTGGAATCTACAGATTCTGGTTGGGAAAAAAACAAAACAAACAGCCACCCCTACCAACACTGCCATGTCTGTCTAAACACTTCGTAATCTTTGACTGCATTCCTCTCCCTCTTCTAGAGGTTCTTAATTGGACCCAACTCATAGTCAACCTTCTTAGTGGTATACTTCAAAACCAGGTTACTGCAGAGTAATATAGACACAGAAGAGTCAAATATCATAAAAGTGCAGGTCAATGGACTTCCATAAACGGAACTCTCCCCTTATAACCGTCATTCAGATCAAGCAACACAACATTACCAGGACCCATAGGTCTCCCTTGTGCCCCCTTCATGTCACTACCACCAAGGGTACCCCTATCCTCAATTTTAACACCACTGATTAATCCTACCTTTTTTTTGTTTAATATAGAATTACACATTCTGTGCTCTTTTGTACCTGGCTTCTTTTATTCAACATTGCATTGGTATGTTCATCCATTTCGCTGCCTGTAGCCATAGATTTATTTTTTCATTTTATTGCTGTATTCCATAGTGTGCATATGCCACAATTTACTTATTCTTGCAACTCTTGATGGACATTTAGGAATTTGAAATGGTCATTTTTGAAGGGCTATAAAGGAACCCTGCTGCTCAGGGTATATTTATACCTTTTCTCATAACTCTCTATACTGACCGGCATTCCTTATTGAAACATGTCCTTCAGCTCAACACATTAACTGCAAGCTCGTTAATGGGGCTTACTTGTTCCTGTATGAGCTGGTTTCTACTCTTTCCCCAACTGTCCTCTATTGCTACTTCTGCCTCTGCTATAGTTACACTAAACTACTTTCTCCTATTTTTTCTCTGTGTGTTTCATTTTGGATATTTTCTATTACTACGTCTTCAGGTTCACTTTTTTTTTTCTGTAGTGCCTAATTGGCAGTTATTCTCATCCATTGTATTTTTAATCTAAGTAGTGTATTTTTCATCTCTAGGAGTTCATTTAAAAAACAAAAATCTTTCATTTCTCCCGTCATCCTACTTAGACTGTCCTGTACCTTCTAGAATAGCTACCTTCTAGCTATTTATCATAGCTCTTTCAAAGTCTTTGTTTAATTTTATAATCTGTGTTATTTTTCTTGTATTTCTGTTACCTGGTTGTCTCTGTTTATGGGTCATATTTTTCTGCTTTCTGCCATGCTTACTGATTTCTGATTGGTTGAGAGGACATTGTGAATTTTACATTGTTGGGTGGTAGATTTTTCTTTTAATGCTTTTAATGTGTAGGACTTTGTTCTGGGATACAGCTAAGTGTGATCCTTTTTGTTGGCTTTGCTAGGAAGGACAAGAATGCCTGTAGTCTAGAGTTTCTTTAGCCCTGCTGCTGAGGCAATCCCCTTCTCAGAACTGTACATAATGCCCTGTGTGAGGAAGTCTTACCACTCTGCTGGTGGATACATGGATTCCCTCCTCTGTATGAACTCCCGTGACTGCTGGTTTCACTTGCTTCTGTATGGTGATTCTTTCTCTTTTCTCAGTAGTTTGCTCATACATATGTGCAGTTAAGTACTCAGGGGACCCAAAGAAGGTCTCCAGAGTTCTGTTTGTCTGTGCAGCTTTCTGCTCTACAGTACTCTGTTTTGCAATTTCTAGTCACATATGCCAGAAGTCCATACTTTGCCTCCCCAACTCAGGGACACTGCCATGATCAGTTTGGCTTGCCCTACCAGGTGTGTGGTGTGGAAAGTCTCTCCAGGCAGTGACAAGTTGGGTCACTTGTAGCGCTGACACCACCTCATTTGTTTCCCTTCTCTTGGGGTCACTGTCCAGTGCTGTTTATCATCTAAAAACTAAAAATAGTTATTTTGTATATTTTTCTAGTATTTAATTGTTTAGCGTGGAAGGTAAGTCCTTATTATTTCATTATGGCTGGAAGCAGAAGTCACCACCCTGACCTACTTTAATGTAACAGCAAATCTTGCTTCCTGTTTCTAAGATTGAGACATACTGTTCTTTGTTCCTCTCTCTCACCTCATTTTCCTTGGCTCACCTAACTCCCACTCATTTTAATGGCCTTAATTTAATAATAATAGCTTACAATTGTTGAGAACTATCAATATGCCAGTTATTCTTCTAAGCAGTGTGTGCATTGTTTCATTTAACCTTCACAACAGTTTTATGATCTTAGTGCTGCTATTATTATCTTCATTTTACAATGAGGGAATGAAGCTCAAAGACACTGAGTCACTTGTTGGAGGTCCCATAACTAATAGGTGGCAGGTTGGATTTGAATTCAGGTGGTCTGGCTTCAGCCTTTGAAGCTACAGCCTAATTATCATGCTGTACCTTCTCTCTAGTTATCGATTATTCTGGAATGATTTTCTGATACTCAAATTCTGTTGTTATTTTGTTTTGATGAAATATGTTTCCATAACACCTAAAGTTTCCCCAAATTAAACTTGTCCTTCCATATTAAAACCACCTGCTTACTTATCTACATTCTTTGTTCAGCTCCATGCTCTGGGAGGGCAGAGACCATATTGTCTTGGTAATCATCACTTCAGTAGCATCCAGAACATAAAAGGCAATCAATAAATGTTTATTGAATGAATGAATCAAAGGATAATATCTTGATGAGATGACACAATGATTTTTATCAAGGTCTTTATTAGAAATAGATTTTACGTTTATTTCCTATATTCCCAAGAGAAGGAGTCACAGAAAAAAAAATATTTTAGACATATATGGGAGGTTAAGAAAGGTCTGTATCTTGAAGCCTTAGCCCTTGATGATGAGCCTGTTTGTGTACCAGAGCAGGGGCTCAAAAACTCAAGAGGAGGAAAATGAGGAGGGGCTTGAGAAGAGGACAGATAGAAACAAAAGGGAATAGGGAGTTGTTGAATAGACAACACTTAGTCATTTTGCTTAGGGCTGGCCTGCTTACTAAAAAGAGTCATTTATCACATCCTATTCAAAAGTCTATGATCTCTGAAGGTTGGAAGTCATTTTGCTTATTGGGCACAGATAGGTAGCTATTCTATCAGTCCAAATAAATTACTTAGTCAATAAAGTTGCATTTTAGTGACAGAAAATTGGTATCCTTTTGAGAGTGCTTCATCTTCTTTCTTATGATGTAAAAGAGCAAAGAATGAGTGAACATAGTCAAATCTGAAAGTGGCTGTATTTCATATTTATATTAGGCTGTTTAGATGATGCTTGTTGATTATCATTTCTTTCTCCTTCTTATCCAGACTACACCAGAGTGAGGGGATCACTATGAATATTAATTTTTCCAATCTGAGTGTCCTTCCTATATGTGGTTCTCCCCTTCAGTTTGCAAAAAAAAAAAAAAAAAAAAAAAACCCTTTCTTATGTATTATTCTATCTAGTCAAAGCAGCAATGATACAGTGGGAATTAAGAGGTTTTTACAACCTAACTTTATATTTCTGAGCCTCAAATATCCCTATATATAAAATGACTGTATTCTTTATAAATACTGTAATTCCATCCTGGTTTTCATTTTGTGCTCCATGAAAACTTAGGATTTTCCAGAGGCACCATAGAGTGAAATATTGAAGGAAGAGAAGGGGAGACCAAGCAGGAAGAGGTCCAGCACTCTCACCTTTATACCAGCTAGGGATGCTTTGCTTCTTCTCTTTTATCTGTGAGGAAGGATTTGCATTAAACCATCCTCACTCCCTCCCCTGGTACCGTTATAATGATCTGACCTGAAAATAAGTGCATTAAGTGGCCATAGAATGTAAAGACACTAATTAGTTCACTGGGGGATCAAATCCATGATAACAGACTTATTCATGCTTCTCTCTATCCCCAAAACTATACAGATGAAAGCAAAGGGGGAAAACAAATCTATCACATATATGACAATCCTCAAGAACAAACACTTTAAATTTCAAATATGATGTGGGTGATTCTGTCACAGGGAAAGAATCTTATCAGTAGTTAAGAATAAGTAATAATTGAGTCTGGACCCATAGCAAATAATATTTCACAGCCAAAGAATGCAAATAACCAATAAACATTAAAAAGGTTTAGCCTCTCTGATGATCAAAGGAATTTATATTTGTATTATGAGATGCTATTTTAGACTTTTAAGTTGCCAAATGTTTTAAAAACTATATATCATGATGATGCAGGGAGGCGGAAACCCTTACTTCAGTACACATCAGTAAATTATTTCTGGAGAACAATTTGGCATTAGGCAAAAGCCTTAAGCATATTCTTGTACTTTGACTAATAGCTTCTATTTCCGGAATCATCCTAAGGATATAATCACAGGTGTGGCAAGGGTACATACCCAAGTTTTATTTTTGTGGTGTATAGAACTTAGGCTCCCTCACTTTATAAGGAAGAGATGCAGGTTTACCCCCAGATGTTATGGGTTTGTTGTAAAAGCTACAAGGAAGGGTAAGGAAGGAAGACAGAAAGATTTGCCCAGCCAGGCTAAGTGAGAGTGGCCTGCGTGCGATTTGGAGCAAAGAGGGTAAGGGAGTCCTTCATGATATGTTGGCGTTCCTCCAAGAGCATCCTCTTGTCCTATCCTTGGCAGTGGGCCCATTGCTCTCTACTCTCACAACCTACCACTTCGGTTAAGTTGCGCTGTCTTTGTTTACTGCTGATTATGTCTCTTGCCTGAATCTTTATTTTCTCACTACCTCATGACTGCTGCTCCTAGATACTGCTTGTTGCTTTCTCTTGATATTTTGGTTTCTGCCTTCACAAGGAGACTCTGAACTCTTAAATACCTTTGATATATCTTCTTAAAAAAAAGATTCTTCCGGAAACCTAACTATTGTCCAGCCCATAGGTTGGGTGTCTTTTGTCTAGTACCCGATACTATTCCAAATAAGTCACGTTTCCGGAGAGGATCATACAGTTTTGTTTCTATAGAATGGGTTGTGAGTGTGTCTGGTACTTGGAGGAGAACCTATTCTTACCCCAAATGCAGTATCACTGGTAAAAGCCCAAATGCGAACCAACATAGTTATTCAAAAATAGGGGTATTAGCACATATATTATACTATACACATAAATTATAATATTATGCAACTATTACACATGTTTTGATAACATCGTGATTCAGGGAACATGTATATCATAACATTTAAAGTGAAAAAGTGTTTGAAACTATACTGAATAGTGTCAACTTCAGAAAATATATATGTAGAATACATATATTGGGACAAAATACACTAAACTGTTGAGCAATTACCGAATGGTTAAGATATGGTGATCTCTATTTTCCTTTTTATATGTTCGTCTTCCAGATTGCATCTTAGTCTATTGTACTTTTTTAATCATGATGCTATTTAATAGAAGTAAAGAGGCTGATTTGAAAAATCAAAAATCTGAAATCCAATGAAATAAATATATGTGGTTTTCCCATGAGACAAATTTTCCTGTGATGCTTACATTTATGCAGGCAGGAGCTGAGAGTCATTAACTTACCCGGAAGATTGAATACCTTAGGAAAATGCCTGTACATTCCGAGTTTTTCTATGTTACTGTAGGGTCCTTTTCTCTGAAATGTTGCAAGGAACTTGTCTCTTGTTTCTCATCTCCAGACAACCCGCCTTATCGTTTTCCAACAAAATGATCAATGAATAACCATTGTGATAACAAATGTTTATATATTCGTCCCTTAGAGAAGTAGTACATTTGCCATTTTCCACAGACCTTCTCCATGCTTTCCAAAAGGGCAAAAAATAAGCAACAGAATAAACATAGAGCTAGCCATGGCTCCAGGTGACTATTCATATTTAAAGATCCACAATAAAAAGATGTTCTATTTATTTATGTATTGATATATTGGACACATCTCCCTTGTAGATGGTGAGCTTCTGGGACCTACAAACAGCATTTGACATTTCTTTACACAGTCTCAGCAACTAGTACATGATTTAAAAAATGAATTTCAGAGCTGCAAAGACTTTAGAAATCATATAATCCCCTTCTTTGGCAATTGAGGAAACTGAAGCCTGTAGTGAATAAGTGGTTTTCTCAAGATCAAACAAGTTAATGGGAAAACTGACACTGGAACCAAGGTTTCCTGATGTTCATTCATATGGGGAAGAAGAAAAAATTCAAACTTTCTGATTTAGAGAAGACATCTTTTCTAAAATGAAACTACACAGAATCAAAATATGATGAAAATGAACAGTAATACAATAGCTAATAGTGCCAGGTTAGGTTCTGGGAGAAGCAGCGGTTAAGATAGGATGAAATGTGCAAGATACTTACTGGGAGAAATACCTGTGACGGTAAAGAGGAAGGAGTAGAGAGGAGAGTCTTCAGATCACAATGCAGGTCAGACCTGTGAAGGAGAAAGGGCAGGAAGAAGGATTAGACAGGAACAGTCTCAGACTGCAGTACAGTTCCAGGAAAATTTCAACTAGACTGTTGGAGAGTACTCAAACCCAATTTATCCAATAAAGACGCCCCATGTTTTGTGGGAATGGCTTTCTTTGGTATCCTTGTTGTGTTTAGCCACTGGAGCAGGTTTCTGGAAGCCTGACATGGGCGCAAACTCAACAGATCCGGAAATTAGCAGCTGGGGTTGTCGGCCAATTATACATCCTGTAGGAGAAAATCTGGGTGGGACTTTTTCATGGCTACCACACTTATTGGGGACTTACTGTGTGCCAGACACTGTGATTAAGTATTTATATGCATTATCTTATTTCATCATCAAAACAAATTTATGGCATAGATATTATTATTTCCACTTGACAAATGAAGAAATTGGGACTGAGAAGAGGTTAATAACTTGAGCAAGATTACGAATTTGGTAAATGACAGAGTTGGTATTCAAGTGTATGTAGTTTAACACGTGAGCTTACACCTTTGTGCCACATATAACCCATGGCTATGAAAGTTTGCATAAAGACAAGGACCCCAATGCTGAGTATTCCACATCTACTAGCACTAACTCACACCCAGTTAATTTGAAAACAAAAAGTATACTAGCCTTAGGGGTCAAGAATTTCCCAGTTTATACTAACCAAATATTTTACACTCTAAGCACTATGAGAGAAAGATAAATAATTGAAAAATCATAACAAAAATATTAAATTTGACGACTAGAATTAAATGCTAGAGACCCTACAAAATTCTTAATTTTCTCAAATGTCTTAGTGTGCTACACTCTATATTTCAATGTGAAGGTAGAGGAAAACCTTGCTGTCTCAGAGACTAGAAGCCTCTATTGTCAATGACATCTAAACTACCTGTAGCTAGTGAGCATCCTCTTCATTAATCCCTAGATAAAAATGATTAAGTGTCTTGGGATTCCAGTAAGAATCATTGTCTACTTTCTTCCCTTCAGTTCTCTGTTTCCTGCCCCTCTGTGTATTTAGGGAGTAAAAAGATGGGTTGTAAAATTGATTCTAAAATACATAACTATATTCAAATTCAAATAGTATTTCAAATAGACAACCATCTGAAGAAATACAGAATTATGTGAAAAACCAATTGGAAAATTAAAAGAAAACAAAACTAACCAACCAAATTAAAAACAGCAAAAAACTACAAACAACAAATTTTCAAAACCAAAATGCCCACATAGATCCTTGTAATATCAAGTGGTTTATAAAGTACAGGGAAACGTATGCTTTCACTTACACGTGGAATCTGGAAAACAAAACAAATGAACAAACATAACAAAGCGGAAATAGTCATAGATACAGAGAATAAACAGATGGTTGCCAGAGGAGAGAGGGGTAAGAGGGATGAGAGAAATAGGTGAGGAAGACTGAGGTACAAACTTCAGTTACAAAATAAATGAGTCATCAGTATGACATGTACAGTGTTGGGAATATAGTCAATAATTTAATGTCTTTGTATGATGACAAATGATAACTAGACTTATTGTGGTGGCCATTTTGTAATGTATAAAAATATTGAATCGCTATTTTGTGCACCAGGAACTAATCTTATACTTATAATTGAGTATCAGATTAATTGTACTTCAAAAATAAACAAGCAAACAGACTCATAGAAAAAGAGGTCACCTTTGTGGTTACTAGAAGCAGGGAGGGGAAGGGAAATTGGATGAATATAATCTAAAGTTAGAAACTTCCAATTATAAGAAAATAAGTACTAGGAATGTATTGTACAACATGATAAATATAGTTAACACTGCTGTACATTATATATGAAAGTTGTTAACAGAGTGGATCCTGGGAGTTCTCAACACGGAAAAAATTTTTTTTTCTTTAATGTATCTATATGAGATAATAGATGTTCACTGAACTTATTGTGGTCATCATTTCATGATATATGTAAGTCAGATCATGCTGTACACCTTAAATTTACACAGTGCTGTATATCAATTATATTTCATTAAAATTGGAATGAAAAAAGATACAATGAAAAATAAATGTGTGATCTGTTTCAAATTTTGTACAGAAGCAAAATAACGTTTGCAAAATGTAACAGAGCAACAAGAGAAAGCAGCTGAGGCAATAAGCAGGGTAGTCTAGGACTCCAAACCACTTCACATGTCATAAATTCCAGGTTTTTTAAGGAAGTGGTTCACCGAACAGAATTTAATCTCTGAAGCAGGCAGCCGTGCAGGACTACAGGATGGGGTCGTGTGACTGGGCGGGGAGGGAGCAGCTGGGCTGGGTGGGGGCAGGCACAGACAACTGCAATAAAATGAAAGGACAGAATTTTTATCAGATCGGTGCTTTGTGACCACTTGGAGGGGTGGGATGGGGAGGGTGGGAGGGAGGGAGATGCATGAGGGAAGGGATGTGGGAACAGATGTATATGTATGACTGATTCACTTTGTTATAAAGCAGAAACTAATAAAAAAAAAAATGAAAGGACAGAATTTTGTTTTTTAAAAATATGTGAATTTAGACTTGTGTATTTGTGCACCACAAATAAACAAAATAAGGGATTTGTGAGTGGAATTGGATTTTCCAAAGGCAATGAAATGTCAAGAGTTAAAGCCACTGTTAGACATTTCTCCAAATAGAGGCCAAGGAGAGTAATTGTGGAACTAATAATCTACATGTGAGGGTAGAAGGAAGAGGGACGGGGCTTCCCTGGTGGCGCAGTGGTTGAGAGTCCGCCTGTCGATGCCGGGGACACGGGTTCGTGCCCCGGTCCGGGAAGATCCCACATGCCGCGGAGCCTGCGCGTCCAGAGCCTGTGCTCCGCAACGGGAGAGGCCACAACAGTGAGAGGCCCGCGTACCGCAAAAAAAAAAAAAAAAAAAAAAGGAAGAGGGACGAATTGTCCGTTTCAAAGGCTCAAGAGCAAAGAATTTTATGCTTTTTTTCTCTTCCTTTAGACCTCCTTTTCAACTGAAAATAGGAATATCTTGAATTGCAATAATATTTAAAACATCAGAATAACGGCCTCCAGAGTGGAAAATTTCCATGTCTAATTTTCCCTAAATCTTCATCTTGATAAAAAAAAAATTGGTCCTGGTTAAGAAGGGTGATTGTAATGGGTAATATATTACAAATTTTCTAAAATACTAAAGTTGTGATTCTCAAAAAAAAAATTTTTAAAGTTAAAAAATAAACTAGTGTATTTGACAGCTTGTGGGGTCCTGTAGATTTCTTAATTTTCCTGCTGGTCAGTGTTTTTGTATTGTTTTATTTTTTTAAAAAATTAGCATTGTTAAAAAAAAATAAGCATTGTTAACCAATTCAAGTCTCTTTGTCTTTTTTACTTTTAAGTATTGATCACAAAGAACAACCATTGTAAGTTGAATTGGGCTGGTAGTGACTTTAGCAACCTACTGATGTAAACAGTTTCCCTTGTTCCTTTTGCTGCCAGAGTGGTAAGGCTAGTTGGTGTAAGGGGTAGAAAAGGAATTGTTAGCAACATTCTTACCTACATCTCCATTCATCCCACCACTCCCAGAAACAGGTGGTTCATACTATTTCTTTTTAGCAGAGCTCTAAGGTGGAAACTTTGGTTGATAGTCCCCCTAGCCTCAATCCTGAAGGAGTTCTCATAACCATAGTAGGTTGCAGGTTCATATGAAAAGATGAAATGAGATAAAACATATGAAACATTATTTTGATGTAAAATTGCACAAATCATATCAAAATTTTTGTCAGCTCTAAAATGCTATGATTGTCTTCTTTATTCTTAGCTTTGTGGCATGTGGTTGGCATGTGAACAAACATTAACCCAAAACTTTCCTATAAAGACTAGTACTGATGTCTGCGTTTGAGGACACATGAGCAGCAACTAGCACTTTTGATTCAGAGGATTGAGAAGGACCGTTTTAACGAAAGCTCCTTTTCAATACAAGTCCTATTTTAAATAGATGAGTCATGTGAATCTATATGTTAATGTTGATGTCAGGATTGGATGTTTGCTGCCTTTCAGTTTAAAAAACTCTAAAATATTGCTTTGTGATAAATTAGATTCAGACTTAAATGATTAGAGGGGGTGACTTTCTATATAATTAACATGATAATATAATCGGGTCCCATCTCCTGATATTTTTATGAGATTACCATTATTATAATCATTTACAGACCTCATGCACCATTGATAGTATATTTGCAATGTGCATTCAGTATTTGAGAACTTATCTTGAAAAGAGGGTTATTTCTACTTTATGCAGAAATCCGACAGAGTTTTACTAATGACCTGATCAAGCATCCCAAGAAACTCTAACAATAGGGCACATATTCCCAGTGAAAACTGTACTCAATTTAAATACAAGATGAATATTAATAGGATGCTTTGTTCCCTTTCAAATGCCTTCTCTGTTTTACTCTCTTTCCTGGGTCAGTGGTCTTTAAGCTGTGTTGTGATTGGTTTGTACAACCTTATCTTTTATAGAATTATGCATAAAATCCATAAACATCCTATGAGACTCTCTAGAATAAACTGTATTAATTCTGATTAACTCTTGTATTTGCTGAAATGTTCTTCCTCTTGCTATGCTGCATGCATTCAATTATGGGAAATGGGAATGCTTTAAAATACCACATTCTGGCATGAAGTGTTTTGAAAATCTTTGGGGACATTAGTTTGCCTTTAATAACAAGTCCAGAATCGTGCCTACTGGGCGTTTCCACTGGAAACAAAGATTGTATATTGCTATAAAAAAACAGTATTTTCATCTGGCTGATGTCTGTCTAATGGAGAATAGCTCCATAGCACAGGAGAGAGGAGCAGGAGAAGCAGGAGAAAATAGGCATTCAAAGGTGAGAACTATCTTTTTTCCTTGGAATATAATTTTTTTAAGACAAGAAGAAGAAAGTATTTTATTTTTCAGTCCCTCTCTCCCCAGGCTTTACAAAACCTAGATGCTCTGTTTTCAAGTTGGAAAATTAGAGCTATGATTACCTTAAAAAAGTTTGACTTGTCAGAATTTCTTCTCAGCATGTAAAACACCGCTTTGTAGTGTCTCACGCCACTATTTCACTTCTGTAAGACATACCGTGGAGAACAACTTGTCCAAAAGAGTCAGTATCCATGCTTTTCCTACCAGGCCAATTGATTCTAGGAACTTCCTACTTTCTTTTCCACTGGGCAAATCTTTGCTACTTTTTGGAGGATGACAAATGTAATTTAATTCTGAAATATCCAAAAAGAAACAGAGAACTATATGGATTTGGGATTGGTTCTACAAAATAAATTGAAATTCAGTGGGTACAAGTGCCTGGTAATATGTTTAAGGGCATGCCAATAAAATACAGTTTATAAAAGTTCTGGGCACAAAGAAATAGATAGAAACATATTTCAACATGAATAGCTGATAATGAATTAAAAATGACTATCAACATGGTAGTTTTAATAGAAAAAAAAGAGCAAAATATGAAATAGGTAAGGTTTCTATCCAGCAGTTCCCAGTATCTCTATAACTTCAAAGTTTCCCCTTTTAGTAGTGCCACAGCAAATCCATCCTCCCATAAAATTCATTGTCTATGCCTTTTACTCACTATTAAAATCTGATTTCAGAAATATAGACTATTAGAAAGACTCTGAAAACTGGGATATGAAGTAAGGCGTTAGTTCAAGACAGGGTTTTGCTTCTCATTGCCTGTGTGTCCTTGGACCAGTGGTGTCCTGTTAAATGTCTAACAACAGATTTTCAGGGAAAAAAAGTTTGAAGTGTCTGATTTCCTTGGTGTATATAGTCCTACCATGGCCAGTGTCCTGAATGTAGAGATGAGGATTGTGGACAGTTGGCTCTCATGACCTGAGAAGAATTGACTTTATCATATTACTGCCTTGAACAGATATATCACTGTTCTGACTCTTTTCTCTTTTGTAAAGTTGAAATAATTATGTTTATCTCACACAAATAGTTGAGAGGATTAAATGAACAAAAATATTAGTGCCCTAGTTTATCAGAGAAATGTATTAAGATTAGAGACCGATGTTGAAAGCCCATGTAAATTCCTACTCAACATTTCAGTAATGCCCGGATAGAGAAGGGATATCCATCACGCTTATGAGTATATAAAACTAGGAAGAATAGCTGACAGGATGGAAGACAGATTGTGAGTAAAAAAATATTTTGAAAGATTTGAGTATTGGCTATATAACAATAGAAGATTTACTGGTAACATCTACATGTACATGTGCAACTAAAAAAAATAAAACACATAAGCATTAAACCGGTGAGGAAGAACACATTTTAAAGGCAGGCTTAGGTGTTTTGTAAGACAATTATCTTTGTTTCTGCAATTGATATGGTGTCACCAAAGTTTACAAACTCAGGCTAAATTGAGGCAAGTTAATTCAATTAAGAAAGTAAGAAGTTCTCTCCAATTAATGGTGGCCAGTCCACATATAGAAAATCTGCCTTTTGGTTCTAAGTGCTAAACATTAAGAATAAAACAGAAACATACAGCCCATGAGAAGTAGATTGACTAGATCCAGACAGGACTTAAAATATATATATATATTAATTGAAGGAATTACAAATGTCTAGCTTGGATAAATGAAGACGCAATGAAAATGTGATTGCTAACATTAAATATGTGAAAGTTCATCTTACATATAATTTCAAAGATAAAAACCAACATTGAATAGTTTCAGGAAAACAAATTTTTACCTCAGCCTAAGAATTTTCTAAAGATGAAGTTATCGTCATTGGGAAACTGGGTTCTCTAAAATGATTGCTGGTCAGATGGCAAATAGATGACCAGATGTTAGAAGAATGGGATTTGAGGGTGAGAAGCCTGGTTGTACTTTATGCCATCAAGGATTCTTTCAGTTTTAAGTTGTTATATTTTTGAGTTTCTGGTTTTAGAAATAAATGGGAAAAAAAAGAATATTTTCTGAAGTCTAGGGGTGGAGGACAATCTTGAAAACTTTCAAAGTTAATTTGTCCCCTTAATTTCAAAATATGTTAAAAACATCAGCGTGAAATATCAAGGGGGCTAAAAAAAAAAAAATCAAGGGGCTAAAAATGTGACCAAAAGTCAACTACCTGAGAATACCAAAGGGAAGAGCTTGGTTTCTGGGGACGGTAACAGCAAGGGAAGCATTACCATGAGTGGAATTGTACAACATGGTGTGTTAACTATTATCTTCATTCAGCCAGTGACAGTTATGACGTTGGATGTTATTATAAAAGGAGTCATTTTTATCCACACAAACCGTGGGCTAAGACTGAGTCATTTCAACACACACATTCAGATCTCTGACGAACAATGTATGTTTATTGATCATTTCCTGGTCCCTCATTATGAGGGTTACTTTAAAAATGCCCAGTGTATGCTTGTAGTTTGAGCAATACTTGATCTGGGGAAATATTTGACTTTTCATTGTCCATTCCATATTTCAAATAAACGTACATTTTCTGTTACTGTTGCTCTACTTGACATCCAGACACATCCTTGCCTTCTTTCCTTCCCTAAATAGACACGGTCACCAGCTGGGTTTCTCAGAATGAAACCTTGGTACTCATGGGGCAAGAATAGTTTTTTTCTGTTACCCTTCAATATCATATAAATTCTCTTTTGCTTAGGTTAATCTTAAATTCAATGATTGGTTTCCCGAGGAAGAGGCTTCGGAAAACCACAACTAGAGGTGTTAAGATTTTTTAATTTGCTAATCCCTTAACCTTGGTGTCTGCCCATTGTGCTTTGCCCAAGTTCTCAACAACTACCGTGCGGTGATGTGAAGATTTGTCGAAAACCACAGCAGGCATGGTCTTCTGAGGACTGCCACTAGTTTTTGTTATTAAAGCCCTGTGTCCTTAATTCTGGAAGTCCTAAGTGTCTCTGAAGGCTTCATCAGGATGTGTTTCAGTTCCTGTGTTTGAGGGTATTGGAAAAGGTCATCAGCATCCTTGATGCTTGCTTATCTTGGATGTGTGGTCAGCCTGAAAATTAAGATAAAAATTATGCAAGCATTAATCATTGGTTGCTTGTTGCCCCCAGTTTGGTGCTGATGAGCCTGTCGTTGAGGGGATTTTTGTCAGTCCAAATATATATTACTGGAATGTCTGTCTGATTGGCCTATTTACATTGAGAAGTGGTAAACTTCTGAGCAGACAGCTTTGAGCAAAAGCTTAAGATTTCTTCCCTACCTCTTTCTGTTAGACTAGAGCTTCTAATCCCTGTTATGAATGTTTCATATGAAGGATTTGAAGAATCACCAAATGGGAGCACACAAACCTGAACCAAGTGAAGTACCAAAATCTTGAACTTAAATTCTACTCTTTAAAGACTTGTTGGAGGCTGCCAGATTCCTTTACCTGACAAGCCAATTTTTGCCTGATGGGTTAAGCTCCCAACTCTCCTAGTTTCAAAAATCTTAGTGGGTGTTTTTCCAATTGCTCTGAATCTCTGTTCCTTGCCAAATTTGAAAGCCGCTTCCTTTTCCTCACTGATATGGGTTTCACTAATTGGAATAGGTTGGGGAGTTGTGACTTATCTGACAGTAATAACTTCAGCAGAGCTCTTTAGTCCCCTTTTCCATTGCTTTTCTCTAAGGCCTTCTGTGTCAGTGGCTGTACTTTCTGATGACCAGCAGCCCCATCATCTGCAATATTCATGAATACTTGCTTGAAAGTCTTCAATATTTCAGGCAGTTACCAAATCATTACTTACCTTGAGAAGAATGCTTCAGAGTTACCAGTGGGAGTTTATATCAACCTCTGTCTTTCCCCCACTCTATTCATGCCTTTGACAGAATCTCAGGGATCGGTTCAGCCAGATTTTAAAGACTTTTCTTTTTCAGGGATAAACAACATTCCCTATGATAAATCTCAGAAAATGACATATATTTGTTGAGTGAATGGATGGATGGATGGATGGATGAATAAATTGTGTACTTTTTAAAAGCTAGCATGCTTTATAGAAATTCTTTTAACTGTGGTCTACAGACCACAATGCAAATGAATCCTCATAGGTGCTTAATAAAGTATATTCTAGTGCCCCATGGAAGGCAGCCCCAAAGATGGCCCTCAATGATCTCTGCCTCCTGGTATTTACACTCTTATGTAGTTCTCTCCCATATTCTATCAGGACTGATCGAATTCAGTAGCATGTAGCAGAAGTGATGATAAATCACTTCCAAGAGTATAGAAAACAGATTTGTGGTTGTCAAGGGGGAGTGGGGATAGAGGAGGGATGGATTGGGAGTTTGGGGTTAGCAGATGCAAACTGGTATATAGAGAATGGATAAACAACGAGGCCCTACTGTATAGCACAGAGAACTATATTCAATATCCTGTGATAAACCATAATGGAAAAGAATATATATATATATATATATATATATATATATATATATATATATATATATAATATATATATATACACACACACACATATATCTGAATCACTTTGCTGTACAGCAGCAATTAACACAACATTGTAAATCAACTATACTTCAGTAAAATACATTCACCAAAAAAAAAGACACTGAAAAAGACACTGTGGCTCCCAGCTTGGAGGACTCACTTTGGGAAAAGCCGGCTGCCAAGTGGAAGCGCCCTACGGAAAAGCCCACATGGCGAGGGACTGAAGCTTCCTGGAAGAGACGAAAGAGAATGGAGGCCATCTGACAACAGCCACGTGAGTGAGATACCTTGGGAACAGCACTTCCAACTCCACTCAATTCTTCCAGCGATAAAACCCCAGCTGATAGCTTTACCGTAACGTCAGGAGTGACCTTAAGCCAGAAACACCCTGCCGAGTCACTTCTAGACTTCTGACCTCAGAAACTGTGGGAGATGATACATGTTTGTTGCTTTATACTGCTAGGTTTGGAGGTGGTTTGTTATGCAGAAATAGATAACTAATACTAATACATCATGTATCTACTGAATCAATATCCAGACAGATATTGGAAACTTTACTGTTAGCAAGCATCCATCACAAGGTGACGAGACTTTTGCATATCGGCATTGGAGGACCAGGCTATTATTAGTGTTTTTTAAGCTCTAAATAACTGTAGACTTCCATTTTTCACTAATTCACTGCTAAATATCCCTGATCTTTTAACCTGTGAATGGCTTTAGTTTCTTCTCAATGCTATTACGGTGCCTAAGGACTTCTTAAATTTTGTTTGTTCTAATGGTTCTGCATTTCTCAAGCTCACTTTTGAGAATGACATTCTATGAGTTGGTCAGATTTAGGTATTTGTAGTTTAATGTGGTTTCCAGAATGACTCCTGAAAGGATGATTACAGCTACTTGCTCTGTATCTTTAAATCTAACCACCAAAATCAAAGAAAACTCACTTTACCATAATTACTTGGATGAACAGGAAATGCTCAGACTTCCTTCTCTCCAGTCCACTTTTCTTTACCAAAGCATGGGACCCAACTCTCTAAGATCAAAGAAAATCATTTCTCTTTTTTTTCAAAGCTAGCAAGCCATTAATATCCATCTCTGTAAAGTAATCCAAATGAATATCTCAAAAGTGACTTGTATAATTAGCAGAATTTCACAACAGTGTCAGCATTCATCTGAGGACTGTAGGGGAGGCAGAGGAGCCTGGGGTAGGAGCAGTAGGCAGCAGTGACTTGGTAGAGTTGCCTTCGTTTCTCTGAATTGAGGCTGCTTTATTTCGGAATCGAACATGCCTTTTTTTTCTTTATAAAACAGGAATTAATTAGAAACGCTAAAGAGTCACTTTGTAATTCTGAGCATTTTGAGAATGAATATTATTACCATCACCTTGGGTTTCTAACCCCAAAAGTCCTACTTTATTACTTCCCCTACTTTATGACTTCTTTCTACTTCATTGCTACTTCCCGTCATATCAGTCAGGGTTCAATCACAAAAGCAAAACCAATAGGAGTATAATAAAATAAGAGGTTTATTATAGGGTGCTACACTTTTGTGGAAGGCACTAGAGACATGAGGGTCCATGAATAATGTTGAAAGATCTAAAAAATTGTCGCTAATGAGAATTCTGGAACACTGGCCAGTGTTGACAAGTCAGAGCTGGCAGCCAGAGTGAGACCACGAGGGAGGCCCATGGGAAGCCCCACAGATGGCTGGTGGCTCCTTGTACCTCCTGCTTCTGTGAGTTCAGAGCTAAGTGTCTGGCGATGGGTCTGTGATTGAAGTTGGTCAACAAGGACAGAAGTTAGGAAGAAAGGTGGATATGAAGTGAGGAGAGGGATGATTAGGTGGACTGTTCCAGTATTTATGTTACAGTATTTATCTGTTTGTCACTGCATCTGACCCCCAAATCGTCAGACTAATGTTAGCAGCTTCACACCAGCCTACTTGCTTCGCACAACTTCCCTTTTGCCCAACTTTAAGCTAGACCCACATAGGGAAAGAGATTCTGGGAAACATAGTTCCCAATGTAACCAAAATGACAATAGGACAATCCAGTGCCACCACCTTCTCATCAAAATATGAAACCTTCGGGCTTCCCTGGTGGCGCAGTGGTTGAGAGTCCGCCTGCCGATGCAGGGGACACGGGTTCGTGCCCCGATCCCGGAAGATCCCACATGCCGCGGAGCGGCTGGGCCCGCGAGCCATGGCCGCGGAGCCTGTGTGTCCGGAGCCTGTGCTCCGCAACGGGAGAGGCCACAGCAGTGAGAGGCCCGCGTACAGCAAAAAAAAAAAAAAAAAAAAAAAAAAAATATGAAACCTTCATGTTTATTTTGAAATTTGTGATTTACAATGTAAAAGATGGAGTAAGATCACTGGCTTTAGTGTCATGAGACTTGAACTGTAATCTTATCTCTTTCTTTTTTCTTTTTTACTGAAGTATCTTTGGTGTACAATATTATATAAGTTACAGGTGTACAATATAGTGAGTCACAATTTTTAAAGGTTATTGTGATTTAGAGTTATTATAAAATATTGGCTATATTCCTCATGGTGTACCATTTATCCTTGCAGCTTATTTTATACCTGTTTGCATCTCCTAATCCCCTACCCCTACCTTGCCCCTCCCCACTTCCCTCTTCCCACTGGTAACCACTAGCTTGTTCTCTATATATGTGAGTCTGCTTCTTAACTAACTTCATTAGTTTAGTCTCCTTACTTTCCTTCACTGGGCCTCAGTTTTCTCATTTTTATAATAGGTAGTGTTAGGTAGGGGTGTAGTGAACCAAGGAACTTTAAAATAACTTCTATCCATGATACTCTGGTAATTCTAGACATTTCTTTTTTTTAACCAGACACTCTTTTTCAGTTCTAGCTCTTAAATTCTATGGTTCAAAGAAGCAGTTCATATCTAATAGAGTTCTCCTTATTTCTAAAGTACTTACCTTCCATTAAATTTGCTCTATTAACCCCTATAAAAATCATCTGCACCCAGTTATATGCGTAGAAGCAAAGATACACTGAAGGCTGCTCTCTTATGCCTTAAACATACTGTGGGTCCAGCACTAGATGCCTCAGAGAAACGTGTGTGTGACTCAGAAGTTTGGAAGGGCATTCAGCTTGGCTATACGTTGTAATCATATGAGGACGTTTAAAAAAATACTGATTTCTGAATTCTACCACTAGAGATTTTGATTTAATTGATCTGCAGGGAAACTCTGGCATCATTACTTTGTTTTTTTGAGCTCCCCAGGCAGAGTTAATGTCCAGTCAGCATTGACAGTCACTAAATTAGATGCTCTGAAAGGAATAAAATATGACTCACTTTATCTGTCAATAGCTATTTGTAAAAACAACCTCTTCAGACTCAAGTTCTATGATTTGTATCAGTGTAAGGCTGAGAGGTCTGAGATTCTTAGAAAAGACTCTTCTTTCCAGCCAGCTAAATCAGTGGATCTGCTTGTGGCTGCTTTCCATATTATAACACACCTGGGTAGAATTCTTTTTTTTTTTTTTTTTTTTTTTATCCGTACGCGGGCCTCTCACTGTTGTGGCCTCTCCCGTTGCGGAGCACAGGCTCCGGATGCGCAGGCTCAGCGGCCATGGCTCACGGGCCCAGCCGCTCCGCGGCATATGGGATCCTCCCAGACCGGGGCACGAACCCGTATTCCCTGCATCGGCAGGCGGACTCTCAACCACTGCGCCACCAGGGAGGCCCTGGGTAGAATTCTTTAACGATAGATTTCATACACAATGGAATTGAAACGATCCAAATCAACACCATGAGAAAATCATGGATTCATTATTTAAATAGTAGAAATACAATCATCAGATTCTTACCCCTGCCTTCTGTTGGTTCTGCTGCTGTTATTCTTTTGTCTTCAGTTTATTTTTGTGTCGTTATATTTGCACACTCATGCTTTGGATAACACTACTGAGTGGGAAGCTCTTACCTCTTTTGCACCCTGTCCTAAATATGTACATTGTTAATCTGGAGATGGTTCAGTGTCAAGATGCTGTACTAACCTGGGCACCATTTTCTGCACTTCCTCTTTAGCCTCCAGTGTCCATAAACATAGACCTCATGCCTCACAATACCTTAGTTTATTTTAGTCAATCATAGCCACAAGGATCTTGGCTTTAATAGCAGTATTTGTTCCCTGGCTGCACTGGCCTTCTTGGTTCAAGTGACTGTACCTTCAGTAACTAGTCTAGCCTTAGCTCAGGTTTTAATAATTCTTCTAGTCTTGACTCCCTTCATGCATATGAGGTGGATATTAATCTTGACAACATAAGCTTGAAGAGGAAGAAGTAATTTTTTGGCATATAGTTAGATGTTCTCTGAGAAATAATAAGCTCATTTTTATTCTCAATCTCTTATCTTTCTCTTGGCTTTATTTTTTAAGATTCTGTCTTCTCTCATAATGGTGGAGCAAAAATAAAATATGCAAAAGCTTATGGTATTCAGATTGATGCTGTTCATGTATTGAAAGCTTGTTCAGTCCTTTCAAGTATATTTCTGTATAACTAAATATACGAGATGAAGGCCTTAAAATTTAGAACTTGAATTATGAGAAGATGACCAAATAGAATACATCCCCAAAGTGTCACAACTTTGCTGGCAACAGTGAAGATGGGTATCACAATAAAAGTATCTTTTATAGCTACCCTTTCGGAACTCACACCCAGCAGACTCATCTGGTCAATACCTCTGATTCCATTTTAAATCTGACTCTATGCTGGGCCAATAAGCCAGCCCATCAGAAGCATTTGACAAACTGAAACAGAGCAAGTAATTAAAATAACTAATGATTAGCAGAGACTTATGATCTGTCAAGCATGGCTCCAAGAACTTTACGTGTATTAACGAATTTAATCTTTAAAACAATCCTATGATGTAAATGCTCTCATTATTCTCTTTTTACAGGTTGAGGAACCAATCCAAAACACATTACAAAGAGGGGTAGCTACAGTGTAAATCTGGAAAGACTACACGCAATGTCCAAGTTCTTAACTCACACCACCATTGTTTCATCCATCCTTTATTCCTTCCATCCATTCATCTATTCATCCATCCATTGTTTATATCACCTGGGTTCTGTCACTGGATAATCTTCTTAGACTTAGCCAATGAAAACTTCCAGCAGGAGATAAGATGATGGAAGAGAGGAAAGCCCAGTATTTCTTCCCCACTGGGCCCCACTTTGGTGCTTTGTCTCTGGGCATAGCTGTATTCTTCCATGACTACTGGTTTTGCCTCGTGGCCTCCTCCTCCACATTTCCAATTCCTAACTTATGTCTGTTGGCTCATTGGACTTGTGTAGTTTAGTCTGAACTGTGTTCTTTCAAAATTGCCAACATTGTAAAATCGGGTGACTTGAAACATACAAAAAATTAGAATTCTGGCTTCTCTTGAAGAATAAAAGTTCTGACGGGACAGAGTCCTGTATTGCCATAAGATGAAAAGCAGCTGGTACTGATTTGAAGCCACGTTCTCTTCCTCTGCCCCACCTACTTTATCACCTGCCTGATACCTGTAGTCATTTGAGATTGCCACCCCTGCTCTTGTCAATTGGATTGCTACTGGCTATTGTACAACCAGAGCAGCCATTGTTCTGTTTTGACATTGGGAAGCAGAATGAAGTTGGCAGAAAAGATTGTGTTCCCTAGAGATGGAGAAGAAAGCCTTCGTTTTTGGCTTCTGGTTCCCAGTTGCCGTTCATCCAGTTACAATGGAAAGTATAAGGTTTCAGAACCATCAGGGATTCAGCATTTCAGAGCCATCAGAGGAGAGTTTGCTTCTAATTGTTTGAGTAAAGTGTTGAGTTTGGAGTGTAAAAATTTAGGACAAAGTCATGAATGCAGACTACAGACTACATTTCTACATTGTATAAACAAAAGCCTAAAATTTAAACATTAAATATATTCTTTCACAGATAAGAATTCTTTCTGGGTACTGGAAGTTTGTTAGATTGGGTACTTAAAACAGCACTTGAAATTCTAACACTTTAATACATTCTTAAGTGCACAAGCTGTGTAGCTTCCTCTTCATTTTTTCATTAACCCATACTTTCTATTTTTTCTTGCTAAGTGAATGGCAGGAATATTCATCTTCTTTATAAGGTTATGGCGTGCATTTCAATTGTGTTAAAAAAAAGCAAAACAAAATCTGGAAAATGTTACTTTGCAATCAGAAATGAGATACCAATTACTGCAAGATGAACTTACTCATATTTTTGCTTTTAATATTTTCCTGAAATAACGTATTTCAAGATTCTTACCAATATGTTCATTTTAACTATGTTCTCTATGGGACAAAAGAAAAGAAAACTAGGCCACAGGGAGAGAGTATAAAAGTTGCTTCACTTTTAGCTTTACTTTTTTTTTTTTTTTTTTTTGCGGTACGCGGGGCTCTCACTGTTGTGGCCTCTCCCGTTGTGGAGCGCAGGCTCCGGACGCGCAGGTTCAGCGGCCATGGCTCACGGGCCCAGCCACTCCGCGGCACACGGGATCCTCCCGGACCGGGGCACGAACCCCTGTCCCCTGCATCGGCAGGCGGACTCTCAACCACTGTGCCACCAGGGAAGCCCTAGCTTTACTTTTAATTGTTTCCTTCCAAAGGCTGTAGAATTTGAAGATATTTGAGATTCCCATAATCCTTTAAAATGCAAATTTATTTTACATTTTTCTTCTTGGGACATCTTTCCTAATCTAGCAGCTTTTAATAAAATAAGCATCAAACAGCAGACTTAGATGTTGATTTGTTTTGATTAACGTATTCTCCCCACTACAACTTGTCACTGCTTTTCATTTCATGGAAACCTTTGCTAATGACACAAATGACTCCTGTCTAACATTTGAAATCTCAGAACTGATAGGCAAGGGAAGGAAAGTGAATGACATGCTGAGTAAGCCAGAGTAGGCTAAATAATTTGCCATAAGTACGATAAAGAAAAACAACTTTGCTTTACTCTTAGCTGCCTCTGAATTCTTAAGAGCAGAGCAAATATTATGTGAACAACACCATGGAATGGAATGAGGTGTGATGGCTAGATTCCCAGCAGAAGCACTGTGTGAAATAAACTCTATGACCAGAGATCTTAAAAATAAGAGTGAAACTGACATAGCCATTTGGTAGCTCTTCACTGGTGAACGTGTCTCTTTCTTACATTTGTCTTTTATCATCATCGTTATTATTGTTTTGTAATATAATCATCATTTATTTATTAGCATAATTTCTTGGCTGGAGAAAATTAATGTCAGAAACCAGAATGCTTTGCTTAATTTTTACCCGACCCAGTGCCAGTCAATCAATATTCACAGAATTCCCAGTGCCCTGTCAGTGCTCTTCAACCCTTGCTCTCGTTGAGTCTTTCTTAATTGACTCCACGGAAGCAAATCCAATTTCTGCTCTCAGCCCTTGTACACATATGTGAAGACTGCTAAATTTAAACTATTTCTGCTCAATTTTGTGCTGTCAACTCTTGACACACCAGACAGAATGAGATCACCAGAATTTGCTTTATATCTTATTTTAAGATCATGTAATTGGAATGATTTTGTGCCATTGTTTCAGGATAGTATTAAAGTGATATCCTAGAGGTGAAAAACAAATACATTATTCGACTCCATCATCCAATCTCTCTGAAACCACCTTCTTTGCTTTGTCTGCATGACTTGATTTATATATGAGGTATAAGTGTCAATAACTTGTTTTTGATGGGTGCAATACTGCCAGGAAAATGGATATAGTTGAACATTACGCTATAAAGAGGGGCATGAAACATAATTCAGATGGGGTTCATGACACTCGTCCCTCATCTGACACACATTCTTTTCATTTCCAATTTCACTGGAACAGCAAAAAGAATGGTTTCCAATCTGTCCCACCTCATAAAAATAGACCTGTGTTTAATTCTTCAGGACCTGAAATTATCCTTTGGATATTGTCAACCAATTATCCTAGGAAAACGTTCCTGGCCAAAGTAATAGAAATATTCTAGGTATTGAGATGGCTAAAATATTACTGTTACCTTCCTTTTAATGATTGTACAAAATATTGCAGAAAACCAAATGTGATGATGATAGTGACATAGCTTGCCACTTCTGTCTATTTTTCTTTTTTTATTAAATTGTGCCATTTTCTCAGTAGTATATGGCGGTTTGTGAATATAACATTTTTTAATAGGAAGAGACCAATCACAGACCCTGATATATATGTTTTAATATAGTAAAGGAACTGTGTTTGTCAAAGCCGAAAGCCTCATTTAGTTGTAACCAAAGATCTTACATAAAAGATGTTAGTTTTATTTATGATTATACTTCATGATGGATCACCGAAGTTTCAATTAAAATCTTATTCTGGCTTTGTTGATCAGCAAGTTGGATTATAAATATTATATCTCTAGAGCACAGCAGCCTGATAGAAAGTTAGCTGCCTAAATTTCAGACATTTGGACATTTTCTAGCAGAGGCCATTAATTATGTCACATCAAGCTTGTTATGAATAAACTAAATGTCCTTACAGAAATTAGAGAATACTCTTCAAAAACTTGGGCATTGAGTGAAGAATGATTTTTAGTTCAAGATTACTGGGGAAAAAAAAATTACAGGTCATCTATTTCCTTAAAAAGCCTATTGAAGAGATAATAAAATTTATAATTTCTCTGTCCTAGGCTTTGGAAAAGCTGACTCTGCATCATCTCATGCATGTTCTACATACAGTAGCTAATAAATGCATAATTCCAAATTTGGCAAAAAACAATAAAATCTAATATGAAGCTTATTCTTTGGGGCTTACTCAGAGAGGTTAGTTATTTACATTTATATTAAATTTTTTACACTTTCTTTCTTCTGTTCATAAGTGACTCCTTGGAAGCTACACACTATGGATAAGGCTCTGTGGACCATATGTGTGACTCTGTGTGATCAAAGAGCCCCATTTGGTGGTGAAATCATTGGACTGAAAATCAACCACCGTCAACATTAAGAGGATTGTCAACTAGTAATTAATGTCAATTAAACTACTGTGATTGTTGATGGATATTTTTAAATACTATATTTTAATTAGGAAAAAATATTTGAATCACACCTCTCTCTCTTTAAACTGTTCAGCCACCAGTAGGGGAAATACAGGGCAAGGAGCTACTGAGAGCAGGAATGGTCTAGAATAGAGTATTTTCTAACAGGTATTTTGGCTGATTCCCTCTATCGATAGGTTAAAGATCAACTCTGGCTATTGAACATGACCAGTTGTAACAGGTAAAAGGTGAATTTGTGTCTCCCTAAGGGAGACACTTCATAGTTAATTTTTTCCCCTGCATCCCTCCTCCCCTAATGGCAGCTTGACTGACGCAAAGCATAGTTTCTTTATGTGTATTCTCAGAAACCCCTTGAGCAAATGAGTAACACCACAGTGAGGAATCCTCCTAGGCTTGAAGCCTAATGCAGACAAGGAGAATTTCTTAGCAGACAGTAAAGGATTGAAATAAAGAGAAGTGGAGGGAGTAGAGGCTGTTGATATTTCTCAAGCATCTACAGCATGACAGACGCTGTGTTGGAAGATTTATGCATACTTCTTGAGTTAATTTTCAGCAGAACCGTGAGTTAAGTTTTCCTAGTTCATTTTGCGAGCGGGTGAAATGAAACTCAGAGAGGCTAAACAATTTTCTTAAGGCAACACAGTGAGGACCCAAGATGTATCTGACTCCAGTTACAAGAAGAGTGTCCATGAATTTCTTCCATTATACGAGGCTATCTTAAAATTTATAAAAATAGGTACATTTCTCAAACTGTAGCGTGAGGAAAATGCAAACTAGTACATTTTATGAATATGTAAGATAAACTGCTTTATAAGACCAGTGTGAATACTTTCTCTGCTGAAAACCTCCACACTCTACCCATATCCTTCATTTGTCTTAGAGTTGGACATCTTTCTCACTTGGATACATTGCTTTGGAAGCATTTGTGTTAATGTTCACCAATTTTCTTTTCCACTTTCTGTCTTTTGTTTACCTACTTTTTGACTCTTGTTAACAACCCCTACAGGACACTAAAAAAAAAAAAAAGGAATTAATGTTATTTAATGCTATGAAAAAGGTATTGGGGGTTGAAAACAATACGCTCATTAATGGATTGATTTTGCCTGTAGATTCCTATCTCTCTGATAAATTTGAATTTAAAGTTGGATTCCTTTGGGACCCAACACCATAGATACCATCTGCATGTTCTAAAACTTAGCCTGTGTACCTAGGTTTATAAGCTTCCAAGTTTTTGTAAGTCTAATTGCAGGTTGTCTTAGTCTCCAAAGCACATTAAAATTTAAATAGAACTTTTCTCAAAGTGCTTTTTTGGGTATTGACGTAGGAAATCAACAATGGTTTTCTAACGGTTCCTCAAGTTGCAGCATGAGTTTGCTGTCACCTGCACCAAAAGAAAAAAACAGAAACTTAGGTAATTGGTTCCTGACCTACTTGTGCCTCTGTCATATGAAGCACTATTATATATCTATAAGTGAGAATGCTTCACTGTGTGATTTCTTCTGTTGAAAGTGCAGCTAGATAACCATCCTTTGTGATTGAAGTATTTGAATAATCACTATGAGAGGAAAAAGTACCATGTGTAGATAAAAGCAAGTGTAGATATAGTATATAAGTAGCTACAAAAATTTTAATATCAGTAATGTGATGTTGGAAGAGTTTGCTGTCAATACCATTTATATGTTAAATGTATTATTAGTAGATAGATCTACTAGAATCTTGATATGAATTTCATGTGGATGCTGAGGCACTCAAAGGCCAAATTAGGCTCTATGGAATTGCAAATCTCTCTTTTCTATTGCCTCATTAACTTCATGATGAAGAGTGACATTTATTATCTGGAAATATATTTTTTTAAAGTGTGTGTGTGTGTGTGTGTGTGAGAGAGAGAGAGAGAGAGAGAGAGAGAGAGAGAGAAAACTCAGTTTCCCTCTTCCTCCTTTCTCTTATTTTTCCAGCAATCACCTTTCAAAAAGGAGGAAGAAAGTAAGAGGAGGAGGAGGGGGAGGAACAAGGGAACATGTTTAGCCTCTATAATTTATAAAGGTACACAACTCATCCAGGAATTGCAGAATTACATAAGACTAGGAATCAGTCATCTTGAAAGTCTTTGTTATAGAAGTTCTTTACTCAGTCTTTAAGTCTTGTGACTAAAGGGGACCTTTCTTTCCCATTACTCATCTAGAGAATGTTTCAGAGTCCAGCCCCCCAACCCAAAAAATGAACACATGTCTTCCCTGAGCTTTCTAAATCATCTTCTAGATATGATATTTGCACTTATTGTGAGATACTGGCCTTAAATCATGATTGCGACAAGGAGAGAGAAGGAAAGCACAGTGAGGTAGTGGCCCATTATTTATCATGTCATCAAACCCTGTAATCAAAAGAAATCATGAAGACTGAGGATAGAGAAGTAATGCATTTTTAATAAATAAGAACATTTCTTCCATGTGGCACAGGAGGTGAGGACAAACTATGGCTTTTTTGATCTAGAATAGGTGGGCAAAATGTTCAGTTTTATGTTCTAGATGCAATCATACTTCAAGAATAGGAATTAAACTCAGCATTTATTTTGTCCAAAGTCAAGAGATGGATACATTTCAGAGTATCACAATGATTTCTGGGTAAAAAATTCTGCCTCTATAAGCAAACGAACTAAATTAGACAACCTTTCACTTTTAGATGGCTTTGACTGTTTTAAGTTCTTTGTATGGTGAGCTGAACTTTTGCCTTTCTATAATTTTTATACATTTCCTATTGGCTAAAGGTACATAGAACAAACTTAGTTCCTAACTGCAGTCCACCAGTGTCTGAAAATATATGACATTCCTCTTACATTGTACCTAAGGTTCAAGTACGCAGGTGCCACTGGGGGTCATTTGTAGTATATTAGCTGACAAGCTAGAAATACAGTTATATCTGCTGCTATTATAGGCTATTCCACATTTCTACTCTGAGATGTTTTTGAAGTTGATAATATCAAATGTCCTGGCAATTTTCATGTTGCTCTAAAACTAGGGACATGGTTTAACTGATTTGTGGTTACAGGAAGTTAAACAGTTGTGTTTCAGGAAAAGATTGTCCCTTTTAGGGACAGAGAATAACCTTTATCTAGAGATTCAGTTGTTATATTCATATTCATTAATGTATGCAAATAAAATCAGAGTTTCAGTAACTACTGCGCCTCTAAAAGGTCATATTCTTTTAATTAGAATCAAGCAATTAATTCTAAATGTTTCCCTATATTTTTCCGGAAGCATTTCCTTTCATTACCAAAAGCCTCAGATTTCTTCCCATTCTATTTTTTTAGCATATGAAATATAAAAATTTGTGCTTTAGTTCATCCTGGAATTAATTGCCCCTCCCTTTAGCGCATATCAATTCAGTGTGGCTCTTTAGGATTTTATGGCTTTTAGTGCATGTAATACTTGTTGATATGTAATGTTAGAACAAATTGAGTGTTCATTATGATTTTGACACCTTGAATCCCATTCCTCTGACTTAAGTGACTAGGAAATTACCAATAATAAAGCCTTACTCTAGCATAAATTTATTATTTTTAATTAGGTAAGTGTAAAGGGGATAAAACCTAAAAATGTTACCAAAAACTTCCCTGCACTAAGAAATATAATTAAGCTAAAATTCAAATTCAAATTTCTTTAGCACTGGAATGCCCTCAGCTTGTACGTTGTTTTGTTTTGTTTTTCTTTTTAATTTGATTGACAGTAGCCAAAGTATTATTTAAAAGTGACTGACTTAACATGCTGGATTACCTTTCTTTTGTTATTACTTTACTCTCTCCTCCCTCTCCACTTTCATGCTCAAAAAATATTAAGAATATTACTCATTAATGCTTTTATTCATTCCTTTAGTTATCCACTCATGGTTTCAGTCAACACACATTTATTGAGTACCTCCTGCATGTTAAGCATTAGATGAATGAGCTTCTTCCCTCCCCACAAGGAGTTCCCAACTCACTCTCCTGCAGCCTGTGTAGATAGGAGCCAGGTCTGAGCCACTGCTTCTGTGAGCCAAGCTTTGCTTTAGAACAGTGCTTGTCTAATTGTAATGTGTTCCTGAATCACCTGGGGGATTTAGTTAACACTCCGATTCTGATTTGGTAGGTCTGGGTGGGGCCTGAGATTTTGTAATTCTAATAAACTCTTGGCCCAGGGAACATACTTCAAGGATCAGGACATTAGATCAGAGAATAGATCTGATTCCATTGAATTGATTTTTCTGTCCATCCCAAGATCAAGACATTTGCTTTTGTAAATGGAGATCATTTTGAAAGGACATACTCATATTATTTTAGTGATTATGAATTCATCCTCTTTGCTTTTATGGCCCTTATCACACTGTAATATCTTTAGTTCCTGGTGTCTCTTTTGCTGAATTTAATTTCCTTGAGAATTGACGTGAAATTCTATTTAGTTAGTGTTTGTACCAACTATCATGGTGTTTATGGCTCAATCATTATGTGATGAATGAATGTAGTAATGCTTAACACTGTCAGAGTAACATCTATTCTTACTTGTTAAGGGTCAGAAAGAGGCTTTTTCCCACTCTGGTCTTAATTCAGCTAGCTTTCCCAAGGAGTGAAATGTTCAAAATTGAGCTAGTGTGGGTTTTGATGGGAGGTGAAGGGACTGTCAGGACTTTGAGAAAGGAACAAAAGCAAACAGGAAGTCTTATGTTCCAGACAAGATAATATTGGAAATGGAAGAACTATTAGGTTGCCAAGTGTCTCGAGTGGGGTGACTGAAAGCAAAGACCAGAGTTAATGGAGACTGGGCCAGGTAAGAAGGTGTGTTAGAGAATAGTGTTCAGAGATAGTCCCCTGGGGAGACCATACAGCGAGGAAGCCATCAGCTATGCTGGAGGGATCTGACCCATACCTTACTTTCTAGTCCTGAATTGTAGTGTCACCAGTGATATGGAGGTCAGCATGGTAGGAGCTGTGGAAAGTATGTGGGTGAGGGTACAGGTTTCTACCTGACCCCTGAATGGTCAGAGTCCCAGACAGATCCTCTCACCAACCAGCCAATGGCCTTATAATTTTCTTATGAGTTTACAAAATCAGTCACACAATTATTTCAACATAATAATCATAGCAAACTCTTATAGTCTACTTTAGTGAGTGGATAGACATATTGGACTATAGAAGTATATATAAATGCATTCTTTGTAAGGCACAGAACTAAATAATTTAAGAAACATAACGTGTCAGAATTATCGCTTTATAGCTAATATAACACCATATTTTTTCCTTTGAAATGTCATAATGATATTCATAGTTACACTTACTTAGAGCTTACTAGGTACCTGGGGTTTTTCTTAATGTTTTACATATATTAACTCATTTAATCGCTCTGAGAGAGATACTATTATCACTGTTTCATAGATAAGGCAATCAAGGCACAGCATGTTTGTGTAATTCACTCAAGGTTACATAACAGTAAGTGGTGGGGTGGATTTTAAACCTAGGCAGCTTTGGTTCTAGTGTCTTTGCTTTTAACTACTACATGCCACTGTCCATCACATAAATCATTGTTTCTCATAAACTTTGAATGTGAGAGACATACAACTAAAATGGATCCATTTAAATAGAATTAAGAAGACAATACAGTTCTCATTGAAACTGGGTAAATAAACAGGAGATGGGAAGTTCAGATCCACAGAGTCAAGGATTTATATCCCTAGAAGTCAGACCAAGTGGTGCCATATTCTGTTCCTTTGTGTCAACAGTATATCATGTATGCTTCGTAAAATGGTTGCTGAGAAACACATATCTATACGTATACAACACATTGCATGATGATTCTCTTAATGTTCTTAAGGACAAGATGGGAAAATATGAGCAATCCTCTAATCCATAACTAATTGAACAACTATCCGAATAGTATCTAGCAATGGATTGAGGCCAAGCTCTATGGAGATCTCTAGAATGGGGATTCTCCACTTGGCTCTCTTTTGTTCAGCAGTTTGTTCAATAGTTAGAATGATGAAAGAAGAAATGCTTACCACTTTTGCAGGTAATGCAAAGCTAGAAAGGGTGGCTATTAGTTTAGATGATAACCAAATGCCTGAGAAAAGATCTCTCCAGGTTGGAACTATGGGCTAAAACTAATAAAATGAAAATTTACTGAGTTATTATAAAGTCTTGTTTATTGCACTTTTACAGGAAAAGGAAATTTATGTCAAAATTCCTGTGGTTTTATTTGCCTACCTGCTCAATATGAGCCAATATGGTGTTAACAGTTGCTTTAAAAAGTTAATGCATTCTTAAACTGCATTAATAGAGGTAGAGAGTCAAGTTCAGGGTGATAATAGTTTCACTATAATCTGAACTGCTCAGACGGTGTCTTGAATATTACATTCAGTTCTGTAGGCTGCGTTTTAAGAGTTGTTGAAAAGGTGGATTACACCTAGAGGGTGACTAGAATGTTGAAGAGATTGGAAACCATAGTGTTTAAGAAATTGAGCTCATCTAACCTGGAGAAGAAACTGATAAGGCATTATGAAAGTGCACATTGTAAAATGCTTTATTTTTCTTTAAGGGAGATGATAATTTGGTGTAATTCTACAGAGAAGTAGATACGATAGATTAGAAAGTAAATGATTAGGTATATTGTTACAGTTCTGGCTAAGAAAAGGTAGAATAAGGCACCTTGAAAATAACGTGGGGTGGAGCAAAGCAAATATCATTTCTCCTTTTTGTTATAATAAAAACTGTTTTTTAAAATAGGAGATTTTTATTATAAATGAAAGTTGCTCAACCCAAAACTGTCAAACGATTTGGTGGGTATCAACTAAAAATTAAAATTCTTTTCCCCATCAGAATCCGTATCACACTGACCACCATATGGCTGTCATAATCATCAGTAACACTTTCTTGCTCATTTTTTAGAAAATATCTATGCATAGAAAACATCATACAGGCATATAGACAGAAATGAGGGCTTCCCTGGTGGCGCGGTGGTTGAGAGTCCACCTGCTGATGCAGGGGACGCGGGTTCATGCCCCGGTCCGGGAAGATCCCACATGCCGCGGAGTGGCTGGGCCTGTGAGCCATGGCCGCTGAGCCTGCGCGTCCGGAGCCTGTGCTCCACAACGGGAGAGGCCACAACAGTGAGAGGCCCACGTACCGCAAAAAAAAAAAAAAAAAAAAAGAATGTACATGTATAAATATACAAGTCCTTTTATAACACTAACGGGATCATACTATACATGGTTTTCTTGAGTGTATATTTTGGATGTATCTTTTCATATCAGTGAAATGAGACCTAGCTTAATCTTTTAAGCTGCTTAGAATTTCTTTCCTAAACACCCATAAATATTTAGGTTTTTTATTGTACATCACAGTGATTAGAAGTTTGACGATAATAGCCAACCTTGTACATAGATCATTTCTTTAGTCCTAATGGTTAGAAACAGAGCTGTTAGGTATGAATGTTTTAAGACTTTTGAGATATTTTATGAAATTAATCTCAACAAAGATTGTAAAATTAAACTTCTACCAGCAAGGTGTAGATAATTCCGTATATCTCCACCTGACCAACATGAAGTTTTCTCATTATCTTTATAGTTCCCAGTTTTATGGATGACATAGGGCATTTTGTTTTGATTTCTATTAATAATGAAGTTAAAATGTTATTTAGTGTGTTTATTACTCATTTATGTATATTCCTTTGTGAATTCCTGTTCATGTCCTTTGGCCACTTTTCTAATGGATTGCTCTATTTTCAAAATACTGAATAGAATTATTTAAATATTTAGAATTCTAACACTTATAAATGGTGAAAATAGTTTTTCTTGTCTAATATTTGCCCTTTAATTTATTTGTCATATTAGTGACCTCCATTCTCTATTATATGATAGTTTTGATTACCAACAAAAAAGGAAGAAAAGACAAAAATAATACTCCATTAAGGAAGCCATAGTCCTCCTTGGTTTTTCAGTAATACCTACTCTTTCCTGGATATCAGAATATATGAATATAATAACATCTAAGATCTCACAAAAACTAGTGATTCCAATTTTTAAATAAATTTAATAAAAGGAAATTTTAAAAAATCATTGGAAACTGTTCTACATATTGAGGAGAACTTTACAAAAAGAAATTCTGTACGTTGTTTTTAAAAATTAAAAATAATTATCATTCCACATTCATCAAAAGTCAACTTGAGATTTATTTTAAAATCATAGCTTTAACCATATAAACAAAAAGTATGAGTTGATATTTTTAAATTTAAAAGTTATGCCAGTAATCTTACATTAATGATGTGTGTGCATGTGCATGTATATGTATGTGTTTTAAGTGTATGAATTTTAATTTATTTTGGCTGTTTTATCATGTGCCTCTCCACTGATATGTTTTTGGCTAGAACATCAAGGCACAAGCATAATTGTCAGCTTTTGTGTGCTGCCTAGTTGGTGTGTGATGGCTAATTTTTGTACCTGAAGTTTCTGGTGGAGTGTGGCCAAAGAATGATGTATAAACTAAAAGAATCTCATTAAACTGCTAAGGAAAGACAGTGGCAATGGGAGCATCTGTTCTCCATTCTCCATACTAATGCTGTAATAAAGAAAGAAATCAAGCATCTCACTGTATAATATTTCCTTGTGACTTTTTATAAGCAAGATTTCATTGAAGTTGAATTTTCTCTAATTGGCTATGTCATTATCAGCTTATATTTTAGATTCTCATAAGAGGGCGAACCCTACTGTGAACTGCACATGTGAGGGATCTAGTTTGCGCGCTCCTTATGAGAATCTAATGCCTGATGATCTGAGGTGGGGCTGGGGCGGTGATGCTAACGCTGGGGTGCGGCTGCAAATACAGATTAACATTAGCAGAGAGATTTGACTGCACAAAGACCATAGTAAGTCAATTGCTTGCAGACTCAAATCAAAACCCTATTGGTGAGTGGCAAGTGACGATTAAGCTGCATCTGGTGGCAGGCTTTATAGTGGCAAGTGAGTTGATGTACTTCAATTGTACAGCTGCATCTGGTGGCAGGCTTTAAGTCAGAATCCGACACTTATTTTAGTCTGCACATGGCCCGCCCATTATTTTATTTACCACTTCCGTCCGCACCTCTTTCCCCGCACTGTGCCCTTGTCTCAGTCACAGTTTTGGTGAGCCCGCCAGCTAACCCTCGCCAAACTGAGTAACAGACAAACGTCGCTGGAGAACTTCTTTTTCAAAGGGGGGAAAGACCCAGTGATGAGACAGCAGAAGGCTCTAAGACTGCCCGCAAAAAGAAAGCTGCATTTAAAAGGAAATACCAAGAGTCCTACTTAAATTATGGGTTCATTGCAACAAGTGATTCACATTCTCCAAGCCCGCTTTGTATGATACGTGGTGACTGGCTATCCAGTGAAGCCATGAAACCTTCAAAACTGGTTTGCCACATGGAGACCAAGCACCCTGCATTAAAAGACAAGCCTTTGGAGTTTTTCAAAAGAAAAAAACATGAACACGAAGAACAGAAGCAATTATTGAAGGCCATCACTTCATCAAATGTGTCTGCACTGAGAGCATCATTCTTAGTGGCTAACCGCATTGCTAAAGCTGAGAAGCCCTTAGGATTGGTGACGAGTTGATCCTGCTGCTGCTGCTAAGGACATTTGTCATGAATTTTTAGGCGAGGCTGCAGTTCAAAAGGTGGCACGTGTTCCCCTTTCGGCAGCACCGTAACTAGACAAATTGATGAAATGGCAGAAGATACTGAGGCACAATTGTTAGAGAGGATTAATGAGTCACTGTGGTACGCAATCCAGGTTGACGAGTCTTCTGATGTTGACCACAAGGCCACAGTGCTTGTTTATGTGTGATATGCTTTTCAGGAGGATGTGCCTGAGGATATGTTATGTGCACTTTTCTTGGCAACCAACACCACAGCTGCAGAGCTATTCAAGTCTTTGAATGATTACATACCAGGAAAACTGAATTGGTCATTTTGTGTTGGTGTATGCACGGACGGAGCGGCTGCCGTGACTGGACAGCTTTCTGGTTTCACTACTCGGGTCAAAGAGGTCGCTTCTGAATGTGAGTCTACGCACCGTGTCATCCATAGAGAAATGCTGGCTAGCCGAAAAATGTCACCTGAACTTAACACCGTTTTGCAGGATGTGATTAAAATGATCAACCACATTAAAGTACATGCCCTCAACTCACGTCTGCTCGCACAGCTCTGTGAGGAGATGGACGCAGAGCATACATCTTCTCCTATACACAGAAGTGAGATGGCTTTCTAGAGGTAGATCACTGGCTAGAGTTTTTGAGTTATGAGAGCCACTCCAGAGGTTTCTTTTAGGAGAACAGTCACCATCAGCAACATATTTCAGTGACACAGATGGGTCGCAAAACTTGCGACCCATCTGTCACTTCAGAGGAGAACAATAACTGTGTTCACATCGGCAGATAAACTGGCTGCCTTTAAAGCCAACCAGGACTTATGGGGACGAGTGAACACTGGGATTTTTGACATCTTTCAAACATTAGCAGAGATTTTGAAAGAGACTGAGCCAGGGCCTTCTTTCTCCCAGCTGGTGCATTATCACCTATCTCAGCTTTCAAAAGAGTTTGAGCATTACTTCCCAACCACAAAAGACCCCCGAACTGGGAAGGAATGGATCCGTTACCCATTTGTGAATAAGCCAGCTGAATCGACTTTGTCCGTGCTAGTACAGGATCACCTACCTGAGATCGCAAATGACGGTGGCCTTCAACGTATGTTTGAGACAACCTCAAATCTCCATACGTTCTGGATTAAAGTCAAGGCTGAATATCCTGAGATTGCCACAAAAGCACTGAAAAGCCTGCTTCCATTTCCAACATCCTATCTTTGTGAAGCAGGGTTTTCTGCAGTGATAGCAACCAAAATGAGATTACAGAGCAGACGGGACATAGGCCACACGTTTGGAGTGTCTCTGTCTCCCATCACCCCTAGATAGGACCATCTCTTTGCAGGAAGACAAGCTCAGGGCTCCCACTGATTCTGCATCATGGTGAGTTGTATAATTATTTCATTATATATTACAATGTAATAATAATAGAAATAAAGTGCACAATAAATGTAATGCGCTTGAATCATCCCGAAACCATCCCCACCCCACCCCCTCACCCCCGGTCTGTGGAAAAATTGTTTTCCACGAAACCGGTCCCTGGTACCAAAAAGGTTGGGGACTGCTGTGCTATGTAAGCTTTATTCAGGCATAAGCTATAGTGTGTTGGCTGACAAAGACTCTCTCCTTGACTAAACTCTAGTCAGGCTCCTTTGAGCCCTCTTTTCGACTAGGCTTTAACGTTGGCCCTTTGTTGTCCTGTCTTTGGCCCGCCCAGTGAAGTTTTAGCAAAGTATTCTCTTAAGTCAGTTTAGGGGAAAATCCTTCCACCCTGATATCTGATCACCTTTGAGGTCTAATCAAGTTCCTCATCCCCCACTCTTGATGTGTAAATCCTTGGCCTGCCAGTAAGAAGAATCCTGTTAGGTCAGTAACTCTTGAAGTCTCCTCTTAATAACTTTCTACCCTCTGACCCCTCACTCTGTCTGTTGGCTATAAATCCCCATTTGTTCATGTTGTATTCAGTGTCGAGCCCTACCTCTTCCCTATTATAGTACCCCTACTGCAATAGTTTTGAATAAAGTCTTCCTTCCATATCATTTTAGTAAGTACCAGAATCATTTTTTTCTTTAACACGGCCAGGAGTTCAACGTTAATAAATCAATAACATATATTAAATAAGGTGTCTTCAAATAGAAACACACATAAAACAAGGTTATACATTGGTTAGGTGATGAAAATGTTGTGACCAGAGGTTCCATAGGAACCTAATCCTGTATTTTTTCTAGGAGCAATGGTTCAGTGTTTTCCAATTCAGTATTCACAGTGACTTTATAGAATATTTACTCCTCTGAAAAATAAGAATTGACTGCATATATTTTATATACACACATATGCACAATGAGATCAAAATAAATATTTTCCTTTTTTATGGCTGCACATCTTAAAAAAATTATTTGGAAAAAGCAAGTGATAATTTTGAGAAGTAAAATAGTGTCTTCTCTTTTTTGATGTCCTACCTCTCTGTCTGGTAACTTTTCCTCCAAAATATTGGGACTATTTCTGTTTCTCAACCCAGGTCAAAGAGGAGAGGGAGTGAGAGCAAAAAAGAAAGAGAACAAGAAAGAGAGATTAGATGCTTGACAGTTGAGAACAATGTCTCATGTGCCTGTGACACAAACCATCTCAGTGGTTTGCCTTGCAGAACACAGGGAGAAAATGTGACAAATAGAAAGAAAGTAGAACACCCTTCAACAGCAAAGGGAAGCTTGGAGGGAGGGAGGGGGCCAGGAGTTAGTTGGCTCATTGAAGCCACGAAGATCTGTCTTCCAGTGATACTTAAAGCAGCTGAACTGTTCTGTTTTGTATTCTGCTTTGACAGCAAGTCTGCTCTGCCGAGAGAGAGCGAGAGAGATGGGTTAGGGGGTGGGGAGAGAGAGAGATCATTTCTATATGCTGAATAAAGCAGAGCAGCCCTTAAAATGATGAATAATTCTAATGGGGGGCATCCTTGACAAGTAGTGAAAATAAAAGTAAACCACATTTCTGCCTTCTGTTCTCCTTTCAGTTTATTTTGCTGCTTGAGGTAAATTAAGTAATTTGTTTTGATAGAGAACGTAGTCTCAGAAGCTATTCATCAACCTCATAGTAAATAATAATGACTTCCAATTTTCAATCCTAAATCTTATAAAATGGAGCTCCATCAAGTGCATTTAACATCGTACCGACCTGTGATAATACAACCTGTAAAAATACAGTATAGGGATTGGCCCCAGGTTACCAGTCACTGATTAAACATATTTCCCCTTCCTGGTTCTGGGGCTACACCACACTAAATGTGGTAAGCAAACTTTGTTTCATAGCTTTGAAGTCTTCTTGCTAGTTTCCCCCAACTTAGAAAAATTATACTATTTATAAAAGTGCATAAATTGTAATTTAAGTTAAAAAAAAGCCTTGAAATTTTTATCAAAAGCATTCAAATTACTCTCTCCCCAGGTCAGCTAATGAGTTGTCAGAAGCTGGCCCCTCACTGTAGTGCACCTCCTGCAGACTAAGACAGTTAGCCATGTTTTCATCAAAGGAAATGCTCATTAGTAGAGCTTTCAGAAACAGATTTGATTATGGTTTCACTTGTTAAAGTGAAATATTTTGAGCTCATTAGGATGATTATGATTCAAGGTCATCGTTTGAAGCTAGTCCTGTCAATATAAGATAAATGGTCCCTCATCTTTTTCCTTCTTTACGTCTGTGCTTTTTAAATTCTTCTGTGTAAAAAGTTCCATAGCCATAATTAATTTTTAGTTCTTCTGTTACAAAGCAGCTTTAAAAAAAAAAGAACAAAGATTTTGGCTACCAAAAGGGCCTTGAAGAACTATTAAGAGGAGGAGGAGGCCATCTTGTTTTAGAAAAATCAGAGAAAAACCTTGAAAAGTTCAGCTTTTGAAATCCAGCTATTTTCTCCTTGACCTTTCCAAAGTTTCTAAAAGGTACTTTGTACATAATTTTGCATGTACCCTTTCATCTCAAAAGTATAAAACTAAGCTGAAAACCACCCAAGAACTACCAGTGGCTTAATTAAACATCTCCTCTTTCGTGGCACAAGATGAAGTTAACACCTTTTAAAGTTCTTTCCTTTCTTTTTCTAAATCTAGCACTTAAATCTCCGAGTGTTGAAGAGCCACTTAGACATTATAGGGAGTGGTGTTAACTTCTATCAGTCAGGCCTTCTAACATGAGTTTGCCCCTTTAACTTCCTTGGTCAAATATTACCTTTTCCTTTAACATTAAGGAGGGGTTACAATAAAAGTACTTAGAGTGTTTTTTTTTAACCTCCTGTCTATTATATTTTGGCAAAACATTTTGATCTTTAATATGATTGAATCTCCAAAACCCTTCCCTTTAATTCAAATCTACACTGAACTTGAGCAGTGGATGATAGTTAAAAGGTTACAAATAGACTATTAACCTCTTTAGTTCATAATGTTAGTCTTTTTTTTCCCCCTTACTTCTGTGGACAACAGATGATTAAAATTTATCTCTGCTTCCTAAAATAATAAATCTTTCAAGGACTTATTCTAAGCCCATGAGTTTAGCATTTAAGATATCGCTTATTAATCAAAAAAGGTAGTGCCCAAACATGCAATTCTGTGACACTGGATCAGAGGTTGGTCAGTAGATAATTATTTGAGGACAGATATAAACACTGTATCTTGAAGCAATTAATTTTTATTCTCACATGTACCTAAGGGTTCCTTTGACTATGAAATTTAGAATATAATTATGAAGTTAAGTTTGAGTATTGGGATGCTTGCATGAAAGTCCCTTACATGCTAAATCTAGGTTTATTTTTAAACAAAACAAAATGAAACTAAAGCACATGGTAGGTAGACTGTGGTGGAGGAAGGGTATCTAATTCAGTGGTGTGATGGTGCCAGGATGTACATGCAGTTGGATATGTGAAAGACAGAATGAACTGGTTGAACTCCCTCAAAATGTGATGGGAAAATAATGTATAAGAACTGAGGGGTCCAGAGACACCTACAGTGAAGAGGAGAATGCTTAATTCAAATTACTTGCCAAAATTGCTTGTGAAGACTACTCTTTACCTTTACTTTGCACCCCACTTTCAGTTGTTACATTGGATTGTTTCCTAATGAGCCCTTATCACAATGTGTAATAATTTTATTCGTTTATCATGGATCTCTCTGAAATAGGATTACAACTTCCTGAGGGCAAGAAATTGTCTTTTGGTCACTGGTGAATTCCCACTGCTCAGCACCATGTCTATTCAAAGTAGGCACTCAAATGCATTTGTTAAATGAATGAATAAATGAAACCACAGGTCAATTATATATTGATGTATAGTCATTCTTTGCATCCTGGGTATTCTTTGCATCTTGCATTAAAGTGAATCTCTTTGAGCTGATGTACTCAATTGACTTCTGATTTAAATACTCCAGACAAGGCATGATGAAAGCTTGTCCCAGGGTAGGAATAGTGGGACTGCAAAAGAGAGGGAGATACAGGGTTAATTAGGAAGGAGTATCAACAAATCTTGAGAAATATTGACTGTCAGCTTGAAGGAGAGTGAAGAGAAAAGATGAACCCCAGTTTTCTACCTGGGACTATTGGATGGAAAGTAATCCACTGACAAAAATCCTAAAGGGAAAGCCAAAAGTTCATTGGTAGAGGTGGATGATCCCAAAAGAGAATTTGTTCTATTTTAGACATAGAAGATTGAGTTGAGGTATTTCTGGAATTCCAAAGAGAGGTTTTATTTTGTAAGACAGTGCTGGAATTCTCATATGTGCCTTAAAAGTCAAGTATTAAAAGCAAAATACAGAATATTTACTATTGGGAAGATGTGGTAAAGGGGAAAGGAAATAAAAGAGGAGAAAGAGCGAATGGAAAATATGGAAAAATAGCTCAAAATTTATTTGTTAGTGTAAGGGTTACTTCTGGGCACCATTTTGAAGTAGCTGAAATTGTTTTTGGAACTGTCCCACCTCATTTTCTACATTTTAATTTCATGTTTTGTACCCCTTATCCAGGACAACTGGTTTCTTCAATAAGAATAATAAGTCCCCTCACAAGTACACTCCTTCTCACCTGGGTGTTTTATCAGAACTTCGTGCCTCCCAAGCATTCTCTGCTTCATCTCTTACGCAACTGAACATCTTGTTACCCAACTTCTCTCAATTAGTTGATAATGTAGCAGTCCTGTTCAGTAACCCATCCTAATATGTGCATTACCATTTTCTATATGTATAAATAAAAAATAATAATAAAAGCACCCAACACATGTCAAATTAAGGTTGTCACCAGGAAAAGTCCCCGGGCTGTGAAGAAACTTCCTTCACTGGGCAGTTAACTTTGTGAATTTGCCACAAGCCAAAGCCAGCTTTGCAATCCAGTGGGTATATATTTAAATATGGACTTCCATCCACACATGTTTTTAACATCAGAAAGTAGATAGACACTCTCTTAGTATACTAACATACAGGGATGATAGCTTTCTAATGCAATATGAACATGCGGATTAGTTTCTTTATACTACACCCTGAGATTAGCTCAAAAAGAGCCCTTCCTCCCTCCTTTTGCCCACCCTAGAGAACCAGGAGACATAACTAATGGACAGAGGATGAGTGATGACTCGTGTTGGAAGTTAGGCAAAAGAGAAAGCAGAACTGAGGGCAAGAAACAAAACAAAACAGAACACACAAAAAAACGGGTTGAGGGATTTGCAGGATGAGAACAAAGAGAGAAAGAGAGGGATCAGGTACAAGATAAACACTTTCGGTTTCGGGAGACTCTGGGTTGGCAAGTGGTCCTGCTGTCTTATGCCCCAGACATGTCTCTCCACAGGAGTGGTCTACAGACAGAAGGAGAAGCACTGGTAGAAAGACCCAAATCAGGTCAGGATGGACAGTGAGTTCCTGTCATTCCCTGGGGAGTCTAACAAAGGTTAGGTCTCTGCAGCTTCCGTGCAGACAGCAGCGTATCATCATGAAACCATCACAAGAGGCAGAAGCCAGGCGTGTTTAGGATAGGCATGCTCTTTGTGACCCACTCCAACATCTGACATATGTTAAGCTGCTATTGATTATTGATACCTGCAGGCTACAGAGCCGTATTTTTTTTTCTAGAAGATGTTGGGGGTAGGAGTTTATTAATTTATTTATTTTTGCTGTGTTGGGTCTTCGTTTCTGTGTGAGGGCTTTCTCTAGTTGTGGCAAGCGGGGGCCACTCTTTATCGCGGTGCGCGGACCTCTCACCATCGCGGCCTCTCTTATTGCAGAGCACAGGCTCCAGACGCGCAGGCTCAGCAGTTGTGGCTCACGGGCCCAGTCGCTCCACGGCATGTGGGATCTTCCCAGACCAGGGCTCGAACCCGTGTCCCTTGCATTAGCAGGCAGACCCTCAACCACTGTGCCACCAGGGAAGCCCCCTAGCCGTATTGTTTTTAACGATGTTTCCTGTACTTGCTTTTTCAGTGTTTGCCCCATTAGCAACAAGCTGGAATATTATGACTCATCTTTACAGGAAGGCCCTGGAAACTAATCTTCACTTAGCATTAACTTCAGCTTTTCTCCAGAACATAAAGAACACAAGGGGAGCATAGAAGAAGTTTCAAACTAAGTGTAATTTGTTCTCCCTTGATAAATAGGACAAGAGCTATGAAAAGGGGAAGACGTATCAAATGGATCATAAGTCTGGCAGCCTTTATGGTGTATTTTATGTGAACACTTGGGTTGGAGGTCACGTTAGGGTCTGTGTTAACAGACTCTAATGGATTTTTACCTGAGTCTTGAAGGCCTGCCCATCCTTAAAGAATATAAGAAGAGAAACATAAAAGAAGGAAAACCAGAATGTGAACAAATTGTTGTATTCCGAACGATGTAATTATTACCATTTCACCAGGCCCCAAATTCCAAGTATTCTGAAGTGGTTCATTGGCTTTCAAAGTCATATTTATGATATGAATATCTTTATATGTTTGCCTGTTCAGTTGCATCAGATTATTCTTGGCATGAGCCACTGAGTTATAGTAACTGCTATAGAGCCACAAGTGGTGAATTTAGATAACAAAATTACATTCAAAGGGATCTTGTGTGAGTTTAAGCAGACTCCTGAAGGTGGTAAGCTGCTTGAGGAAGTGATTTTAAAGAGTTCCTTGACAAAGTTTAATTATTCCACATGTTTCTAAAATATCAGTGTCATATATTATATTGACACAGAACAAGCAAGTATTGTGGTGAAATCTTATTGAGCAGTTATGAACAGGCAGCTTCAGGAAGTGAAGACACTTTGGTGCACAACAGGGATTGCAACCATGTCATCAATGCCTGTTCCCAGGTTGTGCAGCCTCTGACTAGCAGGTCAGTGATAGGACCTCCTGCTAAAGAAGGATGATACAGAAGCCCAGGCACTATGGAGAGCTGGGGGTGGGGTGGGGGGAAGGTCCCCATTCTTATCCACTGTCTCTAGTGCCTTAACTCCCAGGTGAGAAGCTGGTGATAACCACTGACCACTATGGCTAAGAGCACACATCCCTCCATCTGAGTTCTTCTTCCCAGAGATTCTGCCCATCTTCTTATGTCATTTGACCCATGTGATTTTGTATCGGTTGTCACGTAATCATTTTGTAGCATTTGTGGCTATCAATCCTTGCACATGAACTTACTTTGCATGTGAAAAGTCACTTAACCAGTATCCATTCCACTCTTTAATTTTAAAAAAATGTGTTCTGCTGAGTTCTGGTTGCATGTTTCACTTGATAATCATATTTGGTGTTTAACATTGTCGCTGTTTGTCTCTCTTTAATTTGGGCATCCAAGACTTGTTTTCATGTTCTTATTACTAGCTCTCTATTCCTCTCCAAAACCAACAGATATTCAAAATATCTGCTTTGATAAAAGGAAGAGGCATTTTAAACTACCTTTAAAGTCACATCCTGTTTGGCATATGGCTTGAAAATACTTCTCTTGGAACTGCACCTTGAAAATTCCTATGTTACATTATTAAACATCCCTCTCTTCTTCCCTCTTCTTCAGTCACTAGTAGAGGAATCAGAGTTATTATTTATGATTACATTCTGACAATTATGTCACTTAATTGGATAGATCATTGATGTGATCCAAGTATGTTTATCTTATCTGCTTATGCTTCTCTTCCACTCTTTTGTAGTGAGTTTTTAGACATGTACCTCTTTAAAGACAGGGAAGTGAATCTCCTGAATGTGTCCAAGCTTCCATCCAGATCTGACTCTATTTTAATTCTACAATGCACAGTGTATTTCACAGGGTTCTCCAGAGAAACAGAATCAATAGGATAGATAGATTCCATATAAAAGGAGGTTTAATGTAAGAATTGGCTCCCGTGGTTATGGAGGCCAAGAAGTCACACAATCTTCCGGCTGCAAGTTGGAGAACCAGAAAAGCTGGGCTGTAATTTAGTCCAAGTTCAAAGCCCTGTGAACTGGGAGTAAGGGATGGGCTGGGGGCGAGGGATGTAATGGTGTAAGTCTTGTTCTGAGTCCGAAAGCCCTAGAACCAGAAGCAGCTTCCCAAGGACAGGAAAAGATAGATCCTTTAGCTCAAGCAGAGAGTGGATTCACCCTTTCTCTACTTTTTGTTCTCTTCAGGCCCTCATTGGATTAGAGGATGCACCCCTGCATTAATGAGGGACTACTTTACTCAGTCCACTGGTTCAGTGCTAATCTCTCCTGGAGACACCCTCACAGACACATCCAGAAATAATATTTTACCAGCTATCTGGGCAACCCTTAGCCCAGTCAAGGTGACATATAAAATTAACCGTCACACACAATAACTTCAGTCATTCTTAGCAAAAAACTTGTCTTCTGAATTAGCCATGATATTTACTTAAATGGCCCAAAATGAAATAATAGCAACTGTAGATATTTTTTCTTCAATAGTTTAAAAGTGCTCTTGGAATCTTCAATTATTTAATAAGTAGAAGCCAACGAAGCTAGTTAATGTTAAGACTGAGTGTACCTGGTCACATAACTTTGAGGAAAATTTTTAGAATAAAAAACCAAAACAATACATGTCTGACATCATGGGGTCAAAAATTCCATTTGCCAGTTGGAAATCTAGCATTGAATAGAAAATAAAACCATTACTATTTTAGTGCTAAATCCTTCGGTTGGCTGAGGCCTTAGACAAGTTAATGTTTCACAAATTTCAAAATGCTAAATACCTCATGGAATAAACCCAAAATGAACTCGTAATGCAGTTTTAAAATATGAAATTATTACTAGCTTTTGAATCCCTACTGCCCACTGTCATGTGAAAGCATGTATAACTCACCAAGAAACCAATGAAACGAAGCCTCAGCAAATATAAACATGATTTATGGCTTTTTTTTTCCCCCACATAAAATGAACATCCACGTCTTTTGCCTTCTGCTTATCAACATGGTGTCAGCACTAGAATGCATTATACATCCAGTATCCAGGAGAGGTTTCTAATTCTCCACTTCTGTTTATTAAGACCTGGGGAAGAGAATATCTTCTTGCTCTAATTCTCCACTGTTGACAGGAGCTATGTTAGAAAGTCAAGATTCTGTAAATGTACATTGTTCCTCATTAGCCTCAACTTGAAGACAGTATCTCATTTTTTTGAGAAGGGTTCTCAAAGACCCATTCAGGGAATCTGGGCTAATGAGGCCACAGTCTTGAATGAGAGCCGGCCTCGGATGTCTGGATTCTTGCTCTCTTGCCGTCAGAGCCGTGGCAGATGCCCTCTGAAGGCTGAGAGTAATTATTTTAATGACTAACCTGTGGATTCCATTTTTAAATGCCATACCTGAGAAAAATATATTTGCAAGTCATTTTCACTCTTTTATTTCTTTTTCCCCGCAAGTTTAATCCTACCTAAATTTTATTTTTTTTAAGATTTTTTTTTGATGTGGACCATTTTTAAAGGCTTTATTAAATTTGTTACAATATTGCTTCTGTTTTTAGGTTTTGGTTTTTTGCCTGCGAGGCATGTGGGATCTTAGCTCCCCGACCAGGGATCGAACCCACACCCTCTGCATAGGAAGGCGAAGTCTTAACCACTGGACCGCCAGGGAAGTCCCTACCCAAATTTTAAAGAGAGAATCTTTTTTAGGAGTTTACTACCTTAGGATTCTAAACTGAAAAAATCGCTAAATAAAAGCGAGTTAACAGTAGGTGTAATGAGAATGACAGTAGTTAATTTATTCAGATTCTTTGTTTTAGATATGGTGCATCTAAGGATAGTGGCAGGGAAAAAGATTTTATATAAATGCCAGTGAAAGCAGACATGTTTCTCCCCCCTTATCTTAAAAACTTAGTGAGAAAAGTCCTTTCCTATACTGTCAAATATAGGATTTAGCAACTCAGATACAAGAGCAAGTGTTTAAGGTTAGAACCTCAAATAGCAAAGAAATGTAACATGCTTCAAATTTTTATCCCGTTTTAATGAGATGTAATTGACATATAACATTGTATTTATTTTAGGCCTACCACATAGGGATTTGATATATATATTGTGAAATGAGTAACACAATAAGTTTAGTTAACCTCTATCACTTCATATAGTTCTAATTTTTTTCTTATGATGAAAAAAAATTTTAAGATCTACTCTCTTAGCAACTTTCAAATGTTCGATACAGTATTGTTAACCATACTGTAGTCACCATGCTGCACATTACAACCCCAGTACTTATTTATCTCATAACTGCAATTTTGTAACTTTTGACACCTTCAACCATTTTTGCCCTCCTCCTCCCACCTTAGGCAACGGCCAGCTGTTCTCTGTGTCTATGTTTGTTTGTTTATTTATTTTGGATTCCACATCCAATATGTGGAAGCTCATACAATATTTGTCTTTCTCTTCCTGACATTGTACTTAGTACTTAACTTCAAGTTCCATCCATATTGTTGCAAATGGATGGATTTCCTTCTTTTTTATGGCTGAATAATATTCAATTCAATAATATTCAATTGTGTGTATATATATAATATATATATATATATACTATATATATATATATATATATATATATATATACTATATATATATAAAATTTATTATTACACTGTTCCAGAGGCTGGAAGACCAAGATTAGGGGGCCAGCATGGTCAGGTTTTGGTGAGGACTCTCTTTCTGTTTTTCAGACAACTGCCCCTTGCTGTGTACTCGCATGGTCTTTCCAGTGCATGTTGGATAGAGAGAGAGCAGGAGAAAGAGGGATGAGGATTTTTCTGTTTCTCTTCTTATAAGGCCACCAATCCAATCAGATTAGGACCCCACTCTTATGACTTCATTTAACTTTAATTACCTCCTAAAAGCCCTATCTCCAAATACAGTCTTATCGTGGGTTAGAACGTCAACATATGAATTTGGTGGTTGGGGAGAATGATTTTTTTTTTTAAGGTTTGCATGTTTGTTTATAATTACAAGTTTACATTGCTCCAACAGAGCAGCTGTGTTGCTGTGTTCTAATTCTTAGCCATTAATTCCTACAAAAATAAACCTAAGCTTTTACAGTAACTTAATCGATACAGAACTAAAACCGTTAAGCCTACTTAAAGGGATTTAGTTACCAAGGTGCTTATGCTCACCACGATGCCCTGTCAGAGGGACGCATGCTTCTACTAAAGGTCTGATCCCTTTGCTCATGCAACAAATTTATATTCCCCATCCTCCCTCCACCCACCAGTAAAACAAAAACACAGAACTATTTACAATTGAGAGGAAATATGCTCTCCGTCAACCGACCTTGCAAAAAAAAAAAAACGACTGGCTCATTTCCAAGTGGATGAGACACCGAACAGTGTTCAGCCAGAGTCCAACGCTGACTGGCCTGGGTCAGGAACTGGCAGGGACAGGGCAGGAGGGAGAGGGACGCCGCAGAGGAGCTTGTCCTGGGCGTTCACCCCCAACCCCAATTCCTATGGAAGCCACACTCCAAGTGACAGCTCCCAGCTCCCGTTCAGGGCCCCGTCCTACAACTCCAGCACCCCCGACCTGCCAGCCCGCTACCTTGAGGTCACCGCTTGGGATGTCAGGGTCGTCTGGTTTGCTTCTACAACATGACCCGTGGGACACCCCACGTTCCATGTCCTAGCCTCCCCCCATGCCCCCATGCTGGCCATGCCTGGCTCCTAGGCCCCACCTGTGGCAGTGGGTGCCAGGCCAGCAGCACCAGCGGCCAGCTGAATTACAGAGATGGGCTTGGCTGCTGCATTTGCCAAATGGGATTTGGTTCCACTTTAAAAATCAAAGCTGTCCAGAAAAGGTCACAAAGTGAGGATCACACTTTCGCTCTAGAAACCTTTCTGCAAAATACCAAAACCTTAGAATCAGGCTGTGCACAACTAAAGAGGAAAACTAGGCCAAGATACCTCAAAGAGGTTTCCCATCTACACGTCCCCCCAAAAAAGTGGTTCTAACTCAGACCATGTCCAAGTTCACTTCAGTCCAAAACATAAACAATAGCATGGGAATTTTCCAAACTCAGTAAACAAAGTGACCCACGTCTCCCGCAGTAAGTGCAGTAGAGCAGGGACTTGACTGAATTGTGGAATGAATTAATGGAATAATTTTTCCCTTGGACCTCTTGGCTCATATATAAATCAGAGAATATGGTTGGACACCTATATAATATATGCAAGCATTCTGGACAGTTAGGCGCTCTTTGAACTTTCTGTAACATTTAAGTATCTTTGCGTGTTTCAATTTTTCTAAGAGCTTTCTCTAACATTTAAGCATGCTTAGCTCATTTTGCATATGAACTTACACATATACATACACACACGACTCTGTGGGTGGAGAGTGTTGCCTGCTCCATATGCCAGCATCTCTAGATCCTAGCTCCAGCCCAGCCAATACACTTTCTTCTGTTCCTCTCATGTGGAAACTTTACCGTCCCTTCCAAAGTTCTACACCATTCAAGTAGTTCTAAGGAAAGGAAAATACATCCTTTCATTTGGAATACCTGGTATTTTTGCAGGGCTGGAGATTTTTTTTTCACAGATTATATAGTATCAAAGCATGCCAGAAACAGTATAAAGAGCATATATTTGCATGCTTTTATTTTCATGGTGCCAATTCAGCTTCCAAAGTGGCTTCTACCTTACCACTCAATGCTATTATCACAGTTAGAGTTCCTCCCGGTTCTGGAACAAGTTTTTCAGGGATTCATGTGACCCATGGGCAGGCAGATGCCTTTCCCTTAAAAACAGTCCTGAGGTGGTTACAATTCATTCGTATGAGTGGGCTAGTATCTGTGTCCTCAGGTTCGGGTCCCACATCAGGATTAGAAGAGCTGGTCCACACCTGCTCTTTAGGGAAACTTTTACCTTGGTCTTTACTGGGACCTGAGGTCAGGGACATTTAATTATGACACGATTTTCTGATGGCTCAGTAGAAATTTTCCATATTGAGGTAGACTGCCCTTTCCACTGCTCTATCCTCGCATCTTAGCTTCTGCCCTCACATCCACCAGCTGCATCAGTATATATAGTAATTCCGGAGTCCTACCTGTTCTGAAAGCAAGAGTTTACTGAAGGTAGGGATTAATCATCTGATGTGTTTTCCAAGCAAGTTTTCAGGCTACTTTTAGCTTTCAAAGCTTTTAAACTTTCCAACCTAAAAGTGTGTTCAACCATAACAAGGTGGTAGGATTCACTGATTTTCGAAGGATTGCAGCAGACATATGCTCCCCCTAAATCGGGAGGTGCTCTCTCTAGACTTAATATTCCTTGCAGTTCCCTGTAAACTCTGAGGTTGAGAGGAATTTGTTGCATCAATGTCTGGAGTTCTTTCACTGCTGTTTTGTTTCTCCTTTTTATTTTCAAAAGTAGCTTTTCCCCTGCCTCCTCTCGAATTAGGTTCTCTCACTGGAATAATGTCAACCACCCTTTTTTTTTTTTGCTTTCTAAAAATAAATGAAAGTATTTAATGAGGGTGAGCCTAGCCTGACTCCTTTTTGGCTGTGACACTTTTCTCTAGGGCTTTCTGGGCAGGATTTTTTTTTTTTTTTTTTCTGACAGGTCTTAGGAAATTTAACCTCTGTGGTTCTGAATTCATCATTTTTGTTTTGTTTTTTTTTAACTCCTGTTTTAATATTCTCATAAATCTGCCACAGTGAAGGAGACCCTGTTTTCCCAGGGCTCACGGATGACTTCTAGAACAGTCACACAGGCTTTCCATTAACCCTTTCATATATATTTAACCTTTTCAGCATCTCATTGGCATGATTTAGCTTGAGTGCAAGGTCTCCTCCAGCTGTGGGGCTGACACAGCTTTCTACAAATTATTTCTCTATTTTTAGGGCCACATGGTTGTCATCTGGGGTTGTATAGTCTTCCCCAAATAGAAGATCATATGTGAACTACCTGGCCCAGCATACAGGCTCCTAGAGAACCCAACAGCATCCTCATACTTAGGGCTGGAGAGGTACTTTCGTATTAAATCTTTTGTTACATCTGACATAATCTGACATAGTCTACGTCTTTCTTTTTGTGAATGCTTTAGAAATTCTGTGTCCATGGTAGAAGAATTAAATATCCTTTTCTAGAGGAGTCTCTTTTCACATAATAATGTTGATGAAGAGATACCGATTACCACATTCAGCTAGGCTTGCATTTATTTTCTGGTTTTATCTCCATTGGGCTTTAAAAAAGCCCATCAGAGGACATTAATTTCAATATCACTTGAGTTCACTGCTTGAGTCTAGCACCAACAGTGTTGTCTCTGAACTCACATCTGTTGGTGCTACAGAGGTGGTTGTGTGTTTCTTTTTCTTCAAGCTTTATTGAAATACTTATAATTGACATATAACATTGTATAAGCTTAATGTGTTCAATGTGATGATTTGATACATGAATATATTGTGAAATGCTTGCCACAATAAGAATACGTAACACATCTTTTACCTCATTAATTACCATTTTGTTGTTGTTATGGTGAGAACGTTAGAGCTTAGAATAGAGCAGTTTTCAAGTATACAATAGAGTATTGTTAACTATAGTCACCAGGCTGTGCATTAGATCACCAGGACTTATTCATGGTATAACTGAACATTTTTACCCATTGACCAACATCTCATTTCCCCCAGTCATCAGTCTCTGGCAACATACCCTCTGTTTCTGTGACTTCAGCTTTTTCAGAATCCACATATAAGTGAGATCATACAGTATTTGTTTTTCTCTAAGTTATTTCACTTAGCAAAATGTCCTCAAGGTCCACCCATGTCGTTGCAAATGGAAAAATTTCTTTCTTTTTATGGCTGAATAATATCTATGTATATATCTGTCTATATCTATCTATCATATATAGAGAGAGAGAGATAGATGGATAGAATCACATTTTCTTTACCCATTCACTGGTTAACGAATACTTAAGTTGTTCCCATATCTTGACTATTGCGAATAATGTTGCAATGAATATGAGAGTGCAGATATCTCTTTGAGACAGCGATTCTATCTTTTTCAAAAATATACCCAGAAGTAGGATTGCTGGATCATGTAGTAGTACTGTTTTTAATTTTTCAAGAATCTCTATACCCTTTTCCATAGTGGCTGCATCAATTTACATTCCCACCAACAGTGCACCAGCATTCCTCCCTTTTCTCCACATCCTCACCTACACTGGTTATTTGTTGTCTTTTTGATGACAACCATTCTAACAGGTGTGAAGTGACCTCTCATTGTGGTTTTTAATTGCACTTCCTTGATGATTAGTGATGTTGAGCATCTTTTTGTGTATTTATCCACTGCAAAGCTTTTTTTTTTTTTTTTACCATGTCTCAGCTATTGTTCCAAGGTCAACTTGCTCAAGCTCTAGAGTAACTAAACAATTAGCAATACAAATATGTAGCATACTTTGTCTGTTACTTTAACATTTCCCTGTAAGTCCTGCTGCTTTTACTAATGGGCAGTTCTGTTGGCAGCAGGTTCTCTGCTCATCCTGGGCCCCTGCATCATTTGCTGTTCTCATTTCAGGGCTGGTCTTTGCATGGCCCATGACACAGACTTTGCACCATTACCGATCATGTCTTACAGTTCTGGGGCTGCTAATGCTTTATTCATATTTCCTATGAGTGGTGCTCACCTGTGCTTGACCTCTGACCTCCCAAGGGTTATCTCCTCTCTCCACTGCCTGGACATCCTTGCCTCCACTCACTTCTCTTTCTTTCTAGTCAGTACTAAATAATCTTTATTTTTCCTTGCCAAAATATTTTCAAAAGTTCTCTATCACACTGTTGCTTAAGCCCTACATAGTATAGTTTTGACATTCCCACCGAACCTCTCCTTTCTTGGGTGTACAGAGACTCAGGAAGGATAATGTTAAGGCAAGAGATTGTCAAATACAGCTTCACAGTGTACCTGGAACATGGCTGTCTCTGACATTTAGGACCTTTTCCTGCGTCAGCCCACCACTGCCAAGAAGACTCCTTACTCATTTAGGAGTGGGTGTTGTATCTCCTTAATATTTGATTCTAAGCCTCCAATTTCCCCACTCCCCACTCACCCAGTGTGGCAGCCTTGTCTACATCTGTCTCAATAACAAATACAATAGGTTGGCATCAGTTATTTACCACAGAACTCCTACACATCATGTAGATTAAGAATATGGAGTTTCAAAAATCCTAAGTAAAGAGACTTAGAGCCCAGAGCTCAGAGGGCAACTCTTTGGAAGGTAGGAAGGTAGAGGTGTAAGAGATGGTTTGCTTAACAATACACACCTGAACCTGAGCTCCAGCCTCACCAAAATTCCATGTCATGAGTAGATCAACTTTTTCTAAATCACCTAACATTGGATTTAATTCCAAGTAAGAACTCAACAGGAACCATAATCAATGATGAACATCATCTTCAAATGTTCAGTTCCTTTTATCTAACCCTGTCTCTGTGTTGTCCAAATAGTCCAGGCTTTGGAACTACAGATTCTTAAAGTGTTTTCATTATTCTTTACTATGGCTTGCTTTGGAAGCAGATCCTGACCACTTTACCCTTATCATAAGGAGCATAAGGAATGTACAAGTGTGCTACTTAAAAATAAGTTGCTTAAAGGAGGCTCTTGATAGATGTTGATTGGTGTCTTGTGGGATGTGTAGCTTTGAGCATGACTAGGTCTTCCATCAACTACATGAAAAGATGAGGGGAGGCCTTTCTCATCTCCATTTCTGGGAGCTTGTGTCATTTTAATAATAGAAATTAGAGACTGATATTTTTTGTCAGCTCATATAACACTTTGAACACATCTGCTCAAAAAATAGAAGAGTGGGATTGTTTGGGATTGTTCTGGTTTCTTAAGTCATAAACAATTCAGATCAGCTCTCTGGGACATTAAAGAAGAGTAGAACCTAGTATTTCCATGTTGGCATTTTGTTTTTGTTTTTGGTGGTCTAGCGAAAATCCAAATTCTCTACCAAATGAAGTATTGAGACTTGTTTGCTGTAACACTAGAGTGTTTGCAAATGATCATCTTGGCTTATGGAACCAGTAAAACATTTCCTCATGCAACAATACCATCTGGAAGAAAGTATCAGCACTGTAGATAAGCCATGTGTGTTGGTTTGTGCTGTGCCAACTTGGTTAAGCTGGGAACTGTGTTTCTCAGAATCTCTTTTCCTGTATGGTCCTCTGTTAGCACTGGCCAAAAGAGGAACATGCCTTCTAAACTGAAGTAGTGCCTTTTATTCTTTGGAGGTCTTTGCAAGGTCAGGTGCAATGGTAGGTATATGCAAAAGAGGCCTGTGGGTTCCAGTTTGTTCTCACCCTCCTCCACTCTACATCTGTGTCTTCTCTCCTCTCTGGATTATGCCTACCACCTGTGGCCCTAAGTCTACTACTAGCTGCTACCATAGAAGAGGTAGATACACAGAGGAAAAACCCTTGAACTTCTCCATGTGCTCTGCCTTTATAGTTACTCCTTCTCTGGTCCTACAGACCTTAGTTCCCAACTCCTTCCTCAAGGTCTAATTCCTATTACCAATAAATTATTCCATAAACTCATAGCTAACCTGCTCTCCTTACTAAACCTGCCTGATATATAGCATTTCTCTCATGAGACTCTTTCATGTAGATTGTGATCTTTAAATATTTTACCAACATACATATTTCAAAGAAGATATATAAAATTTCACTTCCTAGACATGTTAATATTTCACCTCCAGGACATTTTAGAGACATATGGCTTTTATCATTTCCTACATAAATAGTAGGTAATATGATTTGTGCTTTTCAGATGAATATGTTTTTACCCCCTCCCCCACAAAGGAACGAGTAAATACGCCCGAATGGTTACTTCAGACTCACATTTACACTAGATGATTATAGTCCTCTGAATACCATTATATGTAAGAAGGGGAAAAGATATGTTAGAAGATGAGAAAGAAAAAGAAATATATCAAAGAGACAAGAAATAACAAGTGTTGATGAAGATCTGGAGAAAGGGAACCCTTGTGCACTATTGGTGGGAATGTAAATTGGTGCAGCTACTATGGAAAACAGTATGGAGGTTCCTAAAAAATTTAGAAGTAGAACTACCATATGACCCAGCAATCCCACTTCTGAGTATATATTCAAAGAAAATGAAAGCAGTAACTCAAAAAGATGCATCCTCATGTTCATTGCAGCCTTGTTTATAATAGCCAAGATATGGAAACAACCTAAGTGTTCAACAGTGGATGAATGGATAAAGAAAATGTGATATATATATAAGTATATATGTGTATATATAAAATATATTAATATACACACACACATATATAAAACATATACAATGGGATTTTATTCAGCCATTAAGAAAAGAGTAAAATCTTGTGATTTGTGACAATATAGATGGATCTTGAGGGTATTATGCTAAGTGAAATACGTCAGACAGAGAAAGACAAGTACCGTATGATCTCACTTATATGTGAAATTAAAACAAAACAACCCACAAAAAACAAAAAGCAACATCATACAGAGGAGAGATTGGTGGTTCCCAGGTGTAGGGAGTAGGGAGTGGGTAAAATAGGTAAAGGGGGTCAAATAGTACAAAGTTCCAGTTATAATATAAGTAAGTCATGGGGATATGATGTACAGCATAGTGACTATAGTTAATGATACTGTATTGCATATTTGAAAGTTGCTAAGTGAGTAGATCTTGAAACTTCTCATCACAAGAAAAAAATTGTAACTATGTATGGTGACAGATATTAACTAGACTTAATATCTGTCACCATACAGATACATAGTTTTGCAATATATACAAATATTGAGTCATGTTGTACACCTGAAACTAATATAATGTTATATGTAAATTATACCTCAATTTAAAAAGAAAGGGGCTTCCCTGGTGGCGCAGTGGTTGAGAGTCCGCCTGCCGATGCAGGGGACACGGGTTCGTGCCCCGGTCCGGGAAGATCCCACATGCCGTGGAGCGGCTGGGCCCATGAGCCATGGCCGCTGAGCCTGTGCGTCCGGAGCCTGTGCTCCACAACGGGAGAGGCCACAACAGTGAGAGGCCCGTGTACCGCAAAATAAATAAATAAATAAATAAAATAAAATAAAATAAAATCAGGGAAGACTTAGGTGACTCTGATGATAGACTATGACTGTGTCAAAATCAAATACCAACCATATTATGCCATAATAAGCCAATTATTGGACATAAAAATCAATCAAAATAGATCGATGTTCTTCTGTTAGGAAGAAATTTTTAAGGTAGGTTTTTCACGTAGTTTTTTTTTTTGAATTTTATTTTATTTATTTTTTTATACAGCAGGTTCTTATTAGTTATCCATTTTATACATATGTCAATCCCATGTAGTTTTTAATGTAGGTTCCCTGTGTCTGCCTTTTCTTTTACCTAGGGTTGAAGCTTTACTATGATTTCATAGTCCAAAGCAAATCAGAAGTAATCTTTTGCAGCAGTGTCTTCTCCACAACCAATATGTAACTGGATGAGAGGAGTATATGACTTAAATATGCACATAGAGATGAGCAAGTAGGAAACTATGGGAGCCTTATATCACGGTTCAAAACTAAAGATAAAATAAAGACAGATCCAAGAACTAAAACAACTCAGTCTGGGGCCATTTAGTGTGGGGGCAAATTGTTCTTTAAACATTAATAGCCCTTAGGTTCTTCAATAATGTATTCATAATGCTCATCCTGGGCTACTCATCGCATATATTGTTTTGATATCAGAATACTAATTTAGAAAAAAATGAAAGTAAATCTTTAAGAGATTTCCATGTATAACAATTAAAAATTTTTAATAAAGAATGCTTAAGTTTCAGTTATCTAGAAAATGCATTTCTGTAGAATACCTAATTTCCTAATGCTATTAAATAAATGAGATATTATTAGCTAATTTTTATGTGTCACTCATAACATAGAATATGATAGATGCTAGTTCATGAGAATAATTGTGATATCAATGATGACAAGTAAAGCTAACTTTACTGAGAGCATCAGAGTGGAGACACAGAGACATGTGAGGGCCTGGTTGGGATTCTCCCTGAGACCCAGCCCTAGCTCTGTACTTCCTACCATTTATAATAAGAAAAATATTTTATATTTTTTCCCATGTCCTACTTACCATATTTGAGGCTTTTTCTTCCTTCTTGTTGATCCATATTTTCATTTGGTATCATTTTCTTTCTGCCTGATTGACTTCCTTTAATACTTTTTGTAGTGACGTTTTTCTAGTGATACATACTTTCAGCTTTCATGTATCTTCATTTTTTAAAATATATTTTTACTTTTATTTTTTAAAGTATTGAGGTAGAATTAATTTAAAAATTATTATTTTATTTTAAAAGGAACAATTCAGTCCTTTTTGTACATTCACAGTGTGCAACCACCACCTTTATCTAGTTCCAAAATACTTCCATCACTCCAAAGCAAAATTCCTTATGCATTAAGTAGTAATGCTCCACTCCCTACTCTTCCTATGTTCTGGCAACCACTAATCTACTTTCTGTCTCTATGGACTTGCCCATCCTAGATATTTTATTTGAGTAGAATCATACAGTATTTATCCTTTTGTGTCTGGCTTCTTCCACTTAGAATAATGTTTTGGAAGTTTATCTGTGTATCAGTATTTCATTCCTTTGTATATGTGATTAATATTCCTTTGCATCTACATACAAATTTGTTTATCTATTCATCCATTGATGAACATTTGGGCTATTTCCACCTAGGTATTGCTAACAGTGTTGCTGTGGACATGTGTGTACATGAAAATTAGTACTCAAGTACCTGTACATGTATATTCATAGAAGCAATTTCTTCAATAGCCAAAAGGTAGAAATAATTTCTTCATATTTTCTTGTGTATGAAATTTATTGAACATCTTGGATTTCTGTGTTTGTAATTTTCATCAAATCAGAACAATTTGAAAGCTGCTTTTTCTCTTCCTCTTCCGCTCCTTCAAGTGATCCAGTTTCATATTTACTTTGTTGTTTGATGTTACCCTACAACTCACTGATATTTCTTTTCATTTTTTTAAACTCCTTTTTTCTCTGTGTTTCATTTTGTATAATGGATATTTCTGTGTCTTCAATTTCTCTAGTCTCTTCTCTTCCAGTATCTAATTTGCCATGAATCCTAACAGTGTATTTTTCATCACAGACATTGTAGTGATTTGCATCTTTTTTATGACTTACATGTTTCTATTTAACTTTTGAACAAATAGAATACAATTATAGTAAATATTTTAATAGTCTTGCCTGCTAATTCTAATATCTATGTCAGTTCTAATATCTGTGTCAAAACAAACTGTGTCAGTTTGTTTTTGATTGATTATTTTTTGCCCTCATTATGGGTCATATTTTCCTGCTTCTTTGCAAGCCTGGTGATCTTTAATCAGATCCCAGAAGTTGTGAATTTTGCTTTATTGGGGTTGGATATTTATGTATCTCTCTATGTGTTCTTGAACTTTGGTTCTTTATTAAGTTACTTGGAAATAGGTTGATCCTTTTGGGTCTTGCATTTAAGATTTGTTAGGTGCACCAGACCAGCATTTAAATGTAGGTCTAAACATTCCTTGTTATTGAGGCAAGACTCTTCTGAGTATTCTCAATGCCCCATGATTCACTCATTTTGGCTGATGGGAACAGGCACTGTTCCTGGCCACGTGTGAGTGACAGGCGCTGTTTGGTCTAATCATCTCGGATGATGTTTGCCCAACTTTGCATGGTTTTCTTACAGACATGTACCCATCAGTACTCTGCTGAATATGGAAGACATGATCCACGAGCCTCCAGTTTCCTCTCTCTTTGCAGTTTCTTCCTCTCCAGGGGTCTGTCCTGCACACCCTAACAGCTTGATTCTTCCCAGACTCTCAGTTCCTTACATTAGGGAGATTTCTGTCCCTGCCTCAGCTCCCTCTGCCTGCACTGCAACCTAGAAACCCTATCAAGGTAGATATCTGGGACAACCATGGGACTTACCTCATTTGTTTCCCATCTCTCAGAAATTGTTATCCTTATTTCCCTGATATCCGTTTCCTTGAAAAGTGTTATTATCTATATATATCTGGTATGAGTTTGTCGCTTGTTTGATTTCAGGCAGGGGATTACATCATCTTGTCCGGATGGATGTCCTTCCTCACCAGTCAGTTACTGATATCATTCCTTGATTCTCTGAACCCTTCTAGTTTCCTGCCAAGACATTTCCTTTTTTCTAAGCTGATTTAATTTGGGTTTCTCCAACTTATGTCTAAAAAATATGACTAATAACAGGCAATAATCAAGTAACACACATGAATTTATAAGCCATATTGACATAGACAGATTCCATTTAACCTGATTAATGAGTAATTGTTTAAAATCTTTACTGAAAGTTTTTTTAGGGGTAGGCCAAGTTTGGTTAAAAACGTGATACAAGGCATCAGAAAGCAAAGTTATAACCTCCTTGAACTTACATGAGCTCTGGAGGAAAATCTGATAATGGTACTATAAAATCCACACAAAACAGAGAAACTTCTCTGTTGGTTCCTGTGCTATAGTTGACAAAATCCTTTGCTGTTTCTAACAAATATAACTGCGACCTAAATGCTTCACAAAAGACAGAAACAATGTGAGATTTAGGTTCATTAAGGCTTCAGATACTATTAATATGACTATTGTTCACCTGCTTGGACCCCTAAGACTTTTCAGACTTGAAAGTAAGCTTTGCTATATTGTAGACAGCGGTTCAAAATATCTCAGTATTAATCATTGCAGGTTCCCTTTATTCCCTATTGTCTATTCATGAATCATCAGCTCTTTTTGGAAGCGTTTTGTGATGCAAATGCTACAGACTTTTCTGGGCTATTTGGCATTACTGTATGAAAAATCATAACTCTGACCTCATAGACTAAAACATCAGTAACATAGCAGATTGACAGGCCTGGGACCAAGTGCACAGAAATCCTTGAGATGTAAGCTGTTGTGGTAGCTTTCAGGCTGCTTGACAGTCTTTTGACCCATGTCACTATTTATTTTCTATAATGATTTGGTCATAGAACTATGTGTTACTAGGAAATTCCCCTGGGTAGCTTAAGCCTAAAAAAATGTTGATTTTTCTTCCTTGTCTTTTCACAGACTCTTTCTGTCACCTGACATTTAAAAGGTAGACTAAAAGCTAAGGTTGGATAGGAAAATGACAAACAGTGGTCTATGTCATGGCTGAAAACAATGTTTACAGTTCACTGAAATGTTCCTCCATCTAAAAATTGGAACTTGGTCTATAGGAATAGAGAAATCTCTCAGTTTTTGAGAACAGGAAAAGTGGAAAGCAATAAAAGAAGTAACATGAATCCAAAAATGTATTTATGGAATCAAAAACTCTAATTCCTATTAACAATATCTTTTTGCTAATAAAATGGAACAATTTATATTTGGAAAATGCGGTATATGGGAAAAGAAATGACCACAGACCTGCTTACTAAATAATCATCCATTCCCTCAGGAATCAAAAGGACATATTTATCAAATTTAGGTTTGACATGAAGTTGGGAGAAATTGTGAGCTTGTTAGGTGGCAGAATGTGGAGTCAAAAAGATCCTGACAGGCTGAAGTAACGGGCCTAATAACATCATTTCACCAGATAAAATTTATGTCACAAAGTGCAAAATTCTTTATTGGGATTTATAGTAGGGGAAACGTGTTGTGTGTGTGTGTGTATGTGTGTCTGTTTATATGTTTATATGTGTGTGTGCATATATATAGTGATATGATCATTTTATAATTTATATAAATGACATATATTTATAAAATGATAATATGATCATTAAGTGTCAAGTGCTCTGTGAAGCAACTTATATGTACTCTCTCATTTCATTTCATCCGTATAGTCACTTGAGAGTGTAATTACTCTTATTAACTCAATTCTACAAATGAAGGAACTGAACTTCAGAGTGGTAAGTGACAGGATCTAGACATGAACGTGGTCCTGGGTCTGTCTGATTGCAAAGACCGTACTCTTACCCATATTCCTGTAGCTTCTTGCCCATATTCCTGTAGCTTCCCTATAGCTAAATGAGTCAGCCATTTTACATGACTGCCAAAGAAACACAAATTACATGAGTGACAGTGAATATCTAATAAGACTGAGTGAAAATCCTCTTTCTGACAAACAAAATCTCTAGCATTTTTCCCCTCTATAAGCTGCTGTACAGGGTCCTCTGTACGGACATGGGTGTGAGTTAAAGGAAAGCCATTGTTAAATAGTAGTGGACAACACGTGGTTCTGGACTCTCTGCTCTCAGCTTTACCTACACCCTCTGTTCATGCGGTATTACTTTGCTAGAGCTGAGATAAGAAAATAACATAGACTGTGAGGCTTAAACAACAGAATTTTATTCCCCCATAGTTAGAGGCTGGAAGTCCAAAATTAAGGTGTCAGCAGGATTGGTTTCTTCCTAGGGCCTCTCTCCTTGGCTTGACATGTAGATGGCCATCCTTTCCTACGTATCTTCACATTGTCTTCCCTCTGTGTATGTTTGGGTCTTAATTTCCTCCTCTTATAAGGACAGCAGTCATATTGGATTAGGGCCCATGCATAAGACCTCATTTTACCTTAATTACCTCTTTAAAGACCTTATCTCCATAGCACATGAGGTACTAGGGATTACAACTTCAACATATGAATTCATATATAACACATGCAAAGCCTTGATCTGGGTTACCACTTCATTTAAGCGCTGGTAGCTCTGCCTAGTTTTATGACAGGTCAGAGCTGAGAGAACTCAGCTCAAGCAGGGACATTTCAAATGGGTGTTCAGTTGGTGTCTCATGATCAGATGCTCCATTTCAACCAGGGCCAATAACGTGGTAGATGCTGTTTTTCAAATACGTCTTAATCCCCACTGCAGATGACAAAGCCTTTCTTTGGAATCCCAGGGTGCTGCATTGTGATTCTATGAACACGTTCACATAACCGATACCATAGGATCTTCTGGAACTTAATATATAGGATCTACTGGGTCATACAGCCTAAGTGGTAGCACTATTAGCCCTAAAACCTGAAACTGATAGAGCATCCATTTTTGTTCTAGGTCCCACTCAAAGCCGGCAGTCTAATGTGTGCTTTGCTTGCTTTCTTCATCGTAGTAGGAGGTGAAAAATTCAACCATTTGGGTTTCTTTTTTTTTCAATCATTTGTTTTTTCACTTTAGAAGGGCTGTGACTGCTGGACCCCTAAAACTTTTACTGATATGGCAAGCTCCTAAGACTTCATAGGGTTTATTCTCTGAAGCACACGTGTCTCTCTCAATGCTAGCAACTTCTTGTTTACCCAGCTTAATGAACATATAATCAAAGTGATGGGTCAATATGTTGTTTATGAAAAGTACAAAGACAAACCAGCTCTCTTTAGACTAATTTTGTCAGAGGACTATAGTTAACATAGCTCTTGGGAAAAATGGTAAATGTATCTTATTGCCCCTTCCATGTGAATACACACATTTCTAATTCTCCTGAATGGAATAGAAAAGTACTCATTTACCAAATCCACAGCCTGATAGCCTACAAAGAACTGAGGGCTGTATTAGTCTACTCTGTTAAAAAAAAAAAAAAAATCCACATCGGGCACAGAGGCTGCAATTGAGGCTACTGCTTGGTAGAGTTTTTGATACTTTGGCATTTCAGCCTCACATAGCATGAGCTGTTGTTTCTTCCATGCTTGTAGGAGCCGTCCAATAGTGAACTAGCAACATTTATTGGAGTCTTTGACAGGTGCTAAATCTTTTATCTTTGGAATGTGTTTCCAAAACCCTTCACTCATATCTATTCAATTTTATCTACTAGACTTTCTGACCAAGCACTCTTGAAATCTAGTCCTTTCTTTCTTTTTTTTTTTTTTTTTTTTGCTGTACGCGGGCCTCTCACTGTTGTGGCCTCTCCCGTTGCGGAGCACAGGCTCCGGACGCACAGGCTCAGCGGCCATGGCTCACGGGCCCAGCCGCTCCGCGGCATATGGGATCCTCCCAGACCGGGGCACGAACCCGTATCCCCTGCATCGGCAGGCGGACTCTCAACCACTGCGCCACCAGGGAGGCCCTCTAGTCCTTTCTTACTCCTCTGGTTCCTGTTGGCCAATGCTGACCATGTCTTGCTGCTCTTTTAATTCTTTCCTGTCTTACCAGTCCCAGAATGGCTTGGCTAGGTCATGTCATAGGCCTAAGGATTAGGTGGGGAGATGGAGTAGACCATAAAAGGGGGACACATGCATGTTATTTTGTGGCAGAGAGGCTGCTGCATTTTCTTTAATCAAGAAGGGGATGTTAACCCTTAAGATCGAGGGTGTGGATCACTTCTGTAGGTTAACAGGGCTCAAAGGATTCCAAATACACAGAAGTTTCAGGGGCACACACCCAGATGTGTGACTATCCTAAGTGTCAAAGTACCATTTATGTTTCATCCAGGGCCAAGAATTTGGCATAACGGAACTGCCTTGGTGGGGATTTAACCTCAGAGAGCTAAGCCACTCTGTTAAGTCCTGGTCCTGGCCCTCAATTTTTTTTTTTTTTTTTTTTTCTGTCCTCCTGCTATAAGAGATAAAAGTCCTTTGTAAGCTGCCAGAGAGACCCATTGACTTTCAGTATTTGTTTTTCAATTACCTGTGGATTGTCTACAATTTTTCACTATCTTTTTCTGGGGTATCCATGGTACTTAGCAATTGTGTTCCCATCGCCCATCCTTTTTAAACATGTGAGATGTTGCAGCAGCCAGAGCTTTCCTTTCCACTGGTAGATCATCCGAACTTACCAGCAGTGAGCATTTTAACAACTGGACCACCACCTTGAGCGAGGGGCTTTCTATGTTTTACCTGTCACCAGTAATGGTGTCTTCACTGACAAATGGGTGGTGAGTTATTTAGCTGCAAAATCCACATCATATCACTTTCTTTTTTTGAACATTCCTGGTACCAAATATTATAGTGTAGTTCCCTGGAAACAGATACTTAGATGGAGTTCTTGTACAGGATAATTATTAGATAATAGTATGTGTGGGAGAAAATAACAAATGTGGGAACAAAAGGTGGGGTAGGAAATGAGATTGGGCAAAAGGAGAAGTCAAATTGCCATGCGAGCCCAACAAAGCCTGGGCCAACCCCGTGGGAAGGTTTGGAGCATCCCTATGAAGGTCTGATAGAGCAGGCTTCTGGTTGTCCAAAATGACCAGACTCTGTACAACACTCTACAACTCCCCCCCACCCCCTTCACAATTAAAAGAAATCTGTGTCCTTGGACAAGGCATCACTCTGCCGCTGAGGAAACCCTGAAAGAGTTGACACCTGGAGTGTGTCTGCCCCAGTAGCTATGGCAACACATCCTTCTTGAAGTGGGAACAATGCAACTCCATGAGCAACACAAAAGTCAAGTTACACTCTCTCTTCATACCATACATTTCACAAGAACACAAATTCCAGATGAATCCAATAGCCAAATCAATGTCAATTTTTAAGTTGAAAATTAAAAAAAAAAATCCTGATAATCTTCCCTAATCTTAGCCTGCTCGCTCCTTATATTAGCTTGATTAGTTTTACAGAATCAGTACTCTCTGTGTGTTATTGAGAATGTTTTCCATTTCAGTAGATATTTTTTTCTGTTTCTTCATTTGCTGCCAGCAAATCTATACAGGAATAAAGTGTATTTTCTACACGTGAATACTGCTCTGCCTTCTCTGGGAAACAGAATTACTTTAACAGTCACTTATAGGGAGTGGGAACATGCCAGCTTATCATTGGCTTAATTGTATTTATTTAAGTACTTACAGATCTTCCTAGACTTACAATGGGGTTAGTCACGATAAACCCATCATAAGCAGAAAATATCTTAAGTAGAAAATGGATTTAATACACCTAACCTACCCAACAGCATAGCTTAACCTAGCCTAAATACGGCACTGAAAGTGAAAAAGAGATGGTTGTATGGGTAAGAATGGCTGTAAGTGTATCGGTTGTTTACCCTTATAATCATATGGCTGACTGGGAGCTGCGGGTCCCTGACACTGCCCAGAATCACAAGAGAATATCGTACCACATATTGCTAGCCAGAGAAAAGACAAATTCAAAGTGTAAAGTGTGGTTTCTACTGAATGCATATTGCTTCACACCGTTATAATATTGAAAAATTGTAAGTTGAACCATGATAAGTCAGGAACAACATGCAGTTACTCAAAATTATTCATTCTACAATAAAAATAAAACTAATACATAAATAAAAATGAGATAATACATATTTATGTTGTTTTAAGTCACTGTATTTGGGGATAATTTAGCATACATTGATAAATAATACAATTACTTTTATAAGTTTGCTTTATTTATTTATTTATTTATTTATTTATTTATTTATTTATTTATTTAGTGTAACCTTCAAAAAGCTGAAAGTCATATAGGCAGGAACCACATCTGACCCGGGCAGTATTTCTAGCACAGAGCATAGAACCTGATATTTAATAGATATTCAATAAAAGTATGTCAAATAAATGAAAAAGTAAATGAATGAAAGAACAAATAGATATTAGTAAGAACTCTCCAAAAATAAAATGGAAAGAATGTTTCCCCTATTACTGGAAGGTATTCAGGAATAATCTTGTTGAAAATTTTTCATGGGGAAAATTTGACAAATGAGAATTGTGTTAAGATTCAACCTGTTGATTCAGAAATTCTCTTATATGGACTTCTTCATGTCTCAATACATTCTTCTCTCTAAAATGGAACAATACTTCCTTCTAAGCACCCTCAGGTAAGCTTTCATGCAATGCTATCTTCTACAGTATTGAGCAAGGAATTTCTTTGAAAAAAGACAATTAGAAATACACTTATACACATACACACACATACACTCCACATACCCATACACACATGCCTACTTTAAAATAGGATTTCTGGTTATTTCAAATTCTTACTTAGAATGGAAGAGCAGGTAATATTATATAGCTCCTGTTTTGAAAGATCTTGAACTTTCAGACCAGATACTTTGGATTTAGATTTAATTTTGTCTCTTTCTAGATATCTGCTATGGGAAGATGCCTTCACATGATCTGATTTCCCATATTCTATCTCCAACTCAGATCCATTCTTTAAAATCAGTCTTAATTTATCCAACTATCTGCTGCATATATCCAATTTGATGTTTCACAAGCACCTTAAATCCAACATATCCACAAACTAACCCAATAATTATCTTAAACCATCCCACCAGCCTTACTGCACCTATTTACCTAATCCCTACTCCTCCTCCCATGTTTTATGTATTAGTTAATGGTACCACCATCTAGTCATCAAGTCATTCTTGATATTCATCCATCTCAACCACTCTGAGATTATTTTATAAGACTCAACTCAGGAATTGTTCTCTTCCTGAAGATTTCCCTGAGCCTCCAGGTTAAATTGAGTTGCCATTTCTGTGTCTTGTATATATCAGTGCCATGGCACTTACCACATATTTTTGTTTTATTTTTATATATCTCCTATGACATCTTTGCTCTCTGTTGGCAGGCAAAAGATTCTATTCTTCTTTGTCTTCCTAAAACCAGAATCTGACATATTTAGGCATTCAGAGAACTGTTCCGTTTAGGTCAACAAATAATAAATTTCGCATTTTTTTCATCTGTAAATTAGAAATAATGATATATATTATTATATATAAATTATATATACATATATGTGTGTATATATTAGATACACACACACACTTGTGTACACACACACACATATCCAGGTTGTAAATATTTGAAAGCAGTCAGTGTAGTGCCAAGCAAATAGTGGATCCTGAAAACTACTTTTGAAAATAAATATGAATTAAGGAAATTCTGTTGCAGAAATTTAGGAACAAAAAGCTGGCAGTGTGGGAGATTGCCCTGATCTGCCAGAAGTGAGATGTATGACCACAAACCAGATCATTCCAAGATTTTTAGTTTTGTAAGGAAGACAGGACTCTGTAAGTCCCTTTTATCTATAAAATCCTGGGCCTTTTGTTTGTGTATCTGAGTGTGTCTATATATACGCACATAAATTTGGATTCCCATTGTCTTATCTGCTTTTTAAAAAAATATACTATGCCTAGTCACATGTTACTATTACTTGTTTCTAGCATGATATCTACAACATAGTAAGGAGTTAGTAAATGTATATTAGGTGAATACAATAGTCACATATATTTTACATAATGACATCATTCTGTTTCTTAATGAGCGTTTACTGGTATCATTTTCTTCTATGTTCACTCAACTCTGGTAAACTGACTCTTGCAACTGAACTTCAATTTACATGGAAGAATCAGTTTTAAAAGATATATGTCAATCTTTATAATCCTTGTTTCAGTGGATTCAATGCCCCCTTTAGTTCCTTAATGTGTTTACGCCCATTCTTGCTGGAAAACAACCGATACCTAAGCTACACTTCATAGAACTCAGCAGTTGTCTTGTAATGAAAACGCCATGGGAGGGATTTATGTAGAAATTGGGTTTAGTAGATAAACAGACATTAGAATTTCAACTAAACCAATCCTTTCTTTTGTCCTTGGATATAATATAGGTAAAGCACAGAAATATATTAAATGATGCCTTTCTTTCCTATTAGCTTCATTTTCTGGTAAGGAGTTCTAGATGGCAAAGAGTCCACAGTGAGTCAAAATCTAGAATATTTCAGGAATGAATGTGTAGTGTTCCTCCCACAGAAGAGTTCCAATTGATGGGGAATACCTACCTTGATAGTTAAACTTGGGAAATTTATGAGGCTCAATGGGAAAAGGACTGTGATGATTGAGACCTGCCTTATTGTGGAAGTGAGGAGTGGCTACTAGTAAACCACCCTTTGTCTTTCCTGGACACTTACTCTTGCCACCTAGCCAAGAGGGAGAGGTAGATGAGAATGGTATGAACCCACAGTGCTGGTATTAACGTTCAGAACTATCCACCATGTAATTGCATAGCAAGGAACAGGGCTTCTGAGTATAGGTAGAAATATATCTCGGGATATAAGAAAGAGGATAGTGGGCAAAAAAGGCTTCTGTTTTCTGTTACCAAGAAATATAAATAAATGTCTTATAAAGAAAATCATGTTAGATAGGACTTTTCATTGGAAAGTGTAAGTGACAGGAAAAGCCTTCTCACCAATATTAGAAAAACTTTTATAATTTAAAAAATGAAAACCCACGTTTTCCTTTGTGAGCCCAGCACGAGTGTCCAAAATATTAATTGAATGAGTATTTTTCACCATTATTCTGGAATCTAGATCACTTAGTGACTCAATATGCAGACCCATGGATAGGCTAATAGGATAACTTGATTTTATTTTTCCCTAATAAGCTGAGAAGTGCACACCTAAAGTTGTCCAAAATAAAAAGTAGATTTGACACTTAATAGTCACCAAAGATGGTTTCTTTTCCTTTGACTAATAATATTTCACTATTTAATTCATCTTACAGCCCAGAAGGTATGTCTTATATGAAGTTCTAAAGTCTCTAACTTTATTTATTTATTTTTGTGGACAGAACTCTAGGAAGACAGAGACATTTGATTTTCAAATCTTTTGCTGAATGAGGACAAGAACCAGACTCCAGAGAGAGGGGATTTCAAAGGCTAGCCATATTTTCAGATCCCCAGAAAGTGAGCTGTGTCACAGAGCTAGACTTCAATTCCAACAGGGCATTTGAAATGCTGTAAAGCAGGAAGCATACAGAGCACCAGAGAGGGGTAGGGTTCTGGAGAGTGGGGGAACTGTGGATCACTGGAAACTCACTAACCACCATTTCTTGCATTAAAAATTATGGCAAGAAGATTAATTTCAGCCTAATCGGCGTTGGGAAAAACATTAGCAGTGTAAACCCTGGATTGACTCAGAAACTGGTTGGATCTGAGCCTGTGGAAAAAGTAGCTCAGTCCCTCACCCTGCGTAGGGCTGGGGAAGACAGTGCTGACAGTATTAATTCCTGCACATATTTACTGAGTGCTTACTCTGTGCCAAATACTGATATTATGGCACTAAACAGAACAGAGAAGACTCTTTCTCAGGAAGTATACATTCCTGTGAGGATGACAAACAATAAGTAAGGAAAAAAATGGGCATCAGAATTATAGATTGTGATAGGTACTTTGAAGGTAATAGACCAGGTGATGAGAAACAGTTTAAAGGATGTTAGGGCAACCTAAGTAGTTTGCAAAGGTGACAATAGAAAATGGGTGAGATAAAGTAAGTTTTCCATTCATGGAGGACACTGTCCTCAGCCTCAGATTCAGAGAAGCACAAACATGTAATATGCTCAAGGAACTAGAATACTGTGTAAGCTCTATTTCAGCCAGGCAATAAGATGTTAGAGAATTTGGCAGAGAAAATGTTTCATAAAAATGTTCCTGCAATTAAAATACAAAGAGTTTTAAAATCAGACTATTAAATATTTCAATAATACAACAAAAATAGTTTTGTTAATGTCAACATATGCTGGAACTGAACTCATGTTTTGTTTGTTTTGTTTTTTTGCTTTTTCAATTATACATAATTACACATGGGTTTTTCTCCCCCAGGGAAGCCTATGCTAGAGTGATTTGTTTTCATTGAAAACAAGAAAATAATGATAATACCTTGTATTTTGAGTTTCATTTTTAAAGCAAAACTCAAATGATCACACTTCAAAATCCTAACATAAACACTGTGTTTTGGACTAACTAGTCCATGTAATTGAAACAATAGCTTGTGGCTTGAAATTTTCATCAAGTTTATGATGTCTGTGGGAAACTACCCTTCCTACCTAGAGCAGCAGTAGCCTCTCAGGTTCCTGGAGCAAGTGTAGAGAATAGAGAGGCTGGTATATCTCAAACAGTCTCATTTGATTTTTTTTTTTTTTCCTTTCAGTACGCGGGCCTCTCACTGTTGTGGCCTCTCCTGTTGCGGAGCACAGGCTCCGGATGCGCAGGCTCAGTGGCCACGGCTCACGGGCCCAGCCGCTCCGCGGCACATGGGATCCTCCCAGACCAGGGCACGAACCCGTATCCCCCGCATCGGCAGGCGGACTCTCAACCACTGCGCCACCAAGGAGGCCCTCATCTGATTATGTTTGTGTGTGTGTGTGTGTGTGTGTGCGCACACACACGCACGTGTGTATTTTCAGCATCTTACTGCACACAGGACCCATACTAAAGACTAATAATTTCGTAAAGGGAATCATATCCCTTGGAAAATCGACACCAAGTATATCACTTGCATCATCTTCATGCCTGTCATTTACCATCAAGGAAAGATTTTAAAAATCATAAATGCAAGATGATGCAAGTGATATACTTGTTGTCGATTTTCCAAGGCATATGATTCCTTTTACAAAATTATTAGTACTTAGTATGGGTTCTGTGTGCAGTAAGGTGTTAAAATACATACACATGCACACATACACAACCAATAACATAATTGAATGCAATTGTTTGAGATATACCAGCCTATGATGTTAAAGAAGGAAAAAGATGATATGTTTTGATGAGAAGGAATGCAAGGTTTTTCTTCCATCTACATCTATTTAATAGATGAGACACCATCCGGATGTCATAATAGTTCCTAACCATGACCTCAACAATATGTAAGTTATGTTAACTACCAAGCCCTGCAGCTTTAAGAAAGGAGTCAAAAAGAGCCCTACAGGAAGAATTACATATTTTTACAAAAGATTCCCTCAAAAAATTGGCCAGCGTGTGGAAGTCTGGTAATATGGACCTTATTCTATCGTGCCTAGAACAAAGCATTCTTTACAAGGTATTGTACTCGGTGCCTTGCATCACCCTTTATCCTAACCATTTTAAAGTGCTTTCATATACTACTACTAGGTGCCCAGTACTCCTCTACTGACTTCTCTCATCATCCAGCAAAATTTAGATAAATCTCTCTCTTCTATCCTTCTTTGAAAATGCATTGACTCATGAAATACCACCGAATTGTTGAATAGTCTCATGATCCAAATCTCACTTTAGTTTTTATTTCTTGAGTTCTTTACCACTGATTTCTTAGAGGATTCCTTTTTTTTCTAGTTAACTAAATTAGGATAACATGAACTTTTAGTACTCATTCAAATGTAGCTCTTCCCATAAGATTTACATTTGTGAAGGTTCTTTTAAAAACATGGTAACTTGATTCAAAGAAATGGATGTGAGATGCTGGCATTTATGTCAAACTGGGACACTACTAAAATCATGCCAGTAGGCAATCGACATAAATCGCTACCCTAAGAACTGACCTTTAGCTCTTGTAAATTATGATAGGACATCTTACTGGAGTTACAGAAAAACTCACTCCTTGTTCTGAATGAGCAATAGGAAAATAAGAAAAAAAGAATAGTCAAAAGTGCAACACAGGAGAAGTCACTGATATTTTCCTGAAAAATGTCTTGGAAAATAAACACTGCTTATTATATTCTTCCTGAATTTAATGGTTAACAGAACACTAGGGAAAAAATGAGAAGAAATTTTTTAAAATGATGTATCTAAGTACCTAGTTGCAAATGAAAAGTACCATGTTTAACTAACTTAAACAGAAATGTAATTTACTGAATCAACATCAAATAGATCTCAGAACTGATGCAGCAGCTGGAGGACATGTCAAAGGGAAAGGATGACGGGTCTAAGGGAAAGGAAGGAAAAACCAAGATTATGCCACCCTGTACTCTGCCACCCTACTGGACTACCGGCTCTGCCAAAGTCTCTATGAATACTTTCTGACAAACCTTTCCATTACTACCCCGAGATTCAAAGAATTGATGGGAACTTTCAACTGGCTGGGTCTAGTCACCCTCTATGTTTGTTGTCTGGGAGTTGGAGAAGGCATATCTGCCCCCCCTTGAGCTTTTGTGATGGGAAGTGTGGCATGGACCTCACTTTTATTGGCTTTTTCATGATAAAGGAAGGCTGTTTGTGTCCTGAGCAACCTCAGGTGATCATCATCCAGTTCATTCTACTCCTTTGGCTTTTCATCCAATTTACATAGTAACAGAGAAGTGCTCCTACATATCATAATGCAAATCTGTAATCTTTTATACACACAATAAATGCACTTATCATCTCCCCCAAATGAGGTGTACAAAATCTCAACAGTTATTACGTTTAGCTTTGGATCTCATTTATTTCTTTGGTGTTGTAAATATATCTTGGTATTGTGCAAACTATGGACAAAATTGCAGTTAACTCTACCAGCACAGCCTATGTAAAATTGCAGAAGATAGAAAATTGCAGAAGGTAGAAGAAGAAATAAAATGGAAACTAGTTAAGATATGCATATATATGCATAACCTTCTTCCTCTCTCAGTCTCTATCAAAACTTGTATGTGTTATGTCCTTATTTCTCCTCTTAACTGTCACAAATTGACAACAGGGTGCTATTGACCCATATTGAGTTAATGCATTGCGCTTTATAAACTTTCTGATCCATAATAATATGAAACACTTGGTGGCAGTCTTCATGGTAACGAATCAATCATGAATAGTGTAAAGTTAGTCACTGTGCAAACTAGTATGGATGAGATAGGTTTTGTGAGGGGAACTTTCTAATACTCCCATATAACATCATGTAAATGGCATACCACTTGAACACTGGTCTTTAAAGAGCAAAGTGGATGGATACATGTAGATGAGAAAGTGAGAGTGGAAGATAAACTAGTAAAGTGAAAATACCCTGTTTTATACAATATTATTTAATGACTTGGAAGACTTCACTCGGCAGTAGATTAAAGTAGTTTGGAAGAGATCATTGAACTTTTTAAATACAAATAGTATAATAAATAACAGCTAGCTTTCTTCTGCTCTTAATTAATACAGCTTTCTTGGGTTTCACCAACCGAAAATAAAAGGACATCGCCTTACTGCCTCATCCTTCCTCCACACCCTCATTTACCCTTCTTCGTCTAGTGTTAATCCGGGTTAAGTTTTTTGTTTCCCTCTATCATTTTAAGTTGATGCAGGAAGTTGAATATAGTCACTACTAAACAACAGAGTCTGAATATCTCTCTTATGCACATTTCTTGACATATTTTGGAAGCACTGGACAGAAATTGAAAGCAATACCCTTCTCACATTTGTTTTCTATTATTAATGTCAAAAGTCATCCATCCATTCCATCTATATCCATCCATCTCACCACCTATCTATCATTAGTTATGACTGTTTTCCCTCTCCTCTTGTTCTTATCTCTTCCTTATCTGAATATGTCAAAGATGGTAAGTGTTTCGTAAGAGAGTGATTTATAAAAATACAACCAAACCACAGTCCTGTCTCAAATGGTGAGGCTGGCCAGCATATGCAACTAATTCTCACAGAGGCATTCTAGAAAACCAATGACAAGATTGGGACTCTGGGCTAGCCCCGGGGCAGTCAGCAGTGGTAGACTGCTACACACAGTCTCATGTGTAAAGTTTCTGAACTGACACAAGGCTTAATGGAAATGAACCTTGACGATGTGGCCAGTGGAGTGTAAGTGACATCCTGCTTGGCATGCCACGGTGATTTTTTCTTTCCTCTCTTGAAGGCATAATGCTTCCTGTGGGAAACCCTGACTTAAAATGCCAATGTGTGCTTAGATAGGGGATTCACCAACCCTGAAGAGGACGTAAGGACCCCGGAAACAGGTTCTTCCTTATCCCCAGACTCCATTACTCTTGCCCACCCAATGGAAAGGGAGCATGTCTACACCAGTTTCAACTGACACAAGGTTGGAATAATAGCATATCTTTTTTTGTTTGTTTGTTTAACATCTTTATTGGAGTATAATTGCTTTACAATGGTATGTTAGTTTCTGCTTTATAACAAAGTGAATCAGTTATACATATACATATGTTCCCATATCTCTTCCTTCTTGTGTCTCCCTCCCTCCCACCCTCCCTATCCCACCCCTCTAGGTGGCCGCAAACCACCGAGCTGATACCCCTGTGCTATGCGGCTGCTTCCCACTAGCTATCTATTTTACGTTTGGTAGTGTATATAAGTCCATGCCACTCTCTCACTTTGTCACAGCTTACCCTTTCCCCTCCCCATATCCTCAAATCCATTCTCTAGTAGGTCTGTGTCTTTATTCCAGTCTTACCCCTAGGTTCTTCATGACCTTTTTTTTTTTTTCCTTAGATTCCATATATATGTGTTAGCATACGGTATTTGTTTTTCTCTTTCTGACTTACTTCACTCTGTATGACAGACTCTAGGTCCATCCACCTCACTACAAATAACTCAATTTTGTTTCTTTTTATGGCTGAGTAATATTCCATTGTATATATGTGCCCCATCTGCTTTATCCATTCATCTGTTGATGGACACTTAGGTTGCTTCCATGTCCTGGCTATTGTAAATAGAGCTGCAATGAACATATTGGTACATGACTCTTTTTTTTTTTTTTTTTTTTTTTTGCGGTACGCGGGCCTCTCACTGTTGTGGCCTCTCCCATTGCAGAGCACAGGCTCCGGATGCGCAGGGTCAGCGGCCATGGTTCATGGGCCTAGCTGCTCTGTGGCATGTGGGATCCTCCTGGACCGGGGCACGAACCCGTGTCCCCTGCATCGGCAGGTGGACTCTCAACCACTACGCCACCAGGGAAGCCCCTATGACTCTTTTTGAATTATGGTTTGCTCAGGGTATATGCCCAGTAGTGGGACTGCAGGGTCATATGGTAGTTCTATCTGTAGTTTTTTAAGGAACCTCCATACTGTTCTCCATAGTGGCTGTATCAATTTACATTCCCACCAACAATACAAGAGTGTCCCCTTTTCTCCACACCCTCTCCAGCATTTATTGTTTCTAGATTTTTTGATGATGGCCAGTCTCACCGGTGTGAGATGATATCTCATTAATAGCATATCTTATAAAAATGAAAATATAAGAAGACTGTGGAAAATGAAGAGAGGCACCTAGTTATTCCTTACTTATTCGTTATCTACTATAATGAATCACATATTGTTCCAAGTTTGTGGTGAATCAAAGAAAAATAATATATGCTGTCCCTGCTCTCCAGGAATTGCCACTTAGATAGAAAGATAAGATATATCTATATATACACATATATATATAATGATAGATATGTGGCGAGATGGATGGATACAGATGGAATGGATGGATGACTTTTGACATTAATAATAGAAAACGAATGTGAGAAGGGTATTGCTTCCAATTTTGTCCAGTGCTTCCAAAATATGTCATGAAATGTGCATAAGAGAGATATTTAGACTCTGTTTTTTAATATATATATGTAAAACACGATAGTTGGCATAGTTACCGAAGTCAAGGAGTGATATGGATAGAAAATGCTCTGCAAATAAATAGTTTTCACAGCGAAACAAACAAGCAAATAAACTGTTCAAAACATCTTTTTTACTTTCAATAAAACATTGCTATTCCAAGTGAAGATGATAAAGTTGATACACAATCCAAATCATTTGCACTTCTTGTATTTGGGTTATTTTTTAAAATAGTAGAACTGGGTTTATTAAACCTCCTGTTACTGACTTTTTTAATGAAATCTCAACTATAAGAGTCTGAGGCTCTATGAAATGGCACAAGTCAAAGCTAAATAGGTTATATTCAGGCCATAGATGAAATTTGGAGTGAATGCCACTTGACCTTAATTCACATAAAAAATATGTTTTAAAGGAAGACTATCCCATACACCTCTTAGCCAGTGAACCAGACCAATGTGCTATTTGTTGGGAGAGACATACAATTAAACTAGTCATTAAACTATAGTATAATAAGTGTTATTAGAGGCAAACTATAGGGCATTAAAAGAGTTTATAGGATAGATAACAAAACCACAAATGGCCAAAAAGTCCTCGTGGACAAATGAGGATCTACAATGGAGGTCAGCAAACTACAGCCTGTGGCTGAATCTGGCCATTGCTTGTTTTTAAATAAAATTTAATTGGAACTTAGCCACACCTGTTCATTTATGCATTAGTTGCTTTTACCCTTCAACTGCAGACTAGAGTAGTTGCAACAGAGACCACCTGGTCTTCAAAGTCTAAAATATTTACCATCTTGCCCTTTACAAAAAATGTTTGCTGACACCTAGTCTAGGGTGAACCCAAGTGCCTAATGGGCCAGATAGGAGACCTAAACAAGTAAAGTAGGCAAGTATAAAAGAGAGTGGTGGGGTCTGTGGCAAACTAGAAGGTAATTACCCCATCCTAGACAGGAGCTCAGGCTGGCCAAGTGGTGACCTGCGGAAATGTTGCCAGATCTTTCCATTTTTCAAGGAAGAGTAGAAATCTGGATTTTTATGTGAAATCTTACTGGAGAAGGGGAAACCTCAGATTTAAAAAATGTAACTAATTTTTAAAAATCACTTGGAATCAAGGGAATGCCCCAGGAAAGGCTTTACAAAATAAGTGATACCTAACGGATGAGTAGAAAATACCTGAATTTTTGTTGCCTTGATTGGCATTTAGCTAACGATTACTGCTTTCTCAGTATGAATCTGGCTCCATACCAAGCCCAGTTAATCCATAAAACAACTCTCGGAGCAGGTACCATTATTATTTGTATTAATGAAGGTATACAGAGGATGAAAACATGCTCTAAGACATGGAGTTCGAGACCAGTAAGACTTGATTCACTCCAAAGCCTGATGCTGTACCAGGTTACTCTAGTGTGAGGTAAAAGTTGGAAATGCAGGTGATGGAGAAATGGAGAACCAGGGGCTGGGAAGAGTGTCCCAGTCAGAGGGACAGGTGTGAAGTTTTAGACGTGAGGTGATGTAACTGAAAGATGCATTAGAGTAAGAGATGGAAACAGCAAGAAAAGAGACTAAAGAGGTATACAGATGCCATTCTGCAGAATTCTATGCATGGTGTATTAGCTTTTTACCCTATGAGCAATGGGTTCATTAAAGGTCCAGGGGCAGGGACAGGGTGAATTTAGGAATATTTTTCTTGTTGTGATGTGGAGGATGGGTTGTGTGAGGAGCGGGATAGTTGGTGACTTGAGATACCATTGGGTTTATTACTAGGAATCCAGGTGGACCTGGGTTGTGGGGCTGGGATACTAAGAAAGCTGTCTGACTTTCAGAGTTATTGAAATGGTACACTCAAAAGAAAGGTTATGTTATGTGTGGTAGGGAAAAGTTTATGCCTACTTTTACATACTTTTGTTATGATTTAGTAAACAGTAAAATAGAAGTAGTTTAAATAACACTGGTAGTTCTGAAAACTTACTTTTCAAATTATAAGTGTTCTGTGTGTGATTCAAGTTTATGAGGTGCTGCTTATTATGGCTAAGCTATTCCCATAGTATGAAGACTTTGGAGATATTCATTTAAGCATTCATATATTAGCCAAGATTCTGCAACAGCAAATCTTAAACTGTTCCCAAGGTAAAGCCAAAGAATGAATTACCCATCTTTGATAACTTGTAGCCTCTTTTAGAGGGACTATATTGGTATTTATAGCTATAGGCAATAGATACTGGAGAAAAATTAATTCTTAAACAAAATATGACAGGAAAACATTTAATCAGATTGTTCCTGGGGGAGGTAGTATGTATAGTGGTTAACGGTAGGGTCTTTGGAATTGAGACAGATTTGAGCCCTTGCACTGCTATTTAATCTCTCTATCACTGTGGTGTAGTAGATAATTTGTGAGTTATATGCTCTGTTCAAAGAGCAATTGTCAGAGAAAAGCTGACTCCTAGGGGATTCTTATTATCGGACAATTGATGTTCTCTGTCAAGAGGTGGTTCTGGGCAGCCATATTTGTACTAAATGGGTCTACTTCAGCCCTGGTCACAGTCGATTAAACCAGACCTATGCACATGACTCAAACTGGGTTGATTGTATTCTTCCTCCTGGGAATGTGGATTTGAGACTGAGATGATGGATTATTGTGAGGTCTTTGCTTGAGCTAATTCATACTTGGGCTGAGGAACTTTCATCTTACATCAGATGTACTCCAAAAACAAGGAAGCTGATCTTTAGGTAGAAAAAAGTAAAGCACACCTGCAGAAAAAAGAAAGAAGAAAAGAGAGTCTGTGGTAGAGAGAAAATGAGTGGTTAAGTGAGTTCTTATTCTCTGTACCTGTTATATATTCATCTAATTTATGTAGCCGCCAAACCAACACTGATTAAGTTTCTCCTGAATCCCAAGCACAATGCTAAGTTCTATATAACTCTCTGTATTTAAGTGTTATGTCATGTTTTACATCTTTCTTATGTAATAAGGTCTTTAGCACTTTTGGACTAAAATAGGTCTATATAAAGCACCTGCTATGTGTACAATCAATGTGAATTTCCTGCTACTTCTTTCTAGGTGGTTTTCCTGTTACTACATCTAATTGTTTTCTCTTCGTGTAATATATTTTTTCAAGACGGTTCAAACATTTTTTCAAACTGCTCAAACATTTAGAAAATTTTCTACGCAGTCCTAATTATTATTTGTCTCGTTATTTGCATATGCTGTTCTCTCCAACATGATTTATTATGCATTGGGCAGAAATCATGACGTGTTCTTTTTATTTCTCAAGCTCATACCATAACCGCTTGTGTAGAATGGGCTTTCCATCTATATTTATTGATCGATGATTTTGGGGTATAAGTGAGGACAAACCTGCAATGGTTTGCAAAGTTTTCCAGGTTGAATAACTGCTCTTAACAGGTTTTGCTACCTTTCCAAGTATTTTTCATCTTTCTTTAATCCTCCGTTCATCCTCTGCAAGTCTTTCTCTCTGAGTTTATCATCCAGAAAAGTTTATACATTTAAACCAAGATTGTAACCACAGCTACAGGATACAGAGAAATGTAGGTTCACATAGCCATTCATTTTCTTCCTGACTTCGACCTTCATGGCCCTGTATATAGGAGCTGAGAGTATATGATTTGGGAAAATATTTTGTACTTAATATATGATAAGACCCAGAACAACTGGTCAACAAATTCCCTATTAACTCATTTCAAAAATGAGTATACATCCTCATATGATATATCAACCAGTAATTATATGATTTAATAGAAAATGTACTCATTTGGAAGAGAAGAGATTTGAACCACGAGCTTTGCTGCTAAGTAGCTGTGTGACTACATGCAAGTCTTTTAGCTTCTCTGAGCCTCAATTTCTTTACATGTGAAAATGGACTAGATGAGATGACTAGGTTTAATATCTGGTAACTTTACTTTGAGCTCTGGCAGCCTGCAAGGTAATATTCTGGCACCTTATTTAATCGTGAGTGATGATGTTGTAGGAATCATTTCTTTATCCATTACTGAGTCCAATTACAATATAAATTTGTTTAAGATTGAGATATGCAAGAGCTCATCCATAACCCATATTCAAATTAATGTCGTTTAATTGCTTACTGAATGACAAACACAGCTTAAGAGAGAAGTCGCGATTTCAGTGTACTGTGATGTCAAATACCAACCCCAGGAAACCAGATTTGTTCCTTTTTATAATTACTTTTCGGGTGTTAAATGATTCCATTAAATGAAGTGCCACAAATTAAGTTTTGAAATGAACTGACCTGAACAACACACTGAACACGCCTGAGGCATCAAACAGGTTTCTACTTTATTTGGATTCCCTTTTATTTGGGAGAATGATGTGACAGAAGAATCTTTGCTGATTTTTGAATCCTAAATAAATCAGTCATGGCTTGAAAACCACTTCAATCATTTTCCACCGATCAGGCTCTGCCCTCTAAGTTCACCCGTTCATGACTTTACTTAGAACTGGAGCAAGCTGGGAATAAGTGTTTCCGACTGCCTAGGAATTCAGGACTGCATGGTAGTTAGAGTACAAATGAGGGGGGTGTGCCATGCGAGACATGGGGTGTCCTCAAAGATCTCTGACCTGGATGCTCCCACGTTCATCCACCTTAATGAAGCAAGTGGGAAGGATTAAAGGGAAAGAGAAGGAAAGAAAGCAAAACAGTAATGTATAGTGAGTAACTGTACTAACTGTCCTCATATTTATTATTCCATTTAAAGCATTACGCAAACCTTGGAGAATGAGTCTTTTTGCTCATGGAAGAAGTGATGTAGGAACCTGGACTAATTATATAAGGACAATGGTACCACTAAATTACAGAACTTTAGGAGATATTACTGAGTCTGTGGTTCTAAGGTGGGCAAATTGTAAACAGGATATACTTGTCTCCAACCTTGTTTCTGAATAGACATTTTAAATAAGCCTTAGATATGAAAGAGGAAAACCTCTTTTCCCAACTTGTCGTCAGAAGCCTCACATTTAACTTGAATACATTTGAACAGGGACATGTTCATATTTATTCATTTTGTGGACTGTGGGCATCTTTAACATTCAGTTCAACGTCTCTCTCTTTGGTCCATGCCCCATATCAACATCTTTAGAAAGATTAGATGAATACTGGAATTGCATAGCTCAACCAGGGAAACTTGACAGCAAAATTGTCGAAAACAAGTGGACTCAGAACATCGACAAATGATTCCCTTCTTTAGATAAGGAAATGCCATGAGAGAGGACTACAAAATAGCTTAATCCAGAATAAAAAAAATACTAATTGGAGTTTTGGGGCTCCCGACCAAGGATTACAAAACAGACCATCGGTACCAAGTGAACTCAATAGAGAGTTATCCTAATTTTGCATATGAGGGAAGAGGAGGGTATATAAATTTCTGAGAGGCACATAGCTAGTGAGTGAATAACTTGTTCAGATCCAAGTTAGTCTAATTCCAAAGCTCAGCCACTTCCTACTGCCCAAAACAACCTCCAACTGTCCCATCAGCTGTGCAGAATTTCTTGGCATTCAAGACAAACTTGTGCTCTCACTTCTCCAGGCATAAAATAACGAAGAAAAATAAAAGTACAGATTCTGTTATGGACCTTTTATACATTTAAGGTAGTTCAAGGAAGAATTTTAATGGGTGACCTTATAAACTATGGCAAAATAGCCCCTTGTTTTGCCACGACACCGCCCACATTTAGTGGTTTTAGTTCTCCTTTGCAAGGTCTCTAGGATGGTGCCTCAGCACTCCATCACCACTGGAATCATTGATTTAAATTAGTTTAAATTCTCTTTTGAAATCTGTGGTGTGGGGAAGCCACTGAACTTCTATAAATTTCAATCACCTCATTTGAGATGCCTGGTCGGTAACACTGGCCTCCTTAGTTTGTTGTGGAGATGAAATCATCTATACCATGAGATGCACCTAGCACAGGGATTGATACACAGCTGCCATTATTAACTAGTTATTATTGTGAGAGTGCCTTGGGGACAGGAAGGCAGACCAGGTCCCAGAATGCATATAGCAGTGTATGGAGTGGCAGGCTCCATGGGATCATTTGATCACCAAAGGTGAAGAGAGGGAAATGGAATAAGAGGAACATTGTTCTGGGGACACACAGCCTTCTTTACAGTTTTCTTCAGACTTATCTCTGGGTAGAACCTCGAGTTTCAACTACATGGTCTAAATTGGGATAAAAGATTTCAAGGCACTGGAGATCCCAACTTAAAAGGATTGAGGTGGCACTGGACAGACCTTGTGGAGGGGAAAAAACTCAGTGCCAGAGTCAGGTCTGTCCCAGCTACCGTCAGTGTTGTAAACAGGAGGGGAGGGTGCTGCGTAGTTTTGACAAAAGACCTCAAATGAGAGTGTGGACAGAAAACATCACCTGCCATATCAATAAACAAAGGATCTTGGGGCCATCAAGCCATCAGCCACTGCAGCTGGAGGATTCAGAGGATTCAGGATGGAGAAAACAGGATCCTGGCTCTCGATAGTTAAGGTGCATATCAAAGGAATGATTTCACTGAGCCCAGACTCTTGAATCTTCCCATACAAAGTCATAGAAAAGTACTAAAATCATTAACTTGAGGTGTCTGTTTTTTCTTTAATTGACAGTAGTCTTTTGATGTTCCAACTACCTGGGGGTTTTTTTGAAAAAAAAAAAAAAAAAAACAGAAAGAAAACTCCTCTATATCCTGGCTCCTCCCTTATCTCTTTGGAGCAGTCCCTCAGAGCCATCTGAGAGGCTGTGTCCTGGGCTTAAGTCCTCAGTATGTATGCTGAATAAAACATAATTTTCAACTTTTAGGTTGCGCATTTTTTTTCAGTCAACAAGAGCTTTGATGCAGCTGCACATATTTGGGCACAAAATTAACGTGAAAATGTAACTGCTTAATTGTCAGTTTAAATTTCTACAGCCACCTTAATTTTTTGGAAACAAAGTGTGTTATAAACAAATATTACTATAATTAGTATATTTCTCCTACAGAGTACATGCAGCTTATTGAAACAATGGACAGTGGTAAATGAATTAACAATATGTCTCTTTCATGAAAAGGAGTGTTTAAAGAAGAATTATATTTAACTTGTTGACCAATTGAGACTAAGCAGGACCCTGCAGGGCCCTCCTGGGTACAAAAACCCCTCTGTGTCCCCTGTTTCTTGTTTGAAGAGGAAGGCTTTGGTCTCCTAGGCTTTCCCTGAGTTCCAAAGAGCAGACCTAGGCAGTTACTAATTAGGGAAGTAAGGGAATGCAGAAACAGGAAACAGCAGGGCCAAATGGTCTTTAAAAAAACAAAACAACACACAGTGACTATGAACATTTTTGTCTATTTTACTTTATTTTTTTCTTTAAACCGTGACCTTTTTCCTCTCTCTTTTTTTTTTAATTGAACTATAGTTGATTTACAATATTGTGTTAGTTTCAGGTGTACAGCAAAGTGATTTTATTATGGGCTTATATTACTTCCAAGTAAATTACTTTGAGGAATTTTAAAAAACAACAAAACACACACACACACACACACACACACACACACACACAACACACAGCCAGGGCCAACTGGGAATTGAAATTCTTAACTGGTCACCTAGGCTCTAAATAAATAATAAAATGGCTCAACCATTGCTTTGGCTGTCTCTTAGAAAAAACTTAAGGGATCACAAGACCATGATTTACTAGTTTGCTTTGCAGGAACATTTCAATCAATCACAGTCACCAATAACACTTTGAGTCATAAGACAGTGCCGGGAAGTCTACAACTGAGATCTTTCTGGGCAGCTGAAATCACAAAGACCTCCTCCCATTTACTCTTTTTGCCTTTAAAAAACCTTGCACCCCTGGCCAGCAGGTAAGATGGATCTGAGACAAACCTAAGTCTCCCATCTTCCAGGCTGGCGCCTCTCCACCAATAAACATATTTCTGGTCCAAACTCCCATGCTTTGGTTTGTGTGGCCTCACTGTGCAATGGGCACACAAAGTTGGGTTAGACAACACAATTTCTGAGGCTTTGGGTAATGGATTAATGTAAAGACAGAGGCTGTAAGGAAAGTCAGGAGATCCCCTCACTCTGACAATATTTAAAAATGAAAGGTGTGAGAAGAGAGGCAACTGCAGCAACCCCCTCCTCTGAGTTCGTCCTCTGGTTCTTTCCTTCTTGTTCTCCATGTTTTAAAAGCTTGGGGGCAGTTAAAGGAATCCTCAGGCACTGGTTTAGATATCTGAGCAAGAATGCAAATTAGAATGTGCTATATATTTTTTCTTGATGTTTAATTCCCCAAACTAAAATCACTGAAATTGTTTAATAAGTGTGTTTAAGGACTTTTTGCGTTCTGATTCAATTAAATGTTTATTTCTTCAACCAAGCATACTCATTATAAAAGTACCCCAGAAGAGTAATTTGATGGAATTAAGTCCTTTGGCAGAACTTTAAAAAAATTTTTCTCAGTAGAGAGAGGCTAAAATTCTAAAATAAAGTGCTTTGGCTAGCCCTGTTTGAAATTTATACTCCCTAAAGACAAACTTCAGCTCCTGTGATATTCTAAGAGTCCTTAGCTAACTATGTGTTTTATAAACCTCAATTTGTCAAAACACTACCTAGTTATTTTATCAGTTTCTCCCAGTGAAAGACATGGCTAAGAGAAGTAAGAAAAATAAGAAACAGAAGAAATAGGCTGGTTCCGTTCTGCTGTGACCTTGGCAGGTTGTTCTGTGGGTCTAGAGACACGCTGTTTTTAAGAAAATGATTTATCCATAAGATTGGCAACAAGGCATCGCGTTTCATTGAACCGTCATTCATTCAATCTTTGCCTGTATACACATAGGCTCATCTCTATAGAAAACCAATTTAATAAGCATTTTACGTGCATATTTGTGAATATAATTTGACTGGAATTACAAAGAAATTAATATAGAATCCAGGTTTTCAAGGGGTTAAAAGGCTAGCTGACAATACTCAATATTAATACTGAGTCCTAAATTGTGCGGCAAATTTTTCCATGGTTTCAGAATGCCAAAAATCATTCTGATTATTATAATACATAAAAGAATTTATTTTTAGCAAACGTAGGCATGCATCTATGTGCCTAAATAAATTCTCCTGGCATTTCAGAGATATTTTAAATACTTACAGGATAAATCAGAAAAGAGACAACATGGTCTAAAAACTATGTATGGGTGTGTATGTATGAATGTATATACAGAAAAATTGTATATCTCTATCTATTTTTAGTTGCATATGCATATGTAGATATAGAGTTGATATATCTGAATGCATTATCTATAAAATATCAAGTAACTCATTTGACTAAACTCACATAATGGATTACATATTCTACGTTCTGGCAGATGAATTTTTCCTATTCAGTTGAAGTTTCCTCATTTTGGATATCAGACCTGAAGTACACAAAGTCGAGATTAGATTTGCCAAATTATAAAGTCTATGGGACAAAATCTGCATATTCTGCAGCCCTGCCCCACTATCCCCTACTCCTGTGAGGCTCTGAGGCCACTTCCTTCATCTGCAAAATCAAAATGCAGCTCTGAGGCCTGTGGTGGGCTGTGCTTCTGACAGCTGCCCCAAGACCCCAAGGAGTAAAGGGGTCTAATCGCCAATCCCCACAAAGAGAATGCACAAGCAAAGGTGCTCCACCCCCCGCCCCCGACCAAGAAAATAAAAAACAAGGGAACCATCCCACACACCCTTTGCTTCCCAGGCTGGGCCAAGTCTCTCCCACAAAGATGGATAAAGCTCTTTCATAAAGAAACTGGAAAATCTGACAGTCTTTGGGGAAAAGAGGGCCTCTTGGAACGTGAGTCTGCCCTTGGGCAAAGCTACTTTACATAGTCATGGCGATTATTTTATATGATTATTTCTCTTTAATTATCATTAGTATTAGCACACTGTCACATAGAAAAACTTTTTTTTCCAAAACAACTATAAAGTACTTTTAATAACCATTCCAAAAGCAATAGGAAATGTGAAGTTTATAACTAAAGTTCCCTAATTTAATTTTTATTATGTGTAGTTTGCTTTATCTCTCTTAAAGGAAAACAAGCGAACAAACCTTTATTTCCCCATTGATTACCTGGCTGCACATTCTAATGTGTCAGTTTTCTGGGTTGCTCATAGAATTAAACTCATAAAAAGTTAAATACTTCTGTATGACATGAAGGAATTCAAGCTTTCTTTATTCAACAATATCTACTATTGGATTGCTTCTTTTAATACATTCCTGTTCAAAAATTAGTCTAGAAAATGTTGCAAGGGCAGTACCTCTGGCAAAATACTTACTAGCACTGCTGCTTTCTGAAATCCATGGTCAGGCCCCAGGAAAGTCAAGGTCAAGCACCTGCCACCTACCTTTTGTGGGAAAGTTTGAATCATGTTTTTTGACATCAAAGAAGCTCATGTTGGAAACGTTGTGTTAGAGATTTCTGCGTCTACTAGAGTTACATCATTTTAATTTTTACACTTTCAGAAGATTTCCTTAGAATCTGAGACACTCCTTCCACTGGATGTTTTCATCATCCGCTGCACTTGCTGGGACAACAGTTAAGTGCAATTGGATTGAAAGGCAGCAGGAGAGTGAAAAGCACATGAACAAGTAGCCCTGCACGCCATGCAAACAGGAAGAGCAGGGGTCCAGCATTTCACCCTGAGCTGCCTCTAAGCCCCAGATCTTTAACTTCTTCCATCGCATTGCTCCCTTTGGGCCGATTCGGTGCTGGGCTGCTGGGTACAGCATTTCTCCCTCCTGCTAGGGGAAGTCCCTGTGGGTACTGACAGGATTCCCCACTTCTTGCCTCTGTTGGCTTCACACCTGCTCCCCCCTGTCTGGAGTCCATCTGTCCACAGCACTATCTAGAAAAGTCTCCCATGTGTGTATCTTATGGATGTGCAGAGCTTCATAAGTGAAACAAGGCAATTAAAGAAGGCCAAGAATTCTTACCTGATGCAGCCAGGAGTCCATATTCTCAGAGAGAAGCCTCCATGTTTGCTCTAAGATACTGGAACAAAAAGCTTCTCTTCACGAGGCTGCCCTACTTGCTTGCACCCCGATTTTCTCTGGAGAAAATGTGGACTCTGTTCTGGAGAGTCCAAATGTGGAAATGTGTTCTGGAGAGCAGTGGACTCTGATTAGTTAGAGGGTAACAGATGCTTGCACTTAAATTTATTATAATTTCAGCATCCTTAGGATCATGCTAGGTGGTACCAAAAGACAATTCTCTTCTTCGCCAGGGATTTCTGTATCATTTTGACCACTGTCCAGGTAAATAATCAGAGGCAATCGTGGCACAAAGACAGCCACCTGGACCACCAGTGACAATGTCAGGACTCCAGAAGGCCATCATTTCTCATCCTCCTTGGAGCTATAACCAAGGACAGCATGAGTCAAATTCCTACAGACTGGAGTGACACACACTTTTGGGGAAGATGATTTATACAGTGTAAGCTAGCTTACACTGGCAATTTTGCAAAAGAGGATATTCAGCTCTTCTCTACAGCCTGTTAGCATTAGTAGGTAAATTGGTTATATCACTTACAATAAATAAACCAGTAGGTTAAATAGGGCTAACTTGCTCTAGATTAAGAAGACTGTTAATTACCAACTTTACTAACTACCTACTAGTTGTGTTACCTAGAGCTGGTTGTTCACCTCTTTAAACTCCATTTTTTGTATCTATAAAATGATTTTTTTTAAAGTCTTACTTCTTGAGAGTAATTGTGATAATTAAATAAGAAATTGTTTAATAAATACATTGACTAAAATTGTTTGGAGAATTGTAAAACAATACAAATATTCCTGGCTTTTATTGCTTCTGATTAAACAATTTTCAAGATTCCATTAACCATTTCTTTTTGCATTTCTGTCCTTACAATCTCTTCCTCACATATTTAATTTTATGATTATTTATATTGTCCTCGAGGATCAGGGCTTTCTCAGCTGTTGCATCCAGCAGTTCAGAGGCAGGGTGATTCCAAATTGCACATTAATATACCAGGTCATGTGTTAGAGCACAAAACAAATCACCACATAAAACTTTTATATTTAGCATTAGGAAAATGAGAGCATTTTTTCGTAAGATGTTTAAAAAAACAGCATCTTCTTTTCTTTCTTGGAGATATTCTGACCTCCTGCACAGGCTTATCGTGATGAATATCTAAGAAAATATTATTGGCACTTTGCAAAACTAAAGTGCTATATAATTGCTTAAAATAATTATTAGATTTGAGTCCATTATTGCACAGAGCAATTGCCACCAAGATAGCAAATAACTTAATTGTGCTGCATTCCTTTCTTGAGGACTTTTTCTACTTTGTCTTGGGACATTTACCTTGCCTGTTTCTCTGGGGCTTTAATTGCACTGGTATCATGAACTCCCTGGAGGGTTACAAAACTGCTGATGATCCTCTTTCTCTCTATAGCAGTTTCTCAGCAGTTTCTACAGGCTGAATCTGAAACCACAATAGACCCAGCTGCCTAAGTTCTCTAGGCTGAACTGTAAAGTGGAAAAAATAGCTTTACTTTATGGCATAGTCATTTCCTATTGTTCCAGTTAGATGGTTGGTTTTCAGTGAAGAATCTCTCTTGTAAATTTACCCATGGACTAGTATAAATAATTTTTCAAGTTTCCTTCTGAATAAGCATAGAGGTCCCTATTTTTTATGGATCTGTACACAATGGGCTTAGGAAGAGGAACAATTTGAGTTAAAACTAGTTAGCATGATATAAACAATAACAGTACCATCCTGACCACTGATAGTAGCAACTGATGTTTATTGAGCCCTTACAAGTATTCCAGGTTCTGTGATAAGTGCTTTATAAATCATTACCTATTTCATATTTATAAAAATCTACCCAGTAGGTACAATAAAAGTCTTAGTTACTTATCCAAGACCATACAGGTGGAATGAACTTTGAACCCTGAGACTCTGTTCCAGACCTGTATTATTGTGTTGTGAAAGTGGTCTTTCTACAAATGAAATCAGTACATTTTTCTTTGTGAAGATAAAAGCCATAGATTAAAGATTAGATACTTATAAGGACTTTTTACTTTGAGTTGCCATTATCTTTTAAATACCCACTCAACCACATTTATCTGGATGTACTAATATTACACAGGAATTTTCACAAGATCAGGAGGCATCTGCTCCTGTAAATTGAAGTTTGTAAACCATTGTCTATTTTCAATAATTCCCTGAAAATATTTTCAGATTATTGGGTAGGTTATATCTTCCACTAGTGTTCATAAGTACAACTGTTTTTTAGATCTGTTGAAGTTTAAAACTAACTAAAGGATGAATACCAGAGACTATTGCAGTGAAAAGTTGTAATTTTTAAAGTTATTGTTTGTCCTCGTGTGAAATAACAAGTGATATGGCTAAGAGGCTATGCAAAATTGTGATTAAACACAAAATACACGGTGTTCGATAAGCCAGTATTCAAATATCACATAACCTTGAGAAAGTTAATTAACTTTAGGTTCATCCTCTGCAAAATAGATAAAATATTAATAAAAATAACAATAATGATTAACACTTAATAATAAATGCTTTTATGCCAGATACTGCTCTAGGGGATTTATATGTATTAATTAATTTCTTCTTCACAACGGTCCTAAGAGGCCGGCATTTTAACAGAGAAGAAGGTAAGGCACATACAGGTTAAGTAACTTGCCCAAAGTCCACAGCAGATAAATGGGGAAGCTGGGATTCAAGCCCCCGCGTCTGACTCAAGAACCCAGAATCTTAACTGCTCTATGAAAATACATGGTTGAGTGTCTGGCATGTGTCAGGCTGTAAATAGTAAGTCCTCTATTGGCAGTGGGTATTAATAGCAATGACCATTTATTGACTGGTAACTGAAGAACAAAGGAGGAACATTTTAGGTACTGTTAAATTTTCAGATACAATCACAGTCCTAAAAAAGCATGGACAGGAAATATCTTTGTTTCCAAGAAGGGTTGTTCTAAATGTGGTTTTAATGTATGAATTAGATGTGTCCTTATGTCCTCAGGTTAAAATATCTCACCCTCCATCTTGTAGAAATTTGTCTATAGAGGGTGATTTATAAATCATTCAGTTAACAGATGATGTTATAACTAAAGCAGTGGGAGTTTGGAAATACCTACATCAGATTAAGCTTGTGTTTATTTCAAAAAAGGCTCTGATCTAGCTTGGAGTTTTGGCAGGCTCAACAGGAGACCAACATGAACTATTGTAAATCAAAGGGTTTTTTTTTGAATGTCAAACTTGGCATATTTCCAGTCCCAATTAAATATCATTTGATGTGTTTTGGCCTTCTATTTTTTTAGGCAAAAACTTTCCTTTCCCTTCTCCTATTTATGGTCATGAACTCTGCTTAGACTTAATGCTTTTTAAAAGTTGCTCCAGAAAGTTATAAAACCTCAGGGCTTTTACAAATTTTGTGCTAAGAAATACAGACCAAGATAGAGCTGCAACTCATGGATAAACTTAAATGTAAATATAGACATCAAATCTACAATTACCATTTCATTTTCTTCATCAAATTGTTTCAAGCTTTTGAAAATTCTGAATTCCAATATTGCTTTGCACCTCCTCTGCAGATTGCTTCAGTATTTTTCAGATTAGACTTATAAGGTAATAAATAGCTCATTCTTGATTTAACCAATAGAAAAAAAAAAAAAAACCAGACAGCAGTCACACCAAAGGAAGTTACTCGAGGGAAAGCTCTTTAAAAAGTCTCTCAAGAGATTTTGTTAACAAAATAATTTATGATTATCTCATACTGTGCATGAATAACCCTCATAAATATGGCACAGTACAATCCAATTAATTATGCATCCTAAATGGCTTGATAATTTATGAAATTGTGGAATTCTGTTAAGCCCGACTTTTAATAATAAATACAGATTGTAGAGAAAGGAAAACTTTGTAACTGCAAATCAAAAACGTTACATAGATCATACAACAACATTCACCTTGCTGTGTAGATTTCTGGATTATTGGAGAGATGGATTTACAAAGACTTTAGTTCAGCTTTTATTCTTGCAGAGTGTTTGAGGCTCAAGTTACTTTTGTCTAATTTTTTTTTTTGAGCTGACTTACCTTCTAAGTGACTTATTTTATAAAATTAAAAATATTAAATAAGAAAGGGTGAATATGTTGTCACCCAATCTCTGTTTTAAAAAAAGATTCTGAATAAAAGTTATCAGCAAAATCTTTAAAAATATCATATTTTATATATGAAAGATGACTAAAGAGATATGAGGACTATGGAAAGTCATGATATTATCTTATTTATTTATTTATTTATTTTAAAATAAGCATTGTGAACATGTTTTCAGCTTGTGGCTGAAGCAAAACGTGACCCTGCAAGAATTAAAACAAGCTCTGTTTCTTTCATGGGATCCGAAAGTTGCACTCTGATGCCAACTCTATCTAAAGACAGAAGCTCAGCTGGATTTGATGATTTCCATGACATAGTATCTATAAGGTGACCTTATTTGACTTAATAATAATTTTTAATTATTATTATTTACATTAGAAAATTTTAATTGTCAACAGAACAGTATTTCATGAATGTCTTCACTGGAAGAAAGAAGTGAAAAATATCTTTCTAAAAGATATTTGGATAAATGATAAAAATTTACTGTTAGAACTTCTTGATCTCTGTGTTATATGAATATTTGAATAATTCTTCAGTTTTCCATCAATGGGAGATTTTGGAGGGAAAGACTAAGGAGAATTCCACATCCCTCAATTTTCTTTCAGTGAATAAGTTATTGTGAATGTAACCTGGAGAGACAACAAATTGAATTTTGATCCTGGTACCACTCTGCACATATTCCTTAACTAACGTTTCTTTCTGTCTTTAAAATTTTTGTTTTAATCTCAAAATAATTATGGGTTTATAGGAAGTTTCAAAGAAATGTATAGGTAAGTTCCATGAATGCTTCACTAGATTCCACCACTGCTAATATCTTGCACAATTATCAGTATCTTGTATAATTATCAATATCAATGCCTAGAAATTGACATTGGTACAATTTATAAGGCTTCTTTAGATTTTTATAGCCAGTTATTCATTCACTGTTGTGTTTGTGTGTATGGGAGGTAGCCTTATGCATTTTTCAAAGTTTTTTTTTTAATTGAAGTATAGTTGATTTACAATGTTGTGTTAGTTTCAGGTGTACAGCAAAGTGATTCAGTTATATATATTTCTGTTTTGTAAATAAGTTCACTTTATCATTTTTTTAGAATCCACATATAAGTGATATCATATGATATTTGTCTTTCTCTGACTTACTTCACTCAGTATCGTAATCTCTAGGTCCCTCCATGTTGCTGCAAATGACATTAATTTTACTGCATGTGTAATTTGCATGACTATCACCACAGTCAAGTTACAGAGATATATCGTCACTTCAAGTCTTTCTCATACTCAATTAGATTCTATTGGTTGATACTGTTATTCAGTTCTATATCATTGTTTATTTACTCTCTGTTACTTCTATCATTTGCTAAGAGTGGGGTATTAAAACCCGTTACTACAACAGATTTGCCTACTTGTTTCAGCTTGTCAGATTTTGCTCCATGCATTTTGAAACTCTGTTGTTTGGTGCATACACATTCAAGGTGGCTATATCTTCTTCATGACTTAACATTTTCATTATTATGTAATATCACAAAGTAGTTTTCTTTGCTCTGTAGTCTACTTCATATGATATTAATATAGTCGCTTTTTTTAAACCAGCTTCATTCACTTTTTAAAAAAATAGTCACTCTTGCATTTTATTAAATTAATGTTTGCATGATATATCTTTTCACCATCCTTTTAAATTCAACCCACAAATGTCATTATATTTGTGAACTTCTTTTAGATAACATATAGTTGGATCATAAGTTTTTTAAATCAAATCTTCCAGTCTGTATTTTAATTTGAGTAATAATTTTTTTGCTTTAAAATTCTTGTCAGATAATTCCAACATCTTCATTTCGATAATTGTCAGTTGATTGTTTATTCTTCTTCAAGTTGTGTATATCCTGGTTCTGAGTGTGATTAATCATTTTTCATTCTATTATGGACTCTTGATTCTATTTAAATATTCTGTTTTAGAAGGCAGTCATGTTATTTAGGAGTAGTGTGTAGGTACTGGACTACTTTTTGAAGCTGTTAATTCCAATGACAGTTGAGTTTTCAGATCCCTTGAAATGCCATACTGATCTGTTTTGTTCTTCTGTTACCTCTGAGATTGCCACTAAGCTTTTTCAGGTACCACCTGAGCTGCCTAGTGCCCGTGGATGGGAAGTTCAGGGAAGACTGGGTCTGAGTGACTGTCTGCCACTGGCAAAAGGCTGTCAGATACCAGGTGCCCTACAGGTGCTAGCATAACAAGCTTGCAGATGCTACTGGGTGATGGGCTGGAGCTGGAGGCTTCTCACAAGGTCCCTACTTGTTTGTCCGTTTCCCTGTGCTTTGGCTAAAGAAAGCAGGCTTTTCTTATACTTCTTTCTTTTTTCTTTTTCTTTTTGGTTATGATTATGCCTGTTGGGTTAGACAGTGTAGTTCTGGGCTACTGGCTTTTTGGTAGATATATGGAAGATAAGAAGAAAACCCAGGAACCTCACTGTGGTGTCAGTCCTTAAATTTTGCGTTCTCTATCCAGTCTACTTCTCCTTTTCATCTCTTTGAGTCTTTTTATGATTTTTGTTGAATTATTTCCAGGGTATTTAGTTGTATTTAAAGGAAAGTAGCAGAGAAAAGTGGTTCTAGACCATGTTTTCCTGGAACTAGAAGTCTTCTTAATTTCTTTGTGCTTCTATTTTCTCACATATAAAGTAGATATAATATTACCGACTAGTCAAGGCTGTTGTAAAACTTGACATGTGTGAAATATTTAGTGTAATGACTAGCAGGTTGAGAGACTCAACAAGTGTTAGTTTTCTTTTCCCTTTCCTTCTTTTCCTTTAATCATGTTATAAAGATGTGTAGGAAAATTCCTCTAATATTTTCAGAGTTTTTGGAATAATGAGGTGAGGCCAAAACCATACCCCTTTCTTCCTGCTAAAAAAAACTTATACTCTGCAGTTATTTTCCACTAAGTTTATTCTTAAGTTGCAATTCATGGCAGAGAACTGTGGAGTCTCAGTTTGAGAAACAACTAGGGAAACCTTTTTTCTCCAAATTGCTCAGTCACAAAATAGTCACTTACAAGGTATGAAGGAGACATTTACATTGGGAAAGAAATAAAAGGGTTTCTCCTTTACTCTATGCTCATAAATGAGAGAACTGGACTGTGTTATCTCACTATTGGTAGTAGAAATTTCCTCTGAACCAAATCCAAGACAAGTGGTATTTTCTTCCCAATCTCACCTTTGATGCCTGTTTATGCCTGCTTACTCAATGAATCAAAATCATCTTACACAAGAAGAGACAAATTCACAATAGAAGAAATTCAGCAGTCCCATAAGAGAACCATTCAAATTCAGTCACTTAGTTTATGACATATATGACACTGCAGTGCAATCAGGGAAGGTTGCTTTTTTCCTCTAAAAAGGTTCTACATCAAATACCTATTCACATGGAACAAAAAATAAGAAGTTAAGAATAAAACTTTTGGGCCTCCCTGGTGGCGCAAGTGGTTGAGAGTCCGCCTGCCGATGCAGGGGATACGGGTTCGTGCCCCGGTCTGGGAGGATCCCATATGCCGCGGAGCGGCTGGGCCCGTGAGCCATGGCCGCTGGGCCTGCGCATCCGGAGCCTGTGCTCCGCAGCGGGGGAGGCCACAACAGTGAGAGGCCCGCGTGCCGCAAAAAGGAAAAAAAAAAAAAAAAAAAAAAAAAAAAGAATAAAACTTTTGTACAAAGAAACATATCTATAATTGATGGATAGAGAGATGATAGATGATAGATAGATAGACAGATGATAGATAGATAGGTTTAGAGAGCATGCATTTCAAAAAAAGTGCATGATAGCATATATAGTAAATGACAGGTAAGTAGAAATACTATTCACAACTCTGGAGCAGTTGTAACCTCATAAAGGAGGTGGGGATCAAAACAAGCCTTGAAGGAAGAATAGGACCTAGATATGTCTGTATCCAAACATACACTGAAGTGAGCTGGTAGAGGAGAGGGAGAGTGGGGAGAAGAGGAAAGTCACTAGCCTATAAGGCATCTCAGTGTTGATCAAATATAAGCAACTTCCTCTGAAATGGACTCTGCCTCCAAGAGGACCCAGGGTTTGCAAGAAGTGGATGATATGGATGTGTGAAATGAGCGCACTTTTGGTAAAGGCCAAATTTCTTTGAACAAAGGAGGTGAATTTTCTTTATATATTTTAGCTATTTTCCCCCCATTTGGACATACTAAGACTCATATATTTTACTGGGATCCAGATTTCCCTAATACTTTGGTCATGTCCTAGTACAAAGATGTCTAAATCCACTACAGAAACTTTTCTTTTGGGTCTTCGTGGAAGGAAACTATTAAATAGATACAAGTTATGCTTGAGGTTATTCTTGTAATGCCTTTTCCTAAACAACACTATATTACCTAGTCCAAAAGAAGGCAAATAAATCAGTCCATCCAGAACCCCAGGTTAACTCTGTGTAGATATGAAAATACCCATTCTTTTTTTTTTAATTTCATTGGAGTATAGTTGATTTACATTGTTGTGTTAGTTTCTGCTGCACAGCAAAGTGAACCAGTTATACATATACATATATCCACTCTTTATTCTTGACTTTGAGAAAAAGAAGGTTTTGGAGTGTTTAACTCAGATGAATAAGTTAATGTTTGGAAATAAAATTCAGTTTCAAACTCAGGTATGTCTGAAAACAAAGTTTTCAATTACAATGAGTTACTTTACACTAAGCTCCTTTTCTGCTTTTCCTCATCAAAATTTACCTAAAATCTGTAAAGTTTAGGGCTCACAGCTGGGAATAATAATTTTACCTACCTCCTAAGATTTTGGGGGAGATTTAATGAGGAATGCCTGGAAAACTCTTAGCATGGTACATGATACAAAAATTATATGTGTGAAAAATTATAACTACCATACTTATTTCTATTTTGCTGTTTTCCTTTCCCTCATTCCTTATTGACCCTGACTAATCTAATAAGCATATTTCTGCTTAGGATTTAAAATAAAATTAAGAATAAAAGTAAAGAAATGATTCTGTTGCTGGAATTTAGGACCCATAAGATATATTTTAAGTTAGCAGCTTTTTGTCTATTCATTGCTTTGATTTTGTATTTGCATCTCTTTCTACTTACTCTGAAAACTTTAGCTCTCAATCTTATTAACGTAAAACTAAGATCAATACAACAACTCAGTGACTGCATTTCAGGATTACTATATATGTGTGGGTATGCATGTGTATTGTCTTTAGGATAGACAAACGACTGTCTTTTAAAATCGATTGAAATAATTTTTATGTGTAGATTTACCTCCAACTTGAAATATAATTAGGTTCAATTGTTTCAGCGTGTTTTTAATTCTTGGACATTTTTTTTCTGCTTGACTCAATGTATTTAAAAATATGTAAAATATTTGCATAATTTGAAAATGAAAACTATAAATCAAGATTCATTCAAAAAACTATCTTCAATTTTTGTTAGCCTTTGGTTTACTTCTGTCATTTCCTTTTGAAAATATAAGCAAATATGTATATGGATACCCTCCTCCTTACAAAATGATAGCATACTACACATTCTCTTGTGCCTTGCTTTTTTGATTTCATAATATATCTTGGACAGTGTGCTGTAGCCATATATAGTGGTCTTCTTCGATATTTTTTTTACTTCATTATGTGGCTACACCGTAGTTTATTTAACCAGTCTAGGACTTTTCTTTCTAATCCTTGAACCTCACGGTGAATATGATGCCTACTCTGTGAATGTATGTTTCTTCTTTCGGTCAATGTCCCCACTCCCAGGGCCTAACATCTGCTAAAAAATCAGAACAATCATGCTAGAAGAAAAGAGCCTGATGTGGATAAGACAGAATGCTGTGCATTCCTGGCTTAGACAACCATCAGATTATTGAATTTTAGGAGGCTGGTTTTGGAAGGTCCTTGGAGGTCAAATTCCACAGAATTTTTAATTTGTTTTTTCATAGATGAGGACACAGAAGTCCCAATCAAGAAAAATGTTACTCCCAGGGACATATTTTGTTACTAATAGAACCAGTAATAAAACTCAGGGTGGCCAACTTCTAGCCCAAGGCTTCTCTACTGTGCCCAGGTTTTATGTTTTGTTGTTTTGTTGTGTCGTTTTCCTCCTACCACCTACCTCATTGCCCCCAGCTCAGTTCCTTAAATATTCAGAGGACTTTGTTTATCTTCTGCTTATAAAAAGCAAGAGCAGCACCTTCCCAGGTCAGGCCTTCTTTTCCTATCCTCATATACTGCTTCCCAAGCCCTACTTGCCCAGGGTCCAGTTTAACCAGATGTGTCCACACCTCTCCTCTGCGTTCCTTGGCTGAACGTTCTAGCAAAACAGAGCATTCAGAAGGAGTAATGGGGCTCTTTCTAGTGAGGATTCCCATCATGTTTCTAAAGGAGGAAACCTTCTACTGAAAATAGGCCATAAGAAGCCTAAATTTTACAGTTCTAATTTTCAGTTTCTAAGGTGATACTTCTCTGGAACTTGGGAATGCTATCTGGGCTACAAGTCAATTACTAATTTAGGACTCACCTCTGCATTTAGATAACACTATGGGCAAAATTATATTGATGGGAAAACGGCCAAGAGAGATAACTTTCAAGGCTTGAGAACATCTTCTTCAGAAAATAGAAGGGGAGGGAGCAGAGAAAGAGGAAGAGGGAAAGGAGAAGAGACATCAATTAGGGTATCACAGTTCTGGTTCATGGCCATAGCTAGGAGTAAAAAAGGGAGAGACAGTACCAGCAGAGGGAATATTGCTTGAACTAGCCCTATGAACCTGATTTTATCTGTCTGTGCAATCTTCATCAAACCATGGTCTACACCTGGTTCTTTTCCACAGTGAAATAGTTTTATAAAGTCCATGCTTATCTGTGTGAGACTTGACTACGATTTCCTCTTAATTTTACTTACCAAATACTTAATGGAAATAATATTTCTCTTCTGAATAGCTGATGAGTGTTTCCAACACTCAGTGGAAAACATTATTAAAAAGCTAAAAGTAAAAATTCCCATTTGTAGATGCAACAACTTAAAATGCCATTATATATTTTGATGATTTTATAGCTCTGGGTAATATGATTATCACTGACAATGTATAAGATTTAGTAAGGCAATTATAAGTATAACATATGTTGTAAAACACTACAACAGCAAGTAAATGGAGTCTTTTTAATCTTAGCCTCAGAAAGGAGTTAATGTACCATTTCTCTAATGTATAATCAAAATACTAAATAAAATTCAGTTTAACAGTTATTGCTTATCTAAGGTGTTGCATATCATAAACTTCATAAAGCTGAAGGCAACCTTGTCTTTTTAATTGAAAGAGACTAGAGACAAAATGCATTTTAAAATGTATATACACTGCTACAAGATGATAGTAAACTAGGGCTTTACATAATGCTAAACCTTGGTTGATATCAGGTCCTTTTCTTCTAGGTCTCCACACAAAATTACAAATAAAACTACTAAGAAATCTAAAGGAAAAGAAAGAAAGGTAGAACCAGATGAAAAATCATATGCAATTTTTAACGAAATCGAAGAAGAGACATTTTGTGTGTGTGTGTTTCTGAAAGGACAAGATCACTCACCATCTTATCTTTAATAACTAAAAGCTGTACGGCATGAATCACAGACAGGGTAATCAACTCTTTTAGAAAATGTAAAATGAGTACCTAAAAGTCATCAAGTTAAACTCACTGATACTTGCCCTAACCCCTCTATTTCCCAGTTTTCATCGCACTGTCTCTTGGGGTTGGGGGTAGGAAATCACGCAGTCAGAGAACCAGCAGCTCCTTTAAATAGTGACAGAGGGAGGGAATACTAGAGACAACGAAAGTTCATTTCCATCCTGCACACTTTTGCTAAGTGCTGCCTGAAAGTAGCTCCCAGTGGGTTCAAGAAGAATGGGGGGGGCATGCTGCTTCTGATCCCACCACCAGCCTTAATTTCCCAAGAGCACAAACAATAGTAACTGCCAGAGATGCCAAAAGCACACAGCAAGCCATGCCCATTGAAAAACATTAGTTAAGATTCCCATTACTCAGTCTATTTTTTCAATAGGCTGAGTAATGGGAATTTGCTATTTTTTCATAGTACTATAAAATTTGCTATTTTTTCATAGTACTTTGCTCTGGTGGGGAGCTGCCTGTGCATTGTAGGATGTTTATTTAGCAGCATCTCTGGCCTCTGCCCAATAGAAGTCAGTAGCACCTCCTGCCCCGTGATGGGCAAAATGTCTCTAGTCATTGCCTGCATCTTCAGGGTTGAGAAACACCGTTATAGAACAGGGCTTTGCACATGTGAGTTGACAGTATATGTGATGGTGATGGTTTGATGGATTTAGTGGATTAACATATACAGACAAAAAGTTGGGTCTAAACTCCATGTATCGCTAGCATTTAGTAATATGTTATACAACTGCCATATTATAATTTTTAATATGACTTTTTATAAGTAAGTTCATATTATAACTTGCACCATTACCTGAGATTTGAGGTTGTATTCCCTCTCTCTCTCTCTTTTTACTATAGCTGGTATGAAAGATATATAGAGGTAGTACATTTGCAGTTGGATTCGTCCTTGCATAGCAACCATGATCAGTGACAGGGACATGAGGAAAGAAAAATGTGGTAAAATAATAGTCCTACCATAGGACTATTCCAGCAGTGCCCACTTCGATACAGATTTAAGCTGTTAAAGCTAATGATAATATCGCTTAACTTTATTAACTTATCTGCAGTCATAAAGTTATGTATTAGGAGCAAGATGCAGCTATGGATATTTTAAATTTCATATGAACCTCTATGTAGGCGAATTTGTTCTCCTTTTCTTGAAATAGCTTAAAATACATTCACTGTAGAATTGAACTGATAATTTTCAGAGGGCCCAATTATTCCTAGACCCACACTCTCCGCGTGTCAGGGGCTGAGGAAGGATCTTAACTCTTTCAGTTAACTGAAGAGCATTTTAATGAGTTACTACTATAAGAAGTTTTTATCTCAAAGCCTAAGGCAGAGCTGTTACAGGGCATTCTGTGGTAACTTCGTGGCCAACAGATGACTATGTCTACATGAACAATTATCTCCTAACCAAGGAGTGACAGGCGCTCAGGGGATTCTAACTTGTTTACTTACAGTCTTATTCCACAAAAAAAGAAATATACTGGAGCTTATGTGCCTAAATTGAATCATGTGCTTTCCTTTTTAATCTTTTTTTTCTTCATCACATGGGTTTATCGAACTTTCTCCCTGCCTCAGAAAAACTCTGCCCATTGTGCCAGCTTCCTAATGGAAGCTGTACCCCTATTTCACATCTAAAATTACCTTGATGGTGTTTGGAGGGGAACACATAGTTACTCCATGATATAACAGACTGCAATTTAAAAATTCTCAAAATTGGAGCACAAAATAGACAATTCTATCAGAATCTACATTACTTCTTATTTGTAAGTTACTAGAAGTGTTTGTGAATGATACAATTCTGTCTGTCCTCAAGTCTCAGCCCAGTAATGTTTTTTTTAATATAACACATAGATTATTTAAAAATCAAGAAGTTATTCTATTGTAGGTTTTCCTTATTTAAACACTTGCTACCTTTTCTTTGACAAGCAGTTAGGGAGATGAGAGAAAGTGGCAAGAAAGTAAATAAGTAAAGCAAATAGTGAGACACCATCATTGCTGTCTTATGACTATAGAGTTTTTCTATAACTATGGTAGTAAATTGGTGCAGATTTTGGCTTGCACTGGGATAGGCTGACTGCCCTCCCTCTACTCACTCAAACTTTCTCAGAGAAAAGTTGACTCATAGGCATTATTTTTCTTGGTGGTACATGGTTTAACTAAGGTTCCCAAACTATTCCTGGAAATATATGAATATGAGGTAGCTATTCTAGAGGGTGGCCTTAACTCTAAAGATAGAAGCTATCCTTACTGAATTCCCCTTCAAGTCCAAGGCTGTCCACATCTCAAAGGACGATGGAGAAAGATAAAGGTGGACTAGAATTCGTGCGTAGGGTGAGATAGTCTTTCTTTGACTCTGTAAGTACTTCTCTGACTAACACTAGACTTTCAGGATTACAAGACAAGGGGTTATAATAGAATCAAGAAGCTCCACCTCACAAATGATATGACTCCCAGAATCCTTAAAAAAATTATTTAGGCTCTGAGTCACCTGACCCTGAACTTGGTGCCAACTCATCACTGCAGAGGAAACTGAAATCACCAAGGAAATACTCCCACTAAAGACATGGAAAACACAATGTTCTCTGCAGTTACTTCTAATGATTCTTTTCTGAAAGAAGTAAATCCAGGAAAACTTTCCATTTCACAAAGAAATGGGAAGTACTGGAGACTATGATGCAATAACACTCATAGGCAGTTCTGACTTCTACAAATAAAACAATTCAAGTTCACTTTCACTCCAAATAATTTTCTTATGTGTATTAACTACCTGAATGCATGCACACCAACAGATACATACAAAAGCACGCACACATGGCTATAGGCTCTTGGAGAGCTGGTTTTGAATCTTTATCATTTTAGCCCCCAACTAGTATAATCCTGACTTTAGCATAATAAATTCTTGTTACAATGAAAGAAAGAATGAATGGATAAAATGCCCTTAGCCACTGCTATCATGCCAATCATTTATGAGAGTCAGCATTATTTCCTCTCCTCTTTTATCCCTGTGCCAGGACTCAGGCATCTCTTGCTGCACAGACTCCAGGTCTATCCAGAGTGGACCCACAGAGGGTATGGTTTCTTCCTACCTCTTCTGAGCTCATACGAAGCAGGGTGCTGTGGGGCTACCTGGAGGAAAGCCAATCTATAAGTGGAGGAATTAATGCCCCACTGGGTTAATTTCAACCAATGGGTCTGGAGGAGATGGGAAAGGTCAACAAGATAAATCCCTCTCTTTTCCTTTCTCTGATGGATTATTCTGAGACATAATGTTTCCGCAAAGCTTGTCTGAAAGATCTCCCATATGACCAAGCAACTGCCTGTTATATATACATATATTTTTTCTTTTTCTGAAGATGTGGGCAAATCGATACTGTACCATCTTGTCCTTGCTTTTGTTCTTTCACTGAATCACGTTTCTTTTCTCTTCTTTTCACTCTCACTTCCCTTGGATTGCACCACCTAGTAAAGCTTTAGCAAGTCAGCTTTGCGCTGGTCTCTGTTTTCTGGACAACCCAAGTTATGGCTGTTGAAAACTAAGGGTAAGAGAGTTTAAATAAGTGATCAGGGTCATAAAGTCTTTAATTCATAAAACTAAGTTTCAAACGAAGAGTATCTGACTCCAGAATATGTATTTTTTCTTTACAAACAGTTGGTTTCTATCCACTATGAAGGAGAAAATTGTCCTATAACTGAATATTATTTAATTTTACTTTAATAGAAAATACACTATAGCATCATTTATGGTCTTTCTAAGGACAGTATTTATCATCATACTGTACATGGAGAAAATGTCAAATGAGAATAAAAATTGTTGCCTAAATATCAGATAACTGAGAGTGTATTTTAATTCTGGCATGCCCAATAAAATTAGCAACATTGTTGTTGTTTTAATAATATTTATCATTATTATTATCAGGAAGTCATGAAGAAGTATGGTGGCCATGAATCATAAAGATATCTAATCTCTAAATTTGTATTCTGAATACAGCCAAATTTAGCATGGATATAGCTATCGAGTTTTCTACGTTGTTATTTTAAGTAGTGTAGAAAGAACTTGATGAGAAAGAAGAAAACAATAGTAAGCCCTCAGAAGAGCACAACGATGGTCATCAAGCTTGAGAATAAAAGTTTATAGATTCTGGTTAGAATTATTGTGTCTCTGAATCTCCAAGAATAATTATATTTTAAAAATTGTTTTCTTTTGTCTGAGACATACATAACATTATGTCAAATTTTCACCTAGAAACTCCAAACCTCTTGCTGCAATTCCCTTACAAACAAAACCTCGATGTCTAAATTCAAATTACAGCATCATGAATAGAATTGCACAAGTTGCCTTTGTATCTGAGATCCATAGGCTTTAACTCTTTGTTAACCAAAGAATGACTTATAGCAAAACAGTGTTTGCTTAATAGGCTTTAACTCTAGAATAGTCATTAACTCAGAAAACCCTTACCTGGACCATAACATAGTGCTTAGCAAATACTTGACACACAGTCAGTATTTGTTGAAGCATATTTCTTCTTATCACATCAGAAATGTGATAAGTACTGTGCTATGATCAGAAAATACAATATTGAACATGCAGGCATTATTTGTGTCTTCATCGAGTTTAGAATCTACTGACAAGATCGATGTAAAATAAGTAAACACACGAAATTCCAATCACAACTGTGAAAATTGCTATGAAAGAAAAGAACAGGATGTCTTTCTATATGAGAGAATAAGAAGAATTAATTTAAATTGCAGAAGGATAGGACAAACCTTAGGACTTGGCCTTCAGACTTAGACCCAAACAATGAATAAGAGTTCATTAAGTACAGAGCAAACTAAATATTTCTAGGCAAGGAAACTACATGTGCCACACCTGCATCACGAAGCCTCCCATCACTTTGAATGTCTTATATGAGTTTAATGTTGCTATAGTCTAGGGAGAGAGAGACTAGGTAAATGAGACAATATGAAGTTTGATTGATATACAGAGTCAGTATCGTGGCAAACTTTGCAGGCAAGGTTAAGGAGTTTGGTTTTATTGTAAGGTCAGTGGAAAGTTTCTGAAGGTATCATTCATTCTTTCACTCATTTTTTTTTTTTTTTGGAGGGGAGTGACATGACCTGACTTATGATTAAATATGTTAATTGTGGCTGCCCCATGAGGAATAGATTGGAATGGAACCAGGAAAGGCAATTAAAGCAGAAGATGATTATGATTTGGACTTGGGTATTGGCAACAGAGAAGAAGGAGAGTCACCACATTTTAGATCCATAAGGCTGAATTGATAGAGATTGGTTATGGGTCAGAAGAGGTCAATTCAAGGAGGGAAAAGTGTAAAAAATGTGTGAAATTCCTCAGGCTCAAAATTTCTGTGCTCAAAACTTTTGTTGTCTAAACAGGGACACTTTTGAGAGTGACAGAGGTAATATTAATATCTGTGTTAGGATAACAGGCATAATTTGGGCCAATTCTGAGCAAACTGAGAGAGTGGTCACTGTTCCCAAGCTAGACTTTTGGATCCACTCCAGTTTGCCATCTAAGGGTCCCACTGATCCAGCCATGATCACAAAACAATGGGCTCTATGCTGCCTGAGTCCATGGATGTTTGTTAACCTAACACTATGTCTTTGTCAAAGATGTCTTTGCACTTGACATCTCTACGAAACTGCTGAGCACTTTGTCTGTTTTGATAAACTTTCTTTCTTGACATTGCTCATTCCTGAGGGTTTCTCTTCCTCTCTGGCTACTCCTCAGTTTCCTTTGTGGTTCAGTTTCTTTTAGCCACCTAACAAATGCTGGTATTCCTAGCTCTTCCTCTATTCCTTTACATCAAGGTTACCAATTTTGCTTGGCATCCACTACACCAATGCACAGAAATGCACACATTATCTCCAGGCTAGGTCCCTTCTCTGAGCCCTGGACTGTATCCACAGTTACTCAACACTTCCATACTTGATACCTGGCAAGTTAAAATTTCAATGGCATCTCATAAAGCATGTCCAGAACCAAATTCAAGAACTGCTTCTTCCAGAATTGGCTTTCTTCCACTTCTCTGTCTTAGTCAATGGGGCCACCGTTCATTCATTTTGCAAGTCTGAAACCTAGAAATTACCTTTGACATTGCACTCTCCCTCTCTCACTATTGGTAACATCTGCCAGCTTATCTATCACACATCCTCAGCATTCTCCACGTCTCTCCGTCCAAATTCCTTGTCATCACCCAAGTTCAACCTACCATTGTCTCTCCCTGGACTTCTGCAAAAGTCCCTTAGATAGCTTTGTTTCTTTCCTCTTGCACCCTTTCAATTTAGTCTCCCTACTGAGAAAGTGGCCCGTTACTAAAGAAAATGGGGTGATACCACACCACCCTCCCTCCCCAAAGCCCACAGTTTTAAAGCTTTCAATGGCATAACACTTTTCAGTGCTTTTGGGATAAAGACCTCCTAGTCTCTTTGAGCTCTGAACCTGACCTCTGCAGGAGCACTTTGAAATACCTGCCTACTTGATATTTGTGGTTTTGTCACACATTGTTTCCTTAAAAGCCTGATTGAGCTCCTGCCAGAGAGCCTCCATGCATGTATATTCTAACATCCCCACCCCATCCATACACACATGGCTTCACCTAGTTAACTTCTACTAATCCTTTAGATCTCAGATCTGCCACCACTTCCTCAGGGAAGCCTAATTTATTTCTCCAAAATGCCTCATACCCTCCTGATATAGGGTCTCATTAAATTGTACCACTTCCTTTCAGCAGATAGAGTTTTGATTGCTTCACCAGTGCCTGTCTCCTCCACTGAACTGGGAGTTCCATGAGGACGGCTATAATGGCAATTTTTGCTTTCCATTTTTTACCTGAGCCCAACACGTGGGATAGTACATAGAAGGTGCAAAATAGGGGACTCAAAAAATATTTGTTGAGTGAGTGAATGACTTCTAAGTGAAGCATTCCTTCTACACCAGGTTATTGGGCAAGTCAATCAAAGGAAATGGAATGCAATGGTTTCCTCAGTATCTGATACTAAACTGTTATGTTATCTTGAGTTAATTGCCTCTTCTTATTATGTTGTTAGGTTTCCCACCCACAAAATGGGGGCATGGCAAGTTTTCCCTGTCTTACCCCTCATAAATGATTCCTTAACTATCCTGAGCACTTAGTAGGTCTGTTCTACAGAAACATTAATTTTTCACTACTAATTAGATGTCACCATTGACACCACAGCCTACTACTACTACTGCTGAGCTGCATTTAATTTATCCTTGCTGTGAAAATAGCAGGTAATTAAGAATGGGCTGTTTTGTTATAAATACTCTCCCCATCCTGCAAATATACCTAAAACATGCACACTTCCCTACATGCACACGTGCACATACACAGAAATGCATAAACCCGCCATCTTTATCACCACCGCGGCTACCTTGTTAATTTCCGTTCTGTGGTCAACTCTCCCTCTTCAGAAGGTAGGAAAAAAAATATATATATATATACAATTCAGAGCATTCATTAAAATATATAAGTAAGTGCTGATTTTCTCTTGTAACAAATATGTAGTTAATCGAATAGCATAATTTCCAAACTGCCTTGCAATGCGTATACAATGAACATTATGTATTGTAGGTAATTATACAAAGCTTTGTATACAGACTTTCCCAAATGAAGGTTTCACGTAAATGAGTAATGTAAATGCACTTCCAAAACGGGTATGCTGCTACTGAATGTGACTCTTCCTAACAGCATGGAAGCGTGCCCCAGTGGCATTGACTTAGTCCTCCTTTTTTGCCTCCCCCGCTCCCTTTAAACCCCCAGTTAAGTAGCACAGTGGCTTTTCACCTCTCTGCCTGCTTCATCTGGCCCAGTATGACTCCTTCTCCCAATTTGCCCACACTGAGCCATGAGCACTAAATGAAACGAATAATTTGGTGCATTGTTGGGGGGGGGCGGTGGCAGTGGGGCTGGGAAGGGGAGGGGACAGCTGACAGTGAATGGTGTCAGCTGCAGAGGCAGCAGAAAAAGCCCACATCTTAATAAAACAGCCTCAGGCAAAATCCCATTAAAGCCTTCAGAAGCTTGTTTCCCTGCAGTTGAGCAGGTAGGCGTTGAGCAGGACGAGGCAGCCCTCAGTGCTCTCAGGGAGCCCAGTTCAAAAAAAAAAAAAATTGAGTGTTTTTTTTTTTCTTAATATAAATCATCCACCAGCCTAGCTCGTCAGAGTCATTTGCAAGGCAGAGAAAGAAAGAGCTAGCACGGGAGAGAGGAAGGGAGGGAGGAAGGAGAGAGTTGGGGGAAGAGAGAGATGTAAAGGGACCGAGTTCCTCCCCACAGCAGGAGCAGTGAGCAGGCTGCGTGCACCCATTAGCGGTGGAGCGCAGACCTCCAGCTGACCTTTGGAGAGAGGCCAGGGAACTGGCAGAGCTCCGGCAGAATTACAATGAGGATGGGGCATCTAAGAGGTGCATTGTCTGGCTGGCTCCTAGGCCAAAGTGGTGATGGCACATCCCTTGCAAGTAGTACTGTTTTGTGACTAGGGTGCCCTACTCACAACAGAACATTGATGAATAGCATCATGATTGTGTGTTGAAAAGCATGGCGAGGCATGCCACCGACCCTACAGTGAAAGGGAAAACCGTACATGTGCACGTACATCTCCTGTCTGCTCACACATATGGTGTGTGCAAAAAAGGTGTCGGAATGAGCCACACTTAGAGCATATTTGTGGATGGGAGTCTCTTCAACTTTTTAAAGCTTCCGGGAAAGAGAGTGCAGTGTCCCAGAAACCACTCCTGGGTTTAAAGACCCCTTTTGTCAGGAAGTTCATTGTCACATCCAGCAGATATTCCTCTTACTCCAGATCATTTCCAATAAGAGTGAGTGCATTTTGTTGATGAGCACTAAAAATGAACAGTGAACAGAAGACTTGAATGTCATGCAATTGGACACCGTTTAGTTGATAAAAGCAATGTTCCTCCTAAATAATGACCATTTGTGCAATATGCACAGACATGAAAGCATTAACTTCACAACATTTCTAGTTCTTCTGCTTTTTAATTAAGGGCAGGTTTTTTTCACCAAGTGCAAGTGACGTGAGGACGAAAAGTTGTGTGAATTTAAAGTTGCTATAAATTGAATCACATTTGAAGCATGTCGAGTCTTGACATTTAAATAGCACATACAGTGAGATGAAGCCTTAGCACGGTCAATAATCTGTGGTGCTTTTTTGGTTATTTTCATGCAGATTTTACTTACCAGGTTTTCTGACGCTTTGCTAAGTTAAACATTTTCATACTTCAGTTTCGCAAATCTGGCCTTTCACATTGGGGAGCCACAGACAACAAGTCTCAAATCACTTGCTAGGAAAAGTGGTCATAGTGGTAGAAGTTTGAAGAGAGAAGGCAAAATTTAAGTTAAATTTAAGTATTTTCTTGTTAGTCAAGCTCTATATTCCATCTTTGGGCAAACCATAAACAGACATAAAATAAAGGTTCAGATGTTTAGTTGAGAGTGTTGGTTTCTAGGTGAGACTGTTGGTTTCTAGGTGAAATTCCAGGCTGCTTTCCAGCCCAGCCCTGCTTGAGGCCTCTCTTCCATCCCGCCCTTCCGACATGCCTTCAACTCTGAAAGGATGGATCAAGTCCAAGAGGATGTAAAGGGCAAGGAGTTAATATTAACTCTGCATGGGAACTACTTGGCTTCTCTAACTCAGGAATTCTTTCTCTCTCTCTCTCTTTTTTAACATACCTTGGCATTTCTTTAAGCTTGATGCATGTCTCTCTGTCTAGTGTCCAACGAAGACCCCTGTCAAATAGGCTTGTAGTAGATGGATTAGGCCTAATGCTCTAGTCTGGCCTTAAGTAAAAATTTCCTTGGGTTTGTCTTCCACTCTATCAGAATATAAAGCCTATAAGGCAGTGATCTGGGTGGGCCCAGTGAATGCACATCTCTGTGGGTTGCTCATGGCATACCTCAAGGGGGCGCTATAATACCTAAGACATAAGGCATTAAGGTGTTCACTCAGTGTGCTGTTGTTACTCTAGATATATGGACCCGAGGTAAAAGTGGCTTTTGTTACCCACTGGATCCAGCCAGGCTCACTAGCTCTTTTTCAGTTGGGGGTGGTGTTAGGAGAGAGAAGCACTGTATCAATACAGTTTTTTGTTTTGGGGGGTTTTTTTGGTCAGTTGTACTTTTTGCATCTCTATCATAGAATGTGGCATGGCTCTAGGAAGCAGATCAAGGATTTGAGGTTTCAAGGTTCTATATCTTGGACATTTTCTAATCTTAGCACAATTAACATTTGGTATAGATACTGCAGACTAGGGTAAAAAGCACAGCAGGCTGGGTGTGAGGCCAAGCCCTGTCTGCAGGGACAAAGGCTCATGAGTAGGGAGAGACCTCTAGTGTTAATACCTTGAACTGCAAGTGTACCTGCAAACCTACCGAGCAGGATCCCTGGTTTGGGCGGAGGGGGGCAGGTGCTGGAAGATAATACGGGGGGCTTTATGGATTCATATCTTGGCTCTAGGAAGGCTTACGTCTCAGGTGATTTGCCAGTGTGGTTTTTGGTCCTGTGAGAAATATCTTTTGTGGAAGATATTGACCCTGGTCTTCATAAAGAATAAATCAAGTCAGATTCAGCTCAAAACCCCCAGAGCTTCCCGGGCTCTTGAATGGTAGTGGCTGGAATCGGTAGGTCTTCACCATCCTGAGTTACATTCTCCTTTTAAACAATTTCTCATCCAGATTGAATGATTATAGTTATGTCTTTCAAGGACCCAGAGTATGAGTTTAACTACTGTGAGATTACAGAGTTCATAATATCAGCTTTTTAACTGCTAGAGAGAAAGGAATCTTCCCTATATTTCCACAGTGGAAATTCCATGGCAAACTTGAATGGTTCAGCTGGTAGCACATGCCCACTCCAGACCAGGCTTGGTGGTTAAAGGCAGTTCCATTACTGGCCTCAGGGAAGTCACTTATAACGGTTCACAGCCCCTCTGGAAACCACACTGTTGGAATGAGGGTATCAGTTCCTAAAAAGAAGTGGAATGCTACCGAAGGTTGTCACAATAATAAATTTTCCCTGTAACCGCTTTCTTCCTACCAAATTTTTTCTAGCCTCATTTTTTCCTTTCATATGAACATTACATTTAATATGAGGTTGCCTATTTGTTCAATTATATTAATAGCCAACACTTTACATCATCCTAAATGCCAAGAATTTTTATAATCTCTCTCTCTCTTTCAACTAACCCACAACAATCTTATGAGATAGCATGGTAGATGTTCTAATGTGCCACCCAGATCCCCTTACAAGTAAGGACTTGTTGCCCAGGGTTAAGGAGTGCAGTAGGCAGAGTCTTCAGCTATCAGCTTCTAACAGGAATTGCCTCAGTTGCAGACAGCTGCCTCATCCACGGTCATGCCCCTTCCAAGGTCGCTCACATCTGATGACTGATTCGTGCCTGCATAAAAAGTACTGGTCATCTTAGCCCAACTCTGGACACTTCTGAAAGACCATACGGGCTCCAAAGCTCCCCATGAGGTTGTCCAAATCTGCCCTTGGGTCTGCATCACCTGACTTCTTTCTCTGTCTATTTCTGTTCCCTCCCCACGTTTACAGGTGTTGATTCCAAGGGCACTGCTTAATAAATCTCCTTCATGGTACACTCCTTCTCTGTTTCCTTGGGAAACAATTCATAATATATAGGTGCTATTATTATTTCTAATTTGGAGATGAGGAAATAGTAGAGGTACAGAGAACGTAAGCTCTTTGCTCCGGATCACAAATCTGTCAGTTTTGTGGCAGGGCTGGTAGTGTGACTCTTGACCCTGTATACTCATAATCACCATGCTCTACTGCAAGAAAATGCTTACACAGGTAGGCTCTGGTTTACCGTATGAATCCACACATGGTTGCTAGAGGTGTACCCAAAGACCTAAACACAGGTAACTGATCCTAGGGATGAAATATAAACTTTCAGGCTTTCCAGTAGGTGAAGAGCCACAGACACTATAAAGCCACAACAGTTCTTTTTCCTACATAAGTGTATAACAAGTTTGTTACTAAAAATTGTCAAAAATGAGAAAGTTTGGGAATGATTCCCCCACTTAAAGAGGATTTAAGGTGGTTCTTATCATGCATTGCTTTCATTACCGTGCATCTGAATATGTCTTTGTTAATGGAAAAATGGCAAAATTATCATCATTAAACTAGAAATTGTGTACGACCTGGAGCCTTTTTTCATATATGGCCACCTTCTATTTCCTACAGATGAACTTCTTCCAAGTGAATATCACTTGTCACATGACTGTGTAGTATCATGAGAGTGCCCAGGATTGTAGGCAGATCTGTCGAACTCTTGGTTCTCTCCAGTGTGTATGTGTGTGTGTGATTCACTATATTATCTATAGTACTAAGTCGACACCAGCACAGAGTAGGTGCCCAGTAAATATTGAATAAATAGTTAAATGTATAAATGAATGAGATTTGGGAGACTTCTTTAACTACATCCCAACTATTAATTAGAATATTTAATCTGACTTCCTTTTTTAAAATTTCCATTGGCTTTTCCTTGTGTTCTGAAACAGCATTTTACATGGTACACTGTTGTACATCTATTAAAGAAATGTGTTCCTGATCATCTTCCGGGATAATAATTGGAGTTTGTTTTAACATGGCAATTCGGATTATTTTTGTTTGCTTAGACTCAATTTTTCTGTTTTTTATTCCTGGTTTTTATTTGACATGTGACAATTTTTCTGAATGTCTCATGATTCTGGATCGTTTGTTCCATTGCTTACCTGTTTTTTTCTCTATTCAGGATCCCTATTAAGTTGGGTAGAACTTTCTTGGAATGGCAGTACAGACCAAGGCAAGAAATAAAGCCAGAATATTTCCACACATTTAGGACCTCAAAATAATTCTAAAAGCCACCACAAGAATAGGTTTGATCTTCTCCCTGTCCGGTCGTTTCAGGAAACGACCGGACAGGGAGAAGATGAGTTTCAGGTAGAAGAGGTGAGGCAGCAGGGTTTCACTTCCTGTACTTGTGCCGACTTTGATCCCACTGAGAGCTGTAGACCAAAGGAGGTCATCAAATGTGCAAGTGCACTGTGGTGGCTGCTGTTGTTCTTGTACTTGATTGACCTCCTGACTTTTTAATTAAAATTTATTGAGGTAGGCATATACAAAAATGAAATGTACCATTTAAAATGTATACGTTTATCAGTTTAGACCAATGATAGGATATTTCCATCACCATCAAAGTTTCCTCATACTTTATTACCATTGGTCCTCCAGTTTCTGGCTCCAGATAACCAGAGTTCTGCTTTCTGTCACCACGAATTCATTTTTCCTGTTTTTTAAACCCATTCAGCTAGTGTGTTTTTTGATTGGAGAATTTAGTCCATTTACATTTAAAGTTATTATTGATATGTATGTATGTATTGCCATTTTGTTAAGTGTTTTCTGGCTGTTTTTATAGCTCCTCACTGCTCTTTTCTTCTCTTTCTCTCTTCCCTTATGGTTTGGTGGTTTTCTTTCATGTTGTGTTTAGGTTCCTTTCTCATTTTTTTGTGTGTATTAACTATAAGTTTTTGCTTTGTGGGTACTATGAGGTTCACATATGTCATGTATATAATGGTCTGTTTTAAGTTGATAGCAACTCAAATTTCAGAACTTTACATTTTTTCTCCCCTCTCACATTTTATATCTTTGATATCACCTTTTATATCTTTTTATTTTATGTATTTCTTAACTAATTACTTTAGTTTCAGTTAATCTTACTGCTTTTGTCTTTTAACCTTCATACATGTTTTATGAGTGGTTGATCCATTACCTTTACTATATATTTACCTTTTCCAGTGAGATTTTTACTTTGATTTTTTGCCATTAACTAGTATCATTTCTTTTCAGTTTAAAGACGTCTCTTTAATAGTTCTTGTAAGGCTGATTTAGTCGTGATGAACTCCTTTAGCTTTTTTGGTCTGGAAAACTCTTAATCTCCCCTTCACTACTGAAGGACAACCTTACTGGGCCGAGAATTCTTGGTCAGAAGTTTCTTTCTTTCAGCACTTTAAATATGTCATGCCACTCCCTTGTGGCCTGCAAAGTTTCTACTGAAAAATCTGCTGATAGCCTTGGGGGGCTTCCCTTATATGTAACAAGTTGTTTTTCTCTTGCTGCTTTTAAGATTTTCTCTTCATCTTTAACTTTTACCATTTTAATTATAATGTGTCTTAATGGATCTCTTTTGGTTTATCTTATTTGGAACACTCTGGACTTCCTAGACCTGGATGTCTATTTCCTTCTCCAGATTAGGGAAGTTTTCAGCCAGTATTTCTTCAAGTATGTTGTCTGGATCTTTCTCTCTCCTCTCCTTCTGGGACCCCTATAATGTGAATGCTTTTCTACATGATGTTGCCTCAAAGGTCCCTTAAGGAATCTTCACTTTTTTAAATTCTTTTTTTTTCCCTTCCTGCTGCCCTGTTTGGGTGAGTTCCATTGCTTTGTCTTCCAGCTTGCTGATTTGTTCTGCTTCATCTAATATGCTGATGAGCCCCTTTAGTATATTTTTCAGTTTAGTTATTGTATTCTTCAGCTCTATAACCTCTGTTTGGTACTTTTTAATACTTTCTATCTCTTTGTTGATGTTCTCACTGTGTACATTCATTCTTCTCCTGAGTTTGGTAAGCATTTTTAATGACCATAACTTTGAACTCTTTATGAGGTAGATTGCTTATCTCCATATCTTTAAGATCTTTCTCTGAAGTTTTGTTTTATTCTTTTGTTTGGAACATATTCCTCTGTTTCCTCCTTTTGCCTGACTCTGGGTGTTGGTATTAGGCAAATCAGCTACCTCTCACAACCTTGAAGGAGTGGCCTTGTGTAGGAGATGTAATGTGGGGTCAAGAGGTGCAGTCCCCCAACCACCAGAGCCAGGCACTCAAGAGGTGTCCCCCGTGTGGGCTGCGTGCACCTGCCTGCTGTGGTGCAAGGGTGGGTGGGGCTCTCACGCAGCCCACTGCATGCCATGTGGCTTCTCCTTCTTGTGTTGATCTTTATTATTAGTATCTTTTAAGAAATAGTCTCATTTTATTTAAGTTGGTGAATACAGGTTTATAGTTACTTATTTGTTTACTATATTTTCACTTGCAAAATAAACCATTTAGAAAAACACATCAAATAAAAATATAATCTAATAAATTGTTCTAAGATAAACATTCTGTAAACATCACCAGATCAAGTAATAGAACTTTGTAATCCACCCCAGAAGACCAATTCCTCTGCACCATTCCAATCACAGCCCCCACCTTCCCTTGTAGGTAACCATTATCCTACTTTTATAGTATTTACTTTGCATTTTTAAAAGAAGCCTGTCATCCAAATGTGCCTCCTTGGGCATTGTAATCTTGTGCATTTCTTTTTAAATTCAGTGTCTTTTAATTCTAGTTTAATCTTAGGTTTCCTCTCCAGCCCTTTCTTTTACTTGTTGAAACACACATGCTGTTTGTCCTGTAGCATTTCCCATAATCTGGATTTTGCTGATTATATACTCATAGTGCGGTTTAACGGGTTTCTTTGTCTCTGCGTTATTACAAAATTGGCTGTTGGATCCTGGAACTGGATCACCCTCAGGTTTATTGTTTTTGCACAACTATCAGTGGCATTTGGCAAATATATAGGGGTGACCTAGGGTCTGTTTTTCTATCATTTTATGATGTCAGGAACTACTGATGCCTAATACCTATATCTATTCATTACGGATTTAAAATGGTGATGTTCTAATTATATCATTTATTTTTCCCTTATCAGTGGGAATACTTTTACAAAGACTTCTCAGTTACTATTTGGTCATCCCATATTATAGTTTAGAAAGGAAAGGCAAAATTGAAACATGATTATTTCTCTTTATTTTCTAGATTTCAAGTGAATAAACTGGTTCCCTATGATTCTCCAACAGTGACCAATTTTTAAAATTAGAACATGTATTTAAACATTTTAATGGAGTCCAATCCATTGAAAATTTTATTATTGAAGCTCAAAATTTCCCATATTTGGTTAGTGGGAGACTTTTCAAGTTAACCCCTGAGTTCTCTAAGAGTTAGCAAATATCCTTACTATCTGGTAGAATAAAATGGTTCAGGCTCAACTTGTACATTTCTTTCCCAGAGATCAAATTTTTCTCTAAGTCCTTTCATTTTATGTTGATACTTTCAATTCAAATTCAGGACCATGGATCTTTATTCTCAACCTCTTTCCTACTACATCTCTCTCTGTTTCCTTTTCTAATGTTTATCTTCTCTCTTCTACACTAAAAAATCTTGGTTTTCAAAGATAAGGAGATGATAGGATTTGAATATTCCATAATTACTCACTTGTTCTACCTCATGTTATACAAGCAAATATATCAGAATAACAAATATAATACTATCATAATATGGTTACTGAAAACATTATTTTTTTAGTATATGTTCTCTTCATTCTGCCCCATGTTTTTCAGTTGTTCTATATGTGAACTCTCCAAGTATGTAGTCACTGCATGCTATACTCTTACTCTCTTAGCCCTTATGTATTCCTCCTTCTGCAGGTAACTATATACTTAATCCTCATGAGCAGTCCTATGTTGATGTCTCTCTAATTATTTTGGATGTGTGAAGTTCATCCTGTAGTATATTCATCAGGCCCCCATTTTACTTAAAAAAAAATCTTTTGCTGAATATAAAATCCTTTTCCACACGTATATTTTAATATGTTAATCTACTTTCTTCCGAGGTAAAACATAGTTTTTGAAAAGTCTGATGATAATTTAGTTTTCATGTGCCTTTTTATCAAAATGAGCAAAAAATTTTTTTTAGTTTGCTAGAATATATCTAGGTATTGTTTTTTGGAGGGGTCAGTATTATCAGGTATGCACTGTAATCTTTCAATATGTAGTTTTAAATATTTTATTATTTCGGAGAAGATACCTTGAATAATAGTTTTTGTACTTCTTGTTTATTTGTTTTATCGTTTTGTTTTTCTTCTTCATATATATGTCCTTTTTTTTTTTTTTGCCTATACTCTATATTGTCACGTTCTCTTAAATTCTGTTTGTCATCTATGTTTTTTCATTTGTTTTTGAACTTAATTTTTTCCACCTTCTATTTCCTTTAATGTGTTATCTGTTGTATTTTATTAGTTCATATGCTCTTCATAGTTTGTTTTACTTTTTTTTTTTTTCTTTTCTTTTCTTTGCTGTACGCGGGCCTCTCACTGTTGTGGCCTCCCCCATTGTGGAGCACAGCCTCCGGACGCACAGGCTCAGCAGCCACGGCTCACGGGCCCAGCCGCTCCACGGCATGTGGGATCCTCCCAGACCGGGGCACGAACCCGTGTCCCCTGCATCGGCAGGCGGACTCTCAACCACTGCGCCACCAGGGAAGCCCCTGTTTTACATTTTTGAAATGACTTTTTGTTTCTTTTTTCTTACTTTAGTTCTATCTTCTCATCTTTAAATTTTTCTAATTTCAATTTATGTTACTCTTTAATGTTCATGATCATTTTCTTAACCTCTTTTGTTTTAAAATGGTCTTAGTTCTCTTTTGCAAGCAAATCTTCCTTGTATACTTTTATTGTCTATGGGAGTGTTGTTTTGCTTCTTCCTCTTATTTTATTTTTTAAAAAATTCACATGGAATTTGCTCTTAATCATTTTCTGTCTCTCATTTTTCTATGGAATTTGTTTGTTTGTTTTAAAATGAGGCATAGTTTAGGAAAACTTCAAACTTCACAGAACTCCATCTTCCTGACTTTCGTCCCCTCCACCATTTTGATTTTGACTTTCCCTTTCCTTCTCTCTTGCACAATTTTGATTCCAATTCCAGAAGTTCCTCCTCATTGTGGGGCTCTGTTCTAGAAGAGAGCCCTCGCTTTCCACTTCAACCCCCTAAAAGTCTTCCTCTGATATATTCTGGGGTGGAGCTAGTTGGACTGTGTGTCATTCATCCCTAATTATTCAATATGCTTTTGCGCATTACTTACCTTTTTATAAATCATCAACATAAGGAATATTTGAATAAAGGAATGATCAGGAAGGTGTTGGTGCAGTTGAGATTCAGGTAGATTTCCTAGTTTGCTAGAACTCCAACTAAGCTAGTCACCTCTTTCTTTTAGTCACAATGTAAACACTCTCTAATCTTGTAGGTTTCACCCAATGCCTTTTCTGACTTCACTGACCTAACACATTTTAGACCAGCCAAATAAACATAATTATTTGTTTCTTTCATTTAGTATTCTTTTCCTTCTAATCTATTTTATGGGGTGTTTAGAAGGTAGAGAGAATAAACATGACAGCCCAAATCACCATCTTGCCATCTTATGCTGAAAGCAGCTAATTTGTTTTTTTGTATTGTATAAAAATATTTGCAGCCATTTAGTAAAATATGAATAATAATATACTGGTATTTTACTTCACTAACAATTTGGAAGTTTTTTTAAAGTGTAGTGAACAGTTTTAACATAGTATTTTACAGTTTTTCGCAGAAGACTGACCAAATTGGCATATCTGCAACCTGCTTATATTGCAGTATAACCAAGGATAGTCTCTGTGTCCATTTCCTTTCTTCTTTCTGCTCTTGGCCTTAGATTTATGTTGGTGTTTTTGGCTTCCACTGTTGTTTATAGTGCACTGTGAGGTAAACTGAAGTGTAATCCATATATAATTATAAATTCTTAGAAAGTCAGAGTTGAACAGAGCACAAGAAGTTATCTAAACTGTTATTAAAAAAAAACTGAAGTTGATGAATGGGAAAATAAAATGACTAGTTCAGATCCACCTGCCCTATTGATAGTCAGGTAGAGAGTAAGAGCAGTCTCATTCTTTATTTTAGCCCCATTATAGACCACAGTCTCTGTTTCCCTATGTGAGGTGCGTAATGTGGTCTGTGAAGTTTTGTCTCTACAGATGAAAATTCCATGCACCAACACTTATTAACACTGTTCTCACATATTTAGTTTTATATTACTACACACATATACCACAATTTTTTTCAGTTGAATTATTTGGATTTTTATACTGTGTTTAACAGGGCAAATATTTCATTGGATCTACCTTTAAGTTTTATAAACATTACATATGACATATTACTGTGTATCCATCTTAGTATATAAAAAGAAGTGCATCTTATAGATAGTATACTTTTCACAGAAAGCATTGTGTTAAGGATACATTTTTTGAAATTAAAAAATGCATAGATGAGTATCTTATTAGCAAATATGGCAGATTAGGGAATTTGGGGATTATCAGGTAAGCAACAAATGAACTAGAACATGCTGTAAAATCTCTTTCTTCCACTTTACTTCTTTTCTATTGTTTTTTGCTCTAATTCCTTTTTGATTTTCTGTTTCTCCATGACTTTGCCGAAGCATTCCCATTGGCTTTGTATTCTAAGCTGCAAAGACTGACAGAATGCACTGGCATCCCTGCTGTTGTGACTGACATAACCTTGAATCTCTGTCGACATACCTGGCAGTTTGGCAGTGTGAGGGTCACTGGTAGGATGTTTGTGTCTAAGTGAGACAACCATGTTTTAAGTTGCATGATAGATGTGCTCCAATTAAATGTACATATTGGACAGTTGTGTGTTACAGCACAAAAACTAGTATTGTATAAGCATCTGTTTCTCTTACTGTTTCCATGACACAAATACATTCATTTCTCCAAAGTGGATTAGCAGTCTAGACACCCTATAAAATGTCAGTGCAAGTATGAATCTTCTGTACACTGGTCTCAGGAGATCAGAGCTTGTCTGCAATGCTGCTCTTTCACGGTCAGATCACTACAGTCACATAATTTTGCGTTTTTTTGCACTTTGCCAACAGAAAATATCAGAACACAGAATTTCTTTTTGTTTCCTAAGCAGGAAGTAACATATGACCAGAGCTCAAGAGGGAAAAAGTTAGCTGATAAATAAGTACCCAAGAACTTGGGAAGAAAGTTATTTTTTTTTATTACCCACTAAGCCACGATAAGTGTTATTATCATGAGATAATCATTCCTCTGGAGCAATACAAGACAGGGGACACAGCTGAGTGCTATCATGCCCATGGGATGTGATTAGCTTATGATAACAGCATCCCCTGGACTCATTGCTATTATGAAATGTCTATTTCCCCCCCATTTTCTATATATAAATAAATGATTTTTGTGGACAGATTCAATTCCCACAAACTGCAAGTTTGCATTAAAATGCTTCAGCTGTGAGATTCACAGATATTAATCTACCCTTTTGGAATGTTGAACAGTCAATCAGAATCCTTCTTTGTCTCAAGCTGTTTTATGATATTATTACAATGTATTTTGTGACGGAATGGCGGGTAAAGCAAGTTTCAGAAAAATAGGCTTGTTTGGGCTCAATTTAGTTGCTTGAGGGAAACTTCTACATAAAATGACTCTGTCTGCTCACTAAGGCATCCTAACTTTCTCATTATTTTTTTTCCTGCCTGACTCAATTTCTTTGCTGCATTTTAGAAGTCTGAATTTCATTCCTCTAGCTAGATTGATAAAAGCAGATTTTTCATTTCATATTTCAGAATTGACAAGGGAAAATACTGCCCTGGTAATCACAGTGAAGTCAGAAAATGCTAGTTCAGAATTCTGGATTTTAAAATTAACATGAAATAAGATTGATTTTGGATTTAGGAATAAATGGAAAGCTTTTGATATAATAATAGACCGATGGGTATGCTTTATTATGAGTTCAAGTGAAGGTTGTGAAAATTACACTGTAAATTTATAAAAATTTAAAAGTCAATGTCATTTTATTAAGCTGAAAAATTTTGGATAGTAATATTGCTAGGGTGGAGCCATCTCCAGGGTGGTACTTAGGAAAAGTAGAAACAAAATTGCTGTAGAATCCTAAAACAAAGTCTTCTCTCTATATTAAAAAAAGGCTTGTTGTACAAATACCAATACTATTAGGCTGAATTACTTGATAAAAATGGCATAAGTATATAATTTTTAAAAAAGAGAGAATGTAGCATCTTCTTTGTCCCCAAATACGTTTTATTGTTTTGGGCAGGCAGTCTTGTTCTCTTTCTATATTTTCACTGCTCTGAATTGTTGAGAGCATACAAGCATTCATCATTTAATTAGATAATATCTTTAATTAAGAAACGCAAAATTTGCCACTTATTCTCCTTCTTCCTCTCTGCCAGTGTTCATTTTGGGGTATTAATGGTGCAAGAAGCTTGCCTTACAATGCCTCGGACCAGAAGAGGGAGGGAGTCACAGGCTAGCTTATACAGATCATCTGATGATAAATAAAGTTAATAAAGATTGTTCTAAGAAAGCTAAAAAAAGTACTTCCAATGAAAATGCAAATTCAGTGATCAACTCTGGAATTATAAAGTGTATCTAAATAGTATTATCATGTGATTTTAAAGTAAGTATTACTAATGTATAATGAGTTATTATATTTATATTTGTCTTTTTGTTAAAAAGTCTTGGAATGAAATTCTGGCATTTTTAGGTATGAACTTCAGTAGGCTATAGTATCCAATTATTCAGTCAAACACAAATCTAGGTGTTACAATAAAAGTGTTTTATAGATGTGATTAACATTTATAATTAGCTGACTTTATGTAAAGAAGATTATTCTTGACAATCTGAAGTGGGCCTGATCCAATCAGCTGAAAAGCTTTAAGAGTAGAAATGACGAAGAAGAAATTCTGTGTGTGGACTATAGAGTCAGCTTAGGCCCAAGAGTTTCCAGCCCACACTTTCTGACAGCCTGCCCTATGAATTTTGAACTTGCCTAATTTGTCCCACAATTGGATAGGCCAATTCCTTGCAAAAAAATCCCTATATAGAGATATATATTACTGGTTCTGTTTGTCTGCTGGAACCCTGGCTGATACACCTATAAAAATAGACCTGATGGGTCTTATCTAATCCAATTTATTCTTTCACTTTGATTAAGCAGCTTAGGGAAAGAATGAATGTGATTTGAGGTTAGAAAGAAAAGGTATAAGGTTACCTCAAATCTCAGTAAAACTGGGTAAAATTCCAAATGACTATCACATAAAAATGACTTTTAAGGGAGTCTAATACCAGGATGCACTTTTGTTAGAAGAAATTAGAGGGAAAAAATCCCCTGTACGTATAGAGGGAACTATTAAGACCCAAACTTTTTAAACCAAACAACTTTTCCTTTCATACTTCATTTACATGGCACTGTGTTTCCTTTCTGTGTGTCAGGTATTGAACTAGACTCTGTGGACATATCTTTTAACAGAGGATCCAAGAAAAAGCAAACATAAAACATATTTTTAAATGATGTGATAATCACTATAATAAATGTATTTATGAAGTTCAGTATTCGCACAAGGGGCACTTTCTCTGGATTAATCCACTTTCTCTGGATTACAAGAGACAGAATGAAATTGAAGATGTGATTGATGGCTTGGTAAAGAAGGGGAAAATTAAGCTGAGACATGAAATATAAAGAATGATCAGCAGAAGTTGAGGTATTCTTTGACAAAAAATAATAATAATAATTACAATGTTTAAATGAATGAACAGTATAGCATGTTGCAGAGATTATAAGTGGCATTGTTGCAACATGGTAGCAAAGAAATCTTGTAGCTAGAGTTGGATCATAAAAAGCCTGATTTGATGGGCTGCAGTTTGTGTTTTTACTTTGTAGTTAATAAGGAGCCACAAAAGTTTGGAGCTGGGCATCAGCTAAGAGTTTTAAACATATCCCTGAAGCAACAGGTTGTCCTGGAAGGAGCTAAAACAGAAGATTGGGGAAATAATCTGGGTACCATTGTGAAATCCAGGGGAAAAATCATGAGGGGCTGCAGTAGCAATAGAAATGGAAAGGAGAGAAAGCAGTCTAGTTACATGTAGGTTGTAGGATGAGCCAGGCTTCCTGACAGATTGGATTTAGAAGATAAAGAGAAAACAATAGTTTCCTAAGTTTCTGGATCAAGTAGTTGGATATATCATGTAGTTTTTAACCAGTATAAGGACCTTAAAAGAAGGAACAAGTTTTAAGGAGAAACTCGTGAAAATAACAACAGCAACAAAAAGCTGTATTAAATGTAAGAATATGTCAAGCACAGCCTTCTAGATGCTTTACATGAACTTTCACATTTAACACTTCCAAGTAATCTATGAGAGAAGAAAAATTGTTTCTTCTACTTTACAGATGTGGAAACTGAGATTTCAAGAGATACTTTGTAGAGTATCTCTTACATATATATTATATATAGAGTGTCATACTTTATAGAGTTCAAACAGCTGGTAAGCAGGGAGTTGGGATGGTAAATTTGAGGTGACTGAGTTGGACATACGAGTTTAGAAGAAAAGTTCTCCAATGGGGACATAATTATAGCCTCTTACCGTTGAAGCTATTCTAGTTAAAAATTAAGAATTTGAATTATTGCCAGTGACAAAGTCACTTTTAATTTGTGAATACTTTTAAAAATTGAAAACGTGAAATCCAGAAATCATTTATCTAGGTCTTTGATGAAAGCCCCAAAACACAATGTTGTTATTATTTAAGGAAAACATTAAATCTGAAGTTTACATAATGCCATATATTAATCATTTCTAGAGCTATTTGGGTTCTGAGCACCCAGTGTCACGGTGGGGTGGAGGGAGGGTTCTCTCTACACCACCAAGCAGTGCTCAGGACACCAACTGGATATCCTATTATTCAATTCAATTTTGACACCAGAGATGGCATCAAATTCCACAGGTAAAGGGTTCAGTCCCACAAGACCACCTTCCACTTCAGAGGCCAATTGCAATCCCACATTGTTATCTGTGCTTCTGACCAAGTAAAAATCGGAGGTTCCAGGGACACCCTCCTTGGGTTCAATTAATTTGCTAGAGTGGCTCACAGAACTCAGAAAACCCACTTAATCACTAGATTACTGGTTTGTTATAAAAGGATATAACTCAGAAACAGCCAGATGGAAGAGAGGCTTAGGGCAAGGTATGTGGGAAGGGCTACAAAGCTTGCATGCCCTCACCAGGCTCTCCGATTTCCCAGCACCTCCATGTGTTCATCAACAGAAAAGCTCTCCAAACCCCATTTTTAAGGGGAGTTTTATGGAGGCTTCATTACATAAGCACAACAGATTAAATCATTGGCCAGTGGCGATTGAACTCAATCTCTAATCCCTCTTCCCTCCCCAGAGTTCAGGGGGTGGGACTGAAAGCCTCAATCTTCTAATCACATGCTTGGCTCCACTGGCAACCAACCCCCATACTTAGGTAGGGTCCAAAGGTCACCTCGCTGACATAAAAAAAGACACCTTTATTGCTTTCGTTGCCCAGGAAATTCCAAGGGTTTTAGGAGCTCTGCACCAGAAATGGGGAAAAGACTAAATATACATCTATTATAAATCACAATATCATAAGAGTTTTGACCCAGTGGTGTTTTGTAGCATCAGGTGGAGTGTTACAGAGGATGTTAAGACAATTCAGCTTTATTTTTCAATGACACAATTGATAAATTGGTGGATGTACTCAAGGATAATTTTGATTATTCAACTTTCTTTTCCACTTTTCATTTTTCTCTTTCAAATGTTGAGGAGGAAAAATTTTCCTCTACCTTCTAGGTTCTTCTGGTTGGTCTAAGAATTAAATTGGCATGAGACAGATTAACAGGAGGAAATCAAATAAAAGTTTAATAACATATAAATATAAATACAAACATAAATATAAATGTAAATGGGAGACACTCAGGAAAGTTGATTAACTTGCCCAAATGGCTGAAGCCCTCACCTTTAATGTCATCTTTAAGCTAAAGACAAAAGAAAGTGCTTGGGACAGTGGTTTGGGACTTCAAGAGGGAGGAAGACTTTCACGTGGGTATGGAAAAGCAACGTTCAATAAATAAATGTTTGCTGGGCCAGGCAGAGACAGTGGGAAACCAATTAGCAGACCTTGCTAGGTTCAGCCCTGTCTACACACCTAGTTCATACCATAGTTATCTGTGGTGCTAGCTCCCTTCCTAGAACAAATTCTGTATCTACATTGTTTTGGGCAGATAGCAGGAAGGTCAAAGTTTCTTCCTGAATCTTTTGGTCCTTGACTGTTTTCAGTTCAAATCACTCCGCATACCAAAGAGCTATTTTGAGGTGGCAAATTTTGTCCCCTTATTTTGTTGTACAAAATAATTTTTGTGCCCTGTGATTGAAAATATCTGAGTCCACATCAAAATAGTGAGGTTGAAAGTGCTAGTTAAAATAGTTGGGCAATCAAAAAGTTGTTAAGTACCATCTCCTTACCCTATAAAATAGGAATTGTTTGGTTTTTTTTTTTAAAGAAAAACTTGGATTTGGAGAGCTTTTAAGAGTGTGTGAAAGTTTGTGAAAGTAGAGAAATATATGGAAGACTAGGTTAAATGTAAAAGTATTTGATTCTATATGTAACTAGGCAGTGAGACTGTAACTAGGGACTCTCAGCACCTCAGCATTATTCCAACTCTATTTCTTAGTTATGATATGGCTGTGATGTTGTGCTTTCTATGCCTGACTTCTACCCTAGTTCACCATTAAGTTAGCTTAGCTTGCTGCAGCTGGAGAAAGCTGTTGATGCATATCAAGACTGAAGATTAGTTTTTCTATAGGCTTCACCCTTGAGCCTTATTCTCCAGGAATAGCTAACCAGAGATTTATGGCTCATATAATGTTCCAACCACAAGCTAATGGCTATGTGGAACCACATTATGGTGACAGTCATCTCTGAAAATAGAAGATTACCCCCTCCTCAGCACGTAGCCTGTTCCTCTTTTCCCTATAAAATCTCTGAGCAAAACCTAGGGAGTTGAGAGTTGGTTCTTTGGGACATGAGTCCACCTTCACCCCAGGATTGCCGGCTTCCTCAATAATGCTATCTTTCCTTTTACCCAACACCTGTCTCTCAGTATTGGATTCTTGTGCGACAGGCAGCTGAACCTGAGTTTAGTAACATATAGATCAGGTACCAAGAGCATCCTGTAATCATAATTCCAAGATAAATTCTAGAAATCATCTGGTCCAACTCTCTGACTTGAAGAATATTAAATATTAACAATTCAATAGTTAATGGGCACAGAGTCTGTTTTTAAAAATCTGTAAGGGAAATTATTGAAAACTCTACCATGTTGTTTTTGTATGCACTTTTACAGTTTACCTAAAATGTTCTGATGTTGTGTATGTCAAGGGTGGGAAAAAATGTGAACATGCACACATCAATATTTACGTCTAGCTAGACAAATGTAACATGTGGTGATCAGGGCAGCCCTCTACTCAAGAGTGAAATTGTAGGTTTAGTCTTTGAAGGTCAATAATTTGTAAACAAAGCTGGTAAATAGACAACATTCATTCAAAATGCAGCTGCAGAGCAGACATAGCTGAGAACTAGAAAAGGTAACACTTCATCAGCCACCGTCTTCTATATGTAGTTAAGTTTTCTATGTTGTTGAATGTAGTCCTTCCTCTCATGGAGCTACTAGTGGCAGAGAGAACTAGGCAGAGTAAATGTTGCATCTAACAGTCGATAAACGCTGACTCACAATAAAAAGAGCAAGTGCTTACTGTCATAATTCAACATAAATACATTTCTGCTCGTCCATCCCTACTTTCCTCTATAGTAGAGAGTTGAGTTTCAAAGGAAAATCTAAGTAAATTCTGAATTAGACATTTTATTTTTTATGTGTAGATATAGCTGTTATCTTAAGAATATGTTAATCCTGAAACACAATAGGATGGATATACTTAGAATGCATCAGTGTGCTAAAAACAAATTTTTCATACCCTCCTTTTACTTTTGATATTATTTTCTCCTCATTTCAAAGACTCTGTCTCTGCAAATTTTCATAGAACACCATCCCTATATTACAAAACATCCATATTAGTAAGATTGAGAAATAATGCACTTTGCTGCATAGTCTTGCCACATTTGGAGATTCAAAATGCATATTAGCACATTAATATGCTAAGGCACTCAACAATAAGAAAATAGGATAACTTTGTTTAATTTAGGGTTTTCTAAACTCATTGGACTACAGAATGACACTCCCATTTCCTTCTCTTTCCAACACTATCATCATCATCACAATTAATATCAGAAAAGTGATATCTCTAAGAATCTCTTTGGAAAATCTAGCATTAGCCTAGACTGCTGTGGGAGAAGAGCAGGGATCAGCACTCTTTTTCTGTAAAGGGCCAAATAGTAAATATTTTTGGATTTGTGGCCCACAAATGGTCTGTGTTGCATATTCTTTACTTCTTTTATAATTCTTTGAACATGTAAAAAACAATTTTTTTTAGCTTGAGGGTCATACGGAAAACAGGACATAGGTTGAATTTGGCCTGTTAGCCATAGTTTATTGAGTTTTGAATTAGAACATACAATTTAAGAAAAAAAAAGGTAACTAAGAAGAGAAAAGTAGATTAATTAATAAAGAATCAAAGCACATGTGGGTGGGTGTGGAATTTTGGCCAAATGGTCATAAATATTGACACATGAAACAATAGGCATAAGCAACAAATGTTTTTATTCTGTAATTATGTAATTAGGGACTAGGTTTAGATATACCCTGAACTAAAAATTATGAAAAGATATGTTGGTTAGAAATATCTGAATATCAAACATCAACTTTTAGGAAGAGTTTATTAGGGTGTCCTATGGTCCTTAGATTTTGTAGTATTTCCTTAACCTCTCTGAGTGAAGAAAAGGCTATTCACAAGTTCTTCCCACTATTAAGGTTCATCTACAAGAAAAATATGAGTTAGTGTACAATTTGGTATAAACTCCTTAGAGCAAATTTGGAACAAGGAAAAATTTTCTTTTTAAGTCGAAATTAAAAATTCCCAGTTGTTAGTCGAACATCACCTAGGAAAACAAATATTTTAACTATGTTTAAAGGGAAAATTGGCTCTGAGAAAAGAAATATGTAGTAAAGGATGCTCATTTTCATGTGTGAGGAGGGGAAATTCTTCCTCTCCACTCCTCTTGAGTACTTGTTCCTGGACTAATAATAAAATTGACACAAGAAAGATTAGCAAGAGCAAAACAAAAACAATTTTAAAAATATATTTATTTATTTATTTTTGGCTATGCTGGGTCTTCGTTGCTGCCTGCCGGCTTTCTCTAGTTGCAGCTAGCAGGGGCTACTCTTTGTTGCAGTGTGCAGGCTTCTTATTGCAGTGGCTTCTCCTGTCGCGGAGCACGGGCTCTAGGTGCGCGGGCTTCAGTAGTTGTGGCACGCAGGCTCAGTAGTCGTGGCTCGCGGGCTCTAGAGCACAGGCTCAGTAGTTGTGGTGCATGGGCTTAGTTGCGCCACAGCATGTGGGACCTTCCCAGACCAGGGCTCAAACCCGTGTCCCTTGCATTGGCAGGCAGATTTTCAATCACTGTGCCATCAGGGAAGTCCCAAAAAACAAATTTAATTCAAGCGTGGAGAAGTCTCATAGTCATGGAACCTAAGGAGTGAGCAAAGCAGGAAGCTTTTCTACTGGGTAGACAAGAAACAACAAGTTTGTGAGGAATTGACAGAACAAAGAAACCTAGGTTTTGTATGCCTAGTCAGTGAAGAATCTAAATGGAGTTTGGGCTTGAGGTAGTCAATTAAAGGAGTAACAAGTTTTGTTTCTACCGGCTTCTCATCCCCAGATTTTCTGTCTCTGGTAATGAGGGTGCCCCGCTACCTCCAGAAGCAAGGAGGGCAACGTTCACATGGGAGACTTCTTTCCTACTTTCAGGGAGACAGAGCGGAGCATCAAAGTGTCTCCCTTGCATCGGCATTTTCTTAAGTAACTTTAATTCAAAACAATCAGTGTGCAATTGAGGTGTATTTTGGGGTGGCCCAACCCAGACACATGCATTCACTAGTTCAGAAAGCAAGTATTTATATCTACTATATTTAAGATCTCTTGCACATTTTTACAATAATAAAGTTTGGAGAAAAATCTAAACTTTCAATTATTGAGAATCTTTTGCCTTAAAATAAAGGTGTAAATTAATTTTTTTACATGAAATATATTCACAATAAAAGGTAAGTGAGAAAAGAAAATTACGAAGCAGAGTATATACCCTGTGCTTATAAATATATATGTTTATACATAGTGTATGTATGCATATATATATTTATGGACCTATATGTTGAAATATTCCTGTGTAAATGACATAAAATATTTGGAAGGAAATGCAAAGTGGTTAACTTTAGCTGGTGGTATCTTTGTGGTTTGTAAATTTTTTTATTATTTTCATATTTTATACGATATATGTATTTATTCCTTTAACAAAAGCAATACCTGTTAGTGTTGTTAGATTGTCTGCTTGTTTTTAGGATCTGTTTCCTATCCTTAAAGAGGTTACTTTCATTGCATTGCTTGCACCTAGAGAGTCCCAAAATAGACTGGATATAAAGTGAAAATTGCAATCCATTATTTGGAAAATGCATTGCAAAATATTCAGGTGAAAATGAAGCATCTCTGGCAACACTGAACAGTAAGCTGCTCTTTCTTCAGATGATGGTGTGGTCCTATGCATTTCATATGTGTTGAGATCATGAAGTCAGCAGACTGAGGTGTTTCACATGCCCTCATTTTATGACTACAGTAACTCACACCTCCCTGGACTTGGCCAGATGGGGATGCCTCTATTAATTTAACCAAATCTCTCTATTACATTAACTTTTCCTCTTTTTGTGGCTCCACCAGATAGCTTCATTGAGCTGCCCATGATGCTGCCTGGATGCTCACCCTCCAGCACACTGAGAGATGTCAGCCAGTTAGGCGTGGATAAGCCTGAAGATGCTCTATCATTCCTTCTGATGTGCTTGCTTTAGGACTGGCACTGCCTGGCCTGCATCTCATCTGCCATCTGACTGCCTCATTGCCTTCAGCTTCTCCATCCCAGGTACAGTTCACTTCCTTATGAAGGTGTGTCAACATCACTGTTGAACAAAAACCAGTTTTGTTTTGTTTTTAAACACAGTTTATTTTTCTTCTAAGGTTTTATAACCCAGCAATCCAGTAGAGCAGAATGTGGCCCTCTGTGGGTAGCCCGGGTCTTTGTGCCTGAAGGACTCCCCCATTGTACACCTGTCTTGACAGATTGGTGCCCTAGAACAATATCACTTAGTCACATACTAACCAGCAGGGGGAAAGTCTGTGCCTTTTATTAAAGCCTACCTACTGGCTTAGTGTTTGGAATTCAGTTCTACCTATAAATCAACATCAGAGCATACAACCCAGCATGTTCAAGAGCTTTGTTTAAACATCAAAGGAAGAACACAGACAAGCACTATGATAGAAATATAACTAATCACTTGCAAATACATCTTTCCTGTCAGTAGGAGCTTAACCTTTCTGTTTAATGTGACTGGGAGAAAGTGCACTTATTTCCATCCTATCTGTTTTCTTTAAAGAGATATAGAATTTTGCTATGAAAAACAGGTAATATTTTTTCTTAATGTAGCACATAGTGTAAGCATTTCAGAAGTGTTTAGTTCAAGGAAGCCACAAGAAATTGAATTCTGTGGAAATCTAAAAGCTGTTTATCATATAATGAAAGATGAATTATCCCATGAATCTAAACTTACTAGAAAAAAAAACAACTTGTGATCAAGCAGCACTAGGAAAAAAAGTAAAACATAATGAAAGCAAGATTTATTTTAAAAATGGGGAGGAACAGATCTTTACTTGTTTGTTGACTGGCAGTGAATGCAATTTGATGCTTTGTGGCCCATTGATTGGGATCAATTTAACTTCATCCTCTGCTCCTGGTTTTATGTGTTCATGAGGGGCCTAGGAAGGATTTATTTGAGGTACTCAGAAAATCCTAGAATCTATAAACCATTCCTTTAATTTTAATGCTACAGATTATGGATGAGAGTTTGGTCACTTGCGTGGATCAGTAGGATTAGAGACATCAAAGCAAGTAAAAATAAGAAAGACAAGCAAAGAAACAACAAACAAAAAGAACTCCATCATTGAAACCAATGGTAGTGTCAAGGGGATTGGAAGTTTCAGCCAGCAATATAGAATTCCAAAATGGATGAGCTTTGCTACAGCTCTGCCAGGGTTTCTAAATCTGGGATGAACCGTAGAGGTTTGAAGCCTCAAAGTCAGCATCTCTGAAAAGGGCATCTTCTATTACTTCTGACTTGATATATCTGTACAGGATTGGTAACCTTGATTTGTACATGTTTTTGTGTAATAGCTCTTTTTAGGTAGGTTGTAGCAGTGAGAGCTTTACATACTTTCTCGTCATTTTTATTTGTGAGGTTCTTATAGGTATGTGTATGCTTGTGGCTCTGCTCCTGTGTATGAGAGACTGTCCATGCCAGTGATGTTAGGACTGGTGTTACTCTCAGAGGAAAGTGAAGGGAGGAGAAATGTTGAGTTTGACAAGCTAAGCAAGAATTTTGGACACACTGGTACACATTGTGAAATCCTGGGCAATATTAATACTCTAAACTTTAGAGCTGTTGTGAGAATTAAATGGACTCTCTCTCCTATAGAAGATGCCAAATGCTTTTTTTTTTTTTTTTTCTGGTATGCGGGCCTCTCACTGCTGTGGCCTCTCCCGTTGCGGAGCACAGGCTCCGGACGCGCAGGCTCAGCGGCCATGGCTCACGGGCCCAGCCGCTCCGCGGCATGTGGGATCTTCCCGGACCGGGGCACGAACCCGTGTCCCCTGCATCGGCAGGCGGACCCTCAACCACTGCGCCACCAGGGAAGCCCCCAAACGCAGTTTTAACAGCCCTATAGGTCCTGACCATTATTACTAGTACTAGCATTATTATCATTTTCAAAAAACAACATGGGGGTTAATGCTTTTATGCTATACATCTGGATGATTGTGTAAAACTACCAGAGAGTAACTAAGTCTCAGTAAGTCGAAAATTAAAGAACAGGACTATTTTCTTTTTTTCTGGTATTGAAAGACAGAGGTTTTAGAAGAGTTGTTGCTGATCAGACATGTTTGTTCTTTCACCTGTGCCTGGGGTCTGGACCCACCTCTCTCCTCTGCTTTCAAACATTCTGACTATGGTAAATAGAGCATGGTCTCTCCTCACTCACTCCCTTCCTCCACCCCCTTGTTGTACCTTAGAAAATGTACTCTGTGCAGGAACCTGGCCACCATATGTGGATGTATTCACATATATCAAGGTTAATAGCTACTTCCCACTGGCAAATGCTAATCCATATGGTCAAGAATCTTCATGAGAATAAATGTAGCTATTGTGCCCATTTAAATAAAACATTTCCAACAGCATCACAGAATTATCGCACTATTAAAATGCTAATGCGCTGTGTTTTGAGAGAGACTGTAAGATCCTTGAGGGGAAGAATTTGTTCTGTCCTTAGGTTATGTACTGCAAAGAGGAGAGTGGAACTGAATGCTTTTGTTCTTAACAGCAAGTTAATTCTTTTTGTCCCAAGAAAAATTTAAGAGTTTAAATAACTTCCTGAGGCATCCTTCTCAGAAGGAGAAAATGGATTGGCAGTTTTCAGAAATCAGGTCTGCAGGACCTTAAGACCGTTACAGAGTTCTGTGACGTTCAGTTTAGAGTTTCTCAAGAAAACAGAAAATGGCCAACACTCAGAGAATTCTTCGTTGTACATGTGCTCTTCAGAGGAGGGGAGATAAGGCCCTCGCTAAGTACTCTGCTCCAGAGCAAGCTTTCCTCTAGCTTCTGATTTCCAGAGAACTTCCCTTCTCCTTCCGTATTGCCTTCCTTTAGGTAACGACCCACGACTTCAGTATCAGACTTATACCATGCTTAGCTGTAGCACAGATAGATTAAAGACACTACTCTGGATCTCACAAACTGGTCAGAAGAATAACAGTAGAGTGTTTGAAATGGGGAGTGGTGGGTAAAATCAAATCTCTGTTGACAGCAGCTATTCTACTCAAGTACTAAGTATTGGTGTCTTGCAGGTAAGGGCCAAAGTAGGGTGGGAGGTTGGAGGTTAGGAAAAAGTTTGAAAAGAATGGGTGAGCATTATCAATGTCCTAAAAAGCAATAACTAAGGGTTCCTTTATCTCTACTCAACTTATAACAAGATGAGAGAAAGAAGATTCACTCTGACTCTAAACCAAAACCAATTTTATAATACTTATTAGAGAAAAGTTAAATATTCATACAAACTTCATTAATATTTATTAACATCTTTACTAGAGTATAATTGCTTTACAATGGTGTGTTAGTTTCTGCTTTATAACAAAGTGAATCAGCCATATGTATACATATATCCTCATATCCCTTCCCTCTTGCGTCTCCCTCCCACCCTCCCTATACCACCCCTCTAGGTGGTCACAAAACACCGAGCTGATCTCCCTGTGCTATGTGGCTGCTTCCCACTAGTTATCTATTTTACATTTGGTAGTGTATATATGTCCATGTCACTCTCTCACTTCATCCCAGCTTACCCTTCCCCCTCCCCGTATCCTCAAGTCCATTCTCTACGTCTGTGACTTTATTCCTGTCCTGCCCCTAGGTTCTTCAGAACCATTTTTTTTTCAGATTCCATTTATATGTGTTAGCATATGGTATTTGTTTTTTTTTTCTGACTTACTTCACTCTGAATGACGGTCTCTAGGTCATTCTACCTCACTACAAATAACTCAGTTTTATTTCTTTTATGGCTGATTAGTATTCCATTGTGTATATGTGCCACATCTTCTTTATCCATTCATCTGTTGATGGACACTTAGGTTGCTTCCATGTCCTGGCTATTGTAAATAGAGCTGCAATGAACATTGTGGTACATGACTCTTTTTGAATTATGGTTTTCTCCGGGCATATGCCCAGTAATGGGATTGCTGGGTCATATGGTAGTTCTATTTGTAGTTTTTTAAGGAACCTCCATAATGTTTTCCATAGTGGCTGTATCAATTTACATTCCCACTAACAGTGCAAGAGGTTTCTCTTTTCTCCACACCCTCTCCAGCATTTATTGTTTGTGGATTTTTTGGTGATGGCCATTCTGACTGGTGTGAGGTGATATCTCATTGTAGTTTTGATTTGCATTTCTCTAATGATTAGCGATGTTGAGCATCCTTTCATGTGTTTGTTGGCAACGTGTATATCTTCTTTGGAGAAATATCTATTTAGGTCTTCTGCCCATTTTTGGATTGGGTTGTTTGTTTTTTTGATATTGAGCTGCATGAGTTGCTTATATGTTTTGCAGATTAATCCTTTGTCAGTTGCTTCATTTGCAAATGTTTTCTCCCATTCTGAGGGTTGTCTTTTCTTCTTGTTTATGGTTTCCTTTGCTGTGTAAAAGCTTTTAAGTTTCATTAGGTCCATTTGTTTATTTTTGTTTTTATTTCCATTTCTCCAGGAGGTGGGTCAAAAAGGATCTTGCTGTGATTTATGTCACAGAGTGTTCTGCCTATGTTTTCCTCTAAGAGTTTGATGGTGTCTGGCCTTACATTTAGGTCTTTAATCCATTTTGAGTTTATTTTTGTGTATGGTGTTAGGGAGTGTTCTAATCTCATTCTTTTACATGTAGCTGTCCAGTTTTCCCAGCACCACTTATTGAAGAGGCTGCCTTTTCTCCGCTGTATATTCTTTCCTCCTTTATCAAAGATAAGTTGACCACATGTGGATGGATTTATCTCTGGGCTTTCTATCCTGTTCCATTGATCTATATTTCTGTTTTTGTGCCAGTACCATACTGTCTTGATTACTGTAGCCTTGTAGTATAGTCTGAAGTCAGGGAGCCTGATTCCTCCAGCTCCATTTTTCTTTCTCAAGCTTGCTTTGGCTATTCAGGGTCTTTTGTGTTTCCTTACAAATTGTGAAATTTTTTATTCTAGTTCTGTGAAAAATGCCAGTGGTAGTTTGCTAGGGATTGCATTGAATCTGTAGATTGCTTTGGGTAGTAGAGTCATTTTCACAATGTTGATTCTTCCAATCCAAGAACATGGTATATCTCTCCATCTATTTGTATCATCTTTAATTTCTTTCATCAGTGTCTTACAATTTTCTGCATACAGGTCTTTTGTCTCCTTAGGTAGGTTTATTCCTAGATATTTTATTCTTTTTGTTGCAATGGTAAATGGGAGTGTTTTCTTAATTTCACTTTCAGATTTTTCATCATTAGTGTACAGGAATGCAAGAGATTTCTGTGCATTAATTTTGTACCTGATACTTTACCAAATTCATTGATTAGCTCTAGTAGTTTTCTCATAGCATCTTTAGGATTCTCTATGTATAGTATCATGTCATCTGCAAACAGTGACAGCTTTACTTCTTCTTTTCTGATTTGGATTCCTTTTATTTCTTTTTCTTCTCTGATTGCTGTGGCTAAAACTTCCAAAACTATGTTGAATAAGAGTGGTGAGAGTGGGCACCCTTGTCTTGTTCCTGGTCTTAGTGGAAATGGTTTCAGTTTTTCACCATTGAGGACAATGTTGGCTGTGGGTTTGTCATATATGGCCTTTATTATGTTGAGGAAAGTTCCCTCTATGCCTACTTTCTGCAGGGGTTTTATCCTAAATGGGTGTTGAATTTTGTCAAAAGCTTTCTCTGCATCTATTGAGATGATCATATGGTTTTTCTCCTTCAATTTGTTAATATGGTGTCTCACATTGATTGATTTGCATATATTGAAGAATCCTTGCATTCCTGGAATAAACCCCACTTGATCATGGTGTATGATCCTTCTAATGTGCTGTTGGATTCTGTTTGCTAGTATTTTGTTGAGGATTTTTGCATCTATGTTCATCAGTGATATTGGCCTGTAGTTTTCTTTCTTTGTGACATCCTTGTCTGGTTTTGGTATCAAGGTGATGGTGGCCTCGTAGAATGAGTTTGGGAGTGTTCCTCCGTCTGCTATATTTTGGAAGAGTTTGAGAAGGATAGGTGTTAACTCTTCTCTAAATGTTTGATAGAATTCACCTGTGAAGCCATCTGGTCCTGGGCTTTTGTTTGTTGGAAGATTTTTTATCACAGTTTCAATTTCAGTGCTTGTGATTGGTCTGTTCATATTTTCTATTTCTTCCTGATTCAGTCTCTGCAGGTTGTGCATTTCTAAGAATTTGTCCATTTCTTCCAGGTTGTCCATTTTATTAGCATAGAGTTGCTTGTAGTAATCTCTCATGATCCTTTGTATTTCTTCATTGTCAGTTGTTACTTCTCCTTTTTCATTTCTAATTCTGTTGATTTGAGTATTCTCCCTTTTTCTCTTGATCAGTCTGCCTAATGGTTTATCAGTTTTGTTTATCTTCTCAAAGAATCAGCTTTTAGTTTGTTGATCTTTCTTATTGTTTCCTTCATTTCTTTTTCATTTATTTCTGATCTGACGTTTATGATTTCTTTCTTTTGTTAACTTTGGGTTTTTTTGTTCTTCTTTCTCTAATTGCTTTAGGTGTAAGGTTAGGTTGTTTATTTGAGATGTTTCTTGTTCCTTGAGGTAGGATTGTGTTGCTATAAACTTCCCTCTTAGAACTGCTTTTGCTGCATCCCATAGGTTTTGGGTCATCGTGTTTTCATTGTCATTTGTTTCTAGGTATTTTTTTGTTTTCCTCTTTGATTTTTTCAGTGATATTTTGGTTATTTAGTAGTGTATTGTTGAGCCTCCATGTGTTTGTAGTTTTTACAGATTTTTTCCTGTAATTGATATCCAGTCTCATAGCATTGTGGTCAGAAAAGTTACTTAATATAATTTCAATTTTCTTAAATTTACCAAGGCTTGATTTGTGACCCATGATATGTTCTATCCTGGAGAATGCTCCATGAGCACCTGAGGAGAAACTGTATTCTGTTGTTTTTGGATGGAATGTCCCATAACTATCAATTAAGTCCATCTTGTTTAATGTGTCACTTAAAGCTTGTGTTTTGTTATTTAGTTTTGGATGATCTGTCCATTGGTGAAAGTGGGGTGCTAAAGTCCCCTACTATGATGTGTTACTGTCGATTTCCCCTTTTATGGCTGTTAGTATTTGCCTTATGTATTGAGGTGGTCCTATGTTGGGTGCATGAATATTTACAATTGTTATATCTTCTTCTTGGATTGATCCTTTGATCATTATGTAGTGTCCTTCTTTGTCTCTTGTAATAGTCTTTATTTTACAATCTATTTTTTCTGATATGAGTATTGCTACTCCAGCTTTCTTTTGATTTCTATTTGCATGGAATATCTTTTTCTTTCCCCTCACTTTCAGTCTGTATGTGTCCCTAGGTCTGAAGTGGGTCTCTTGTAGACGGCATATATATGGGTCTTGTTTTTGTTTCCATTCTGCCAGTCTGTGTCTTTTGGTTGGAGCATTTAATTCATTTACATTTAAGGTAGTTTTCAATGTGTATGTTCCTATTACCATTTTCCTAATTGTTTTGGGTTTGTTTTTGTAGGTCTTTTTCTTCCCTTATGTTTCCTGCCTAGAGAAGTTCCTTTAGCATTTGTTGTAAAGCTGGTTTGGTGGTGCTGAATTCTCTTAGCTTTTGCTTGTTTGTAAATGTTTTAATTTCTCCATTCAATCTGAATGAGATCCTTGCTGGGAAGAGTAATCTTGGTTGTAGGTTTTTCCATTTCATCACTTTAAATATGTCCTGCCACACCGTTCTGGCTTGCAGAGTTTCTGCTGAAGGATCAGCTGTTAACCTTATGGGGATTCCCTTGTAAGTTATTTGTTGCTTTTCCGCTGCTGCTTTTAATATTTTTTCTTTGTATTTAATATGTGATAGTTTGATTAATGTGTGTCTTGGCATGTCTCTCCTTGGATTTATTGTGTATGAGACTCTCTGTTCTTCCTGGACTTGATTGACTATTTCCTTTCCCATATAAGGGAAGTTTTCAACTATAATCTCTTCAAATATTTTCTCAGTCCCCTTTTCTTTTCTCTTCTTCTGGGACCCCTATAATTCAAATGTTGGTGAGTTTAATATTGTCCCAGAGGTCTCTGAGACTGCCCTCAATTCTTTTCATTCTTTTGTCTTTATTCTGCTCTGCAGTAGTTATTTCCACTATTTTATCTTCCAGGTTACTTATCCGTTCTTCTGCCTCAGTTATTCTACTGTTGACTCCTTCTAGAGAATTTTTAATTTCATTTATTGTATTTTTCATCATTGTTTGTTTGCTCATTAGTTCTTCTAGGTCCTTGTTAAATGTTTCTTGTATTTTCTCCATTCTATTTCCAAGATTTTAGATCATCGTTACTATCATTACTCTGATTTCTTTTTCAGGTAGACTGCCTATTTCCCCTTCATTTGTTTGGTCTGGTGGGTTTTTACCTTGCTCCTTCATCTGCTGCATATTTCTGTGTCTTCTCATTTTTCTTAACTTACTGTGTTTTGGGTCTCCTTTTCATAGGCTGCAGGTTCGTAGTTCCCGTTGTTTTTGGTGTCTTCCCCCGTGGGTAAGGTTGGTTCAGTGGGTTGTGTAGGCTTCCTTGTGTAAGGGACTGGTGCCTGTGTTCTGGTGGATGAGGCTAGATCTTGTCTTTCTGGTGGGCAGGACAGCGTCTGATGGTGTGTTTTGAGGTGTCTGTGAACTTATTTTGATTTTAGGTAGCGTCTCTGCTAATGGGTGGTGTTGTGTTCCTGTCTTCCTAGTTGTTTGGCATGGGGTGTTCCACAGTTTAGCTTGCTGGTCTTTGAGTGGAGGTGGGTATAGTGTTGAGTTGGAGATCTCTGGAAGAGCTCTCACTGATTGATATTTCAAGGGGCCGGGAGGTCTCTGGTGGACCAATGTCCTGAACTCAGCTCTCCCACCTCAGAGGCTCAGGCCTGACACCTAGCTGGAGCACTAAGATCCTGTCAGCCACATGACTCAGAAGAAAAGGGAGAAAAGAAAAAGAAAAAAAGTTATTAAATAAAAAATTTTAAAAATATTATTAAAATAAAATCAAAAAGTAATTTTTAAAAAAGGAAGAAGAGAGCAGCCAAACCAATAAACAAATCCACCAATGATAGCAAGCGCTAAAACCTATACTAAAAAAAAAGAGGCAGACAGAATCTTAGGACAAATGGTCAAAGCAAACCTATACAGACAATATCACACAAAGAAGCATATACACACATACTCACAAAAAGAGAAAAAGGAAAAAATATATATATATATATAAAGGAAGAGAGCAACCAAATCAATAAACAAATCTACCAATGATAATAAGCTCTATTTTTTTTTTTTTGCGGTACACGGGCCTCTCTCTGTTGTGGCCTCTCCTGTTGTGGAGCACAGGCTCCGAACGCGCAGGCTCAGCAGCCATGGCTCACGGGCCCAGCCGCTCCGTGGCATGTGGGATCTTCCTGGACCAGGGCATGAACCCGTGTCCCCTGCATCGGCAGGCGGACTCCCAACCACTGCACCACCAGGGAAGCCAGTAATAAGCTCTAAATACTAAACTAAGATAAACATGAAAGTAGAAACAAATTAGATGCAGAAAGCAAACCCCAAGTCTACAGTTGCTCCCGAAGTCCACTGCCTCAGTTTTGGGATGATCTGTTGTCTACTCAGGTATCCCACAGACGCAGGTACATCAGGTTGAATGGGGGGATTCAATGCTCTGCTCCCGGGTCTGCCCGGAGAGGTTTCCCTTCTCTTCTTTGTTTGCACAGCTCCTGGGGTTCAGCTTTGGATTTGGCCCCGCCTCTTCATGTAGGTCACCCTCTGGCATCTGTTCTTCACCCAGACAGACAGGAGGGAGTTAAAGGAGCAGCTGATTCAGGGGCTCCGGCTCACTCAGGCCAGGAGGAGGGAGGGGTACGGTAATTATATGGAATGCGGGGCAAGCCTGCGGGGGCAGAGGCCAGCGTGATGTTGTAACAGCCTGAGGCACGCCATGTGTTCTCCCGGGGAAGTTGTCCCTGGATCATGGGATCTTGGCAGTGGTGTGCTGCACAGGCTCTCGGGAGGGGAGGTGTGGATAGTGACCTGTGCTTGCACACAGGATTCTTGGTCGCTGCAGCAGCAGCATTAGAGTTTCATGCCCATCTCTGGTGTCCACGCTGATAGCCGTGGCTCGTACCTGTCCCTGGAGCTTGTTTAAGCAGTTCATTAATATTTTTATAACATCCTCCTGTGCATTTCCCTAGGTATTCTTCTTCTGCTCAGGGTCTATGTTTTAGTTAAATGTTTGTATATTTTTAAGTATATATTAAAATATTTTGTTAAAAAGATGTCCTAGTAGATCTTTTAATGGTATTTGATAGGCACAAAAACACCATTTTTTTGTTGTTATTGTTCAAACATCAATTTCCCCAGTTGGCATTTATTTCACCCTTGGTTGTAATTGCAATGATCGTTATTAAATCACTTTATATAAAATAGAGACCATGCAGCAGCAGCTCTTCCTGAGCATTACTGTGTCACAGGAATAAGTTGAAGCAATGTAGTAGTGAACCAGAATGCTCCAATCACACTTGCATGTCGAATCTAATCTTCCTCTTGAAAAGGTTGTTTCACTTGAGTAATAGATGTTTGGAAACCATGTTCTGCCTCCTCGTTTCTCAGCTCCACACATGTGTTCATCCAGACATGGGTCAAGTTATTATTTCAGGTCCAAATTACTTTGGTGAAAGCTAAATTACTTGCAAGAGACAGGCAAAAAGACTGCCCTGATGTCTGCTTTGCCCAGGCAGAAGAATCTACAAATAAATACACTCAAGTATAGTAAAGGACCCTATATATTGTTCTCAAGCTGGTGTCCATTACTGTCCTAAGGGGGGGAAAACTTATGGAAAACTGTCTTTAAGAACCTTGTGCTTGGGCTTCCCTGGTGGTGCAGTGGTTGAGAGTCCGCCTGCCGATGCAGGGGACACGGGTTCGTGCCCCAGTCCGCGAAGATCCCACATGCCGTGGAGCGGCTGGGCCTGTAAGCCATGGCCGCTGAGCCTGCGCGTCCGGAGCCTGTGCTCCGCAACGAGAGAGGCCACAGCAGTGAGAGGCCCGCGTACAGCAAAGAAAAAAAGAACCTTGTGCTTGAGGAGTTGTCTGTCTGTTTATGTTCCTCTTAACTGAGTGGTTCACAGTGGGATTGTCAGTATCTCCTCAGCCTGGTAATCAGGTGTGGGGACTCTGAGGTATTTCCCAACCTCTCAATAATGCACAGTGAACTCTGTTGGAGGTTGTAGCAGTTCTCATGTAAGTAGATACTCCCTCACTTCCATTTTTCTCTTTGTTCAGTTCCCACATTCTACTTCCTTTAGCCTGTCTTAAAGTTACCAATATCTGATATCTCCAGTCCTCTCCCTAATGCAACTCCAGACATCCCAGTATGAGAAAGTGGTCCTAGCCCTTGGCCCGTCTTCTGGTGGTGTAAAACTTGATGCCTTGGAAAGCTTTTCTGCCTTACAATGCTGTTTGGTAAAGAACGATTTTCTTTAGGTTTTTAAGTCTTCTTTATTAATTCTACTTAACCTTTTCATCCCAGAAAAAGCCCAGCCCCGCCGCCCATTAGCATTAGGTGCTGCTTTTACCTCGTCACACTAAGGATGTTCAGGTTTGCAGACCGTCACGTTTTTAAACATCTTCTTTTCTTCTTCCTCCTCTTCTTTTCAAAAAAAAAGTATTAAACAAAATGCATCTCCTCCTAGTGGTAGCACAAGGGAAATCACAAGCTCACTGTATTATACCACTGTGACAGAATGTCATTTCAATTGCCTTATTAACCATATGAAAAAATATATCACAACAGTGAGAAAACTTCTCAGTTATCTATATCTTCCCCCTTAGGCTATTGTCATGAACCACTGGCATACTAAGGAGAGTGTACTAATTCAGTTGTCAGCTGCCTCACCTATTAAAAAGGGGGGAAATACCAGCAACAAACTTGAAACCCATAATAAGGGTGGTGAAGAGGTCTGAATAGCTCTGTCCACTTGTAGTCCTGAATTAAACACTCTCTCAGAAATGTGCCATTTGAACTGTCAGAGAGAACGCTGCTGACACCCACATCTCGCTTGGTAATGAAGCATTAACAGTGTTGTGAAAGCAGCTTTCCCCGGCTGCATTTGGGGAACATGAGACTGGACGCTCATGCTTGAAGTTTTCAAGTGGAGTGTAAGTATCATTTACCTCATGTTCTTTTTATAAGAAGGAGTTAAGTAATGAGAAAGCTATGAAAGTGTACAGGTCTGGAAGTCAGATCAGGGGTTTTGGGGAAGCCAGAAAACAGCAGATTTTATGAGACCTGAACCAGTGTGCCAAGTGGAAAATTTAAATTTTCTAGTTTTTGGCCAGATTTTGGAGATATACTGAACTTTTAAACCTGATTTCTGAAAGCCCTTGCTGTGTCACCCTAGGAAAATACTAAGAGTTTATTAAATGATGTCCAGTCTAAGTATGCATTGGATTTATAGGTCACTGAATATGGGAGGAAGAGGTATAACTGATGACTTAAGTGTATATCAGACCTACTTTTCCATAAACTATTAAAGCCACACTCTGTACAGTAAAAATGACTTTTAAGCTTTAGGTGATGTATATTGGAGCAATATTTTATATGATAAAACATGAGCCTGCTGAAAGAAGAACACTATACTAGTCATAGTACTCCTTTAACTCACACAAGGATAATGAGGTTGAGTATGAAGTAATATAGCTTATCTTTTACAGAGAAGCAAAATATTACCCAGAGTAAATGTGTCTCATCGGCAGTCATATACCTAATGAGTATCAACAGATGATTTGAACCCAGGACTGACTCCAGAATGCTCGGGTTTTCCTCTGTACCACATTGGAGAGGAAATCAGTATAATGGGTTTTGCCCTTGAATCCTTTTTCTGTCTCTTACTTTTCTTACTTTTAGGAATTTTCCATCACTTAAGTGTAAATATTATTAACTCCTTGTATGTGTTACCATTAAATTTTTAAAAATTTAATACAGATTCCACTTAAAGGATTCTGGCTGAGAAAACATGCCAAAGCTGTTTAACAGCTCTGATATGGTCTTTCAAACTCATTTTAAAAATAAACCTGGGGAGACTATCATTGAGTGAAAGAATGCAATGAAGAACATAAAATGTGCAGCATTTCCTTCCTCCAGCTTTTATGTCTTTCCTGTCAAGGGTTTTACCCTAGAGTTTGTCTCTAAGGTGCTGCCCTTGCTACCGCTTCATAAGTTATTCTGTCTCCGTCCCATTGCTAGTTTGCATCTTCCCTCTGTCCCTCAGTTTAAATTTAAAAAAAAAAATGAATGTGATGGGCCCAGCATGTCTAGGAGACCCTAGAAAGCCTACGGATTGGTTGCCCTTGGGTCAGATAAACACCCTTAATTCAATTGGCTTAGCAAGGGGTGAGGCCTGCGGGTGGGCAGATTCAGAATGGGGCCTGAGCTGACCGGCATGTGAAAAACTATGAAGGGCCTTATAAGCTATGAAAAGTATCTTCATTTTAATTCCTTGGTAGAAAAAGGACATTGAACCCTTTAGTACGTCAACATATCACAATTATGTTTTGGGAATACTCACCACAGTGAGTAAGTCTTGGCATAAAATACATTTGTTGGTCCTCATAGAGTAAGTTATTTTTGCTGGATCCTGACCTCTAGGGATATCAATAGATAAAAATCCTATATGAGAAGTTGAAGAGTGGCATGGATAAAATCTTGGTCTCTGAAGTCATGATATAGATCTGGATTTGAATACTTTACCTACTACTTAGATGGATGTCTTTCCTAAGTGCTTGATGCCTGTTTCCTCATTCTTAAAATCATAAAACACAACCTTTCATAAGATTTTTGTGAGGGCATGTAAAAATATTTAAAGTAATGCTTGTGAAGAACCTAATACTATCGAGAAAAGTAAGAGAAGATAAGGTTTCTGGGGCATGCTGATTCTTCTACCTTGGAAAAATAAGAACAATAATAATAATTATACATTTCAGTTACATTCTTGATTTCAATTTTAAATATTCATAATAATTCTCTAAGGAAACCAGATTTGATATGGTTTAATTCCAGCTTTGCCATTACTTGCTGACCAAGAGCAAGTCCCCTCTGATTCTTAGTTTCTTCATCTGTAAAATGGTGATAAAAGAAATTACCTTTAAAGAATACCATGAAAGTAAAGATAGAAAACATCTAATATTCTAATAAGCTCAGAGCACTTAACATGTCCCTCACAGCACATAGGCTAGCTAGTCTTGGGTATCTCTGGAATTTTCTTAATTCCATCTCCCAAATCCATTACCAACACTTTATTTTGCATTCTTTTTTGCTTTCCCAACAGGTTCATAATGGCTCTCTCTAGAGCCCTGGATATAGAGAGAAGGGGTGTGTGTGTGTGTATGTGTAGGTGTGTAGGAGATGGTCAGTCCTCACATATAATTCAGTCTCCTGAGTGAGTATCCTCAATATCACTCCCTGCTTGCAACCTTGGAGACTGTGACAAGAATCACTTTTTAGCTTCCCTTTCAAGCAGAGAGCAGGGGACATGGCCTAGTCAAGAATGGGTACTCCCTTGGGCGCCTGATTGAGAGTTTAATGTGGTGAGGTTTGAAAGGGTTAATAATCAAGGTATTGGGGTGATGATAAGATAAAGTAGTAGAGTTCTGGGAAGTGCAAACTTGGAGCCTGATACTAAGGTGGAGGTCAAAATAAACCAAGAAAGGAGATAGCAACTCCAGATATGGGGCTGTAGAGTAAGGTTGCTTCTCTTGTACTTACTCTGTGGTACTGGGGTGTAGGCATGTTGCTTCTTCATGTTCTGTTGTTTAATAGCTCAGGTCATAGTGTTGTGTACCGTTTGCATTTCTGTTTACTCATTTTTTTTTGCTTTACCCAGTGTTGGAACAACTGTTCTATTTTCCACGCCTTACGTACATCTTTACTTCTGATCCCTGTTCTCTGACTTGATGCTTTGCTCCTACAATCCATTTGAATTGGGAAATTTTATAGGTACCACATCCACCAGCCACCTTCCCACTATTGTAGTCTTTTTTTTTTTTTTGCGGTACGCGGGCCTCTCACTGTTGTGGCCTCTCCCGTTGCGGAGCGCAGGCTCTGGACGCGCAGGCTCAGTGGCCATGGCTCACGGGCCCAGCCGCTCCGTGGCATGTGGGATCCTCCCGGACCGGGGCACGAACCCGTGTCCCCTGCATCGGCAGGCGGACTCCCAACTACTGCGCCACCAGGGAAGCCCCCACTATTGTAGTCTTAAAGATCTAATCTCAGAAAGGTCATACTTTCTTATATTTTATCAGTGGTGCACAGTTGCCCAAGAGAGTAATGCTAATATCATCTAAACGGTCATATAATCATTTGAATAGTGGCCAGTCTAAGCCCGAGTTTCTCCATGTGACCCACTGACTGACCAGCAGCTTTAGCATCACATGAGAATATTGAATATGAAACCTAGAGTGGGAATAGCCATCTGTATTTTAATAAGCCCTCCAGGTGATTCTTGATACCCACTAACGTTGGAGAACTGTGGTTTGGATTACGGATTGAGGAGGCCCATAGCATGGGTTGAAAGATTTATCTGTTGGCCTTGATTTCCTTCCTTTCTAGAACTCAATCATTATAGTTCTCGTCTGTTTCTTAAAGGCTTGCTTTTGCCTAGTAAAATTTAGCTATCTTTGGAAAGGATAATAGATTAAGCTGACAGTAATTTATAATTTTATATGAATTTGTTTATATTATCTTTTCCTCATAACAGCTTTGGTAGTAGCTAATTTGCAAACATCATTTAAAAGAGTGGATAGCTGTACAGCATAAATTAACACAACATTGTAAATCAACTATACTTCAATGAAAAAGAAAATAAGAGTAGATAATCCAAAACAGCCACATGTCTTTTATTTTGATGAAATGTATCCTATCTTTGACAAAAGCCCAATATCTTAAAAATTAGAAACATAACTCATGGAATATTACATTATAATAACTTTAAATTTATTTGTATTTATATAAATTTTTGTGTGAAGACACTATGTAATTGTACTTACTAAAATCTCCAGTTCAGAGAAGTACTAGTTATAATTTAGGAAAACTGAAACCACTGGTATTATTTCTGAGAGATTTTTTTTCAGATAGAAATAATCAAGGGGTACAACTAAGTTTAGCTAAAGTCTTACTGATATTTGAGGTCCTCAATTTAGGATGACTAACAGCCCATGTTGTGGAAATGTTTTGGAGGAAAACATATAGAAAAATTAAGTATCGGGTAGGTTTTAACATAAATGTTTCAGAAATTGTACTGAGAGTTCTAATTGCTAAATTATCAGAAGGCAGAATGCTGGAGTAGAAAACAGGATGTATGGTGCCTAGGGAAACATAGGCTATACCACGAGCTCTGCTGATAATGCTATGTATGACCTTGGTAAAATCAGTTAAATCTCTGGACCTTAGACCTATCACGTGTAAAAGGAAGAGTTGGACTAGATGATCTCAAAATGTTTCTCTAGATCAATAATTCTGTTAATAACTACCATTTAATCTTTAGAAAAAGTTGAAAACAACTTATATAGAGAAAAGCTAAGCCTTCAAGAAGGTATAAAGCTTTTCCAAGGTTATGCCATTAGAAAATAGCAGAACTGGGATTCAAACCAGGTGTTTGATCACATTGGCAGCCTATTTAACCCATTTGTGACCTAGACTTGTGTTTTTCCTCTTACATTTGAAAGAAAGCGTCATTTAATTATACAAAAATCATTTAATACTTATACCTCACAAGACAGTCATACATTGTGGACCTGCCTTGAGAATATGAGAGAATTCCACATTCTATCAATTTATTTTAATATTTGTTTATTGAGAATACTTAAATAAGTATACATGATTCATTTCAATTTCACAGAAACTATTTTGAGTTATTATTTTTTATATTTTATATTGCCTTTGCATTGATATATAATCAAGAATTGATTGTTTCACTGTCCTATAATTATATATTTCTATTGCTCTATTTTAAAATGGCTTGCTGGGTAACTCTTTAGATAATTTATTAGGGCAAGAACTTACTAATGTTGGAGAATGATTCATTTAGCCAACCCTCTGCAAAACCCAACTGGGTTTTCTCTCCAAGATTTAATAATATTATACGTTGGCCACTGAATTTTGTGTCAGAAATCTGGACTTTAAATAAAAGAATCAGCCCTTTAAACTAGGTCTATCTACAGGTAGCTGTTTGGGAGACAAAAAGAGTACTAGAAGATGATTTTTCCTTATCTAATCATCTTCGGTACTTTTATTTCCTCATTTTTCTGTATATCTTTCTCACATGGGTTGTTTGAAAACGACATCCCTTTTTTTAGACTGTAAACTGGCCTCATCAAACTCAACGGTTTTGCATGATTGGGAAATTTTTGCATAAGTGGCCTGTATCAACTCCTTCGTTCCTGCTGATGATCTGGAAGCAGAAGGAAGCTACTTTGGGACACACCCACATTAGTTCACACACACACACACACACACACACACACACACACGCACTGTCTCCCTTTGCTCCCTTTCATCTAGTGAAGTACATTATGGCCTCTTAAAGAGCATTATAAAGCACTAAAACTTTTGACTGAAAGACTGCTCTAAGCTGGGTCTGCATGTAATCCAAGAAGAACTTATTTTTCTGATAGATACAAACAAGACTAAGACTTCCTGTCACATTAATGAAAGTGGAGAGAACTCAGGAAATGCATGCTACCCTCTTAATTGGAAAACTTGGGCCTAAGAATAAAAGTCATTTATATTTTCTTTCTTCTAATGTCCCTGTTGTGTAACTCCATTTTGGGGAGGTAAGAACTTTCAAACTTTTTCTTTTCTCCCGACACACAACTTAAAATAATGAGGTGATTCCATCAAAAACAAAAAAGTCACTATTGCTCTTTAGAAATAAGAGGAATCTTAAGACAAGGTGATAGAAGGAAATTTTCCTTGTTTTGAAAACTATGTGAAGTTTTACAAATTTATAAATATTATATTCTTATCATTATATTAAAAGTGAATTATATTAACATGTCTTTGTGTTGCATGTGCATATCCTAGTTGGTTTTCTCTCGGAGCTGGGTGAAGTTAGGATGGAGCTGACACAGGTAGGTAGAATATTGAGGAAAATAGCATGAGATTCACCAGTTCATCAATATCATTAGCCCTTTTTTAATTTCAAATTTTGTAAATTTTTAAATTTTATTATTTTTTTAAATTTCAATTTTAGGAGAAGAAGTAGTGGTCTATTGTCTCCTGGAATATAAGTCCAGGGACATTTTCCATAACTCTATTCAGTGTGTGATGGTGGTGAGGCCCAGGAACAATGACTGTTCCTTGTTAGTACCAGATCCCTTTACTCTAGTCTGTTGCTGACTGTGCACCTGACTCTACCTGGGGCCTTTCCTCTTATAGCTTGTAAGGGGCACAGCCAAGATTTCAGTCCAGCATCAGAGCTCACATTCTTCCTCACCTCACTGATTAACTCCCGTCAAGGTTAAGTACTCCACCCAGATTATACAGCCAAGTGCAGGGAAAAATAAAGACTATCAATAGGGTGACCATATCATCCGGTTTGGGGAAAAAAAATCTCAATTTAAGTTACTGTCCCTGAATAATTATCAGTACTGTCCCTTCACACTAAAAATTGAGCCAGTTTCAACAAAATTATATCGTTAATTTAGCATTACAATTTAAATAGCAAATTCTCCTGTGCCCATAATTTTTTTCCCTCAACAAATTTATTTATTTTTAAACTTTTTATTTTATATTGGGGTATAGTTGATTCACAATGTTGTGTTAGCGTCAGGTGTACAACAAAGTGATTCAGTCATACATATACATGTATCTATTCTTTTTCAAATTCTTTGCCCATAATTTTTTAACCCCAGTTTGTTTGATGCAAGCAATTTACTTATTAACTAGTTATGATTTTCCCGTGCTCAGCCCATATACAAAAGAATTTGATCTACAGACCAATTAACCTCCCTCTATGGCATCTCACTCAAATCAAATAAAAAACTATTTCCCGTATGAGAAATAAAGAATAGGCCCTAGCAAGGAAGAAAATAATGTATTCTTTGAAAGTACATGGTCAAATTACAAAGAAAAAGAGTTTGGGGTGAGATGAAACAGGGGAGAGGCAGACACATTTTTAGACATGTCATAACATTTACAGTGATTTTAGGTGAAAAGAGCAGTAAATTCCAATAGACTTGAGAAAATTTGCAGCACAGCCGGCCTAGGGAAAAAAAAATCTGTCTTCCACCAAGATCTTGAAAACGACTGTTGTAAAAGGCCTCCTGAAATGTGAAGATGCTGTATATTTTCTTCAGAGTCCTGCATGTGGCCTATGGTTACTTGAGGATTTTCAAAAAAGTATTTAATCTCCTGGGGGAACCCCAATAGTAGCATAGGTTTATGAAGGTGTCTTCAGTAACCCCGGTGCCCTCACTAATTAATACTTGGACTGAATCTGCCGTGGGTTAGTGTCAAGGCTGCTTAATGGAAGTCCAGTTAATGGGGAACAGCACCAAAGGGAGAAGCTCCCTACCCTCAGCTGTCACCTTCCTTTTCCCAACTTTCTCAATGCCTTTCTTTATAAGTTTCTACCTCTAGCCAGTTCTGCCACTTCATGCTTCTTCCATTTTATATAACTTTTTATAAAATGGTCTATGCTTCACTCCTCTTCTTCAAAACTTGCTTACGTTCATCTTCAGGAGTGATTATCGTGTCTTCTTGTGGTGCTGGAGAACCTTTGATGTGGTCATGCTAGAGGCAGGTTCAAAAAACAGGACTGGCTAAAGACACAAGGGGACAAAGGTTATACTTACTGAGATGCTTCTCCCCCATTTCATAACTCCAATGCACATGAACACACACACACACACACACACACACAAGAAATTGTAGCAGATGTATACACCATACACACCAAAGGATAACTCACATACAGAGACTTTTTTAGCCATCATATATATCCAAGTCCCATCATATATATCCTGTACCAGTGCCAACTAAGATGAAATCCATCTATCATTCTTCTTAATCTCAGGGCCTAAGGGGGGGCGACAGAATTCTGATGACGGAAAGAAAGAATTCGTTTTCCATATTCTCCAGTTATTTACTTTGTTAGCTAACACTCCTGTCCTCCTAGTGGGTTTCAAGTTGGGCAAATACATGCCTGAATCTTTGGAGGAGTTGTGGGGACCTGGAGTGGCCGAAGTTCCCAGAGCAGTTGCACTCTGAGCTCTCCTGTTCATAAAGCCCATGGTGCTTTACAAACAGTATTATTTTCTCTACGTGCTATTCCTTAAGGAAAGTTGGCAAGCTTTTCTTGGACTATCCCATTAGTCACCCTAATAATGATTTCAAAGGCATGGGGCTTGGTGAAGAAATCTGGGACTCTTGGAATCAAAAGCATTCAAGACTAGTTCTGGGCAGAAGGAATCTCCTCTAAGGTGTCATGGAATATCCTTTCCACTTCGAGGTACTCATGCACAGAGCGGATCTCCTGCACTTAAAACCGTACCCACAAGTGGCATGTGGGTTTAGACTTCTACCTATTAAAACAATAGCAGTTTCTTATATTTATAGATTTTTATCCAGTTTATAAAGAAATATCCATGTCCCTTAACTCATTTAAGTACTTCCAGGAATCATCTCCAAAACCTGGTTGTGCACTATATTCTCTAATAAAACACAGACCTGCATTTAAAGCAAAGGCAGGGAAGGCAGCTTCTAAGAATGGCTTAGAAGGATACCCTGTTTCCACAGCTGTGGAGTCAGATTATACTGGTGACGTTTTGAGCTTTTCCCAGTGCAAAGCCAACAGCCTATCAACCTATGCAGTCACAGAGGTGGCCCTTGACAAATAAATATTAACTGAATAAATTCACTTTGGGTAAGAAAGAGCAGAACTGTGACCTTTCTCTTCAACAAGTTTCTCATCCATGAAATATAAAGAAAATTTGCTCAGTTGGACTTTGTACAAGATATTCTCTGCTGCCTGGTGTAAACTAGAACAGGAAGAGAATTCAGGCGAAGAATAATAGGGTCTCGACTCCGATTGAATTATTTTCACCTCTGCCCAGAGAGAACATCATCCTAGGAGAAAAAGGGATTAATCAGACCAAGTGCTTTGAACATACCAACAGCTTAATGAATGTGAACTGATAGATTCTTAGCTATGGGAGAGAGCATGAGGTCACCTGGCTTTATCCCTGCTTCCCTGCAGGACCGCACTGAAACCTCTTCCTAAAAACCAGGGTAGATGCTGAATTCTAAGCCAAAATGTAGAATGAACAGTACAGAATTGCTGAACCCAGATTCGTATTAAACTCATTCTTGTTCTTTTGTTAAAACCCAAACTTAAAAAAAAAAAGATAAGACCACTTGAATACATTTAAATGTGGAGATTTTATTTTCTTGAATATGAACAAAATAGGAATATGCTTTCTGAAAGATGCCTGAGTTGATCCAGTATTTATTTGTTTCAAGAAGAATTATAGTCTTTGAGATAAAAGAATTTCTAGCCTCCAACAGTAATATTTACTAGGGCTTCATGCACACAATAATTCTGTGTATTTAAATTAAATAGCCCTGATGCGTTTTGAACACATTTTCTTTCCTTCAAAAGGAGTGATCCTTTTCTATGTCATTCTTTTCCATGAGAATTTCCACAAAGTATCCCCTTTTATGCTATAAAATAATAATTTCTTACACTTTATTTTCTATCAAGTTACAGAATTATTGTCAATTACACTTGCAGTTTTTAAACAATCTACTTAAAATTTAAAAAATTTGTGTGAGTGTAGCAGAAGAGTATCAGATAGGTCCATAATTCAGAATAAAGCTTCCCCTGATACCTGCACCCCAACTACTAATACCCTGATTCATCCTTGTCCTGTTGAAGATGAGGAAACACAGGTTTATGGAGGGAAAAGTCACACATGACATTGACCATGGAGACAGAAACAGAAGATTTACTCCTGAGTTCTACCACTATTAATCTCATTAAGTAGTACTGCCTTTAAATGCTCCATGCATTGTTGTACTTTTAAAATTTTAACAATGTGACTTTATTATCTCGTCAAAATTAAATTAAACAAAAACTTCATATTTAGTTATAACATGTCAAATCAAAATCAGTTTCAAAACTCTGGGAAAAAACCACAACAATAAAACAACAGTGCACTTTGGATCTCTTTACGTTATAAGCGATAGTCATTCCGAACATTTCTTTCCTCTTAGTCACATAGGACATTTATATAATTTCTTCAGCGTTACAATAGAATTACTCCTCCGAGAAACCCCATACTATGAGAACGTATTCAAGTTAACTGAGCTGGCAGATGACCTTAATATACGAAATATATTGATACAACAACCACTTACTTTCCTGACCGATGAAGCTGATTAAAGAAGTAGAACAGAGAATTTATGAGGGGAAAACATCCAGGCAGCTTAGACCCATGCTGTGGGAGTTGGAGTCAAAATAATCGAACCTACCTCATTCACTTTGTTTAATTTTTTCCTCTGATGGCATTATTTTATTCTCATCGCATTGGTCAAGACTTTATTTCACTAGGTTTAGTTGTTTTCCATTCTTATTGATGTGAAGTACCAAGATCCAAATATTCATTCTTACAGAGAAAAGACCACCTGTAAGCATCGTTTTCACAAGGTCACAAGTCTGTGGTTTCTCGTCCATCTGCAATCTCCAGCTCTTCAGAGCCTGTCTCACTTGCTTTATTTCCTGCAAGTCCCTCACATGATGCCTGCTGCATGGTAGGTGTTCAGTAAATATACGTTAAGCGAACCAATGCTGCTCATTAGAGTAACCCCTCATTTACAAGCTATGTGAACATGAGTTACTGTCTCACTTAAACAGGTCAGCTAAATATCTTATTTCTCCCAGAAGTTGTCCTTTATTTACTAAATTAGCCAGACCATCCAAAGTTGGTATGCCAAATATATATAACCTTAGTCACCTTAAGTAATGGATCTCCTAAGGAGAAATCGTGACTTTCAGCAGATACTTGTAGTGGTAAATGAAATGTTGAGCAAAGTGCAGATTTCGACATCAGAAACACCTTGATTTAAATTCCAGCTCCCAGATTACTTAGCCACCTGACCATGAAAGCGTTACTTAACTTCTCGGAGCCTGATTCCTCATTTGTAGTAATAACTGGCTTTCAGAATTTATTAAGCATTGCATCAATATCAGGAGGTCCAGTATAGTGCCTGAAGCATGGGACGCCTTACTCATAGGCAACTATTACTGTTTCTAAATTTCACGTTGTACACAATACTACAAACCTGCCTCTCGAGGGGAAAGTATTAAATTTTATAATAACTACCATTTATTTAAACTGAAAATGTACGAAAATAAATCCCTGCTAGACTGAAATACAGTCTACAACATTCAGTTTAAATATACAAATCAGAACAGCAGAAGTTAACAGTTAGTTGAAATATAAAATAGAATGTCTCCATCTCCATGCTGCCTCTCTTAATTCTTTTGGGACCATTTGGTATTATTTAGTAAGTCCTGAAGTTCCATAGAGTAAGAAATTGGGGGACTTCTGGGGAATGGGGAAGCAGCACAAGTAGATATGAATCTGGCCAGCTTCTCCTTGGCCCATTTACACTCTCTGGATGTCAGTAGTTGAAGGTCCCCAAGTCATAGTGATGCCAGGTAAGACTTGAAGAGAAATAGTTTCTACCACAAAAGCTGGAAAGAAATTTTTAAAAATTGGTCCCTATGATTTGGTTGACAGATAGTTGCTTTTGTGTGTTTTTCACTCACTCATTTGTTCATCCTTAACAAAGATTACTCAGTGCCTAATACATGAAGATGTTGAAATCAATGCTGGAACATGAAACTAATTTTACCGTTACGCAGTTTATAATATAATGAGGGGAGGGGAGATTTATAATCAGGAATACTTAAGATAGTATGGATGCATTCGTTTAATAAATGCAGGTTAGGTTCTCTTTGGCCTTCATGTTTTGTAAAAGAGGAGATTTCAGTTTGGTCAAAATATAGCCTTTGCTGCTTGTAAAGTGAGGTCAGCAAATTACAGTGACATATTATGTCTTGGATTTGCAATTCACAATGTGCCTACATTGAAAATCTCTGGTTTTTATGGTTGTGCTGAGATGGCTGTAATTTTTTTCTAAATTCCTTTGATATTGGTAAATTGTTTTCTCCCCGGATGAGTGGAGAGGTCAGTATAGAAGTAAATTGTTTGGAATCTTTAAATGCTTTCCCAAGTAGAAGGAAATGAAAAGGCAGAAAAGCTTTCACAGACTGAGAAATCACAAGCGGATCGTCTTTGGTGGTGGTAGTGACCATTGTTGTAACTAACATTTACTGAGCTCTTATTACGTTAATTACAGAAATCAGTATATACACGGGTGTCCTCGCATCACCCCTGTGAGGTGAGGCTTCCTAATTTTATTTCTGCTTTGCAGGTGGAGTAACTGAGGTTTAGAGAGATTATGTTATTTTCCCACAGCCCTGCCGTTGGTGGCCGTGGCTCTCAGACTGTAGACCTAAAGTTCTTGAACCCCTGGCTCTGCCTCACAGTAAGGAGCCCCAGGGCCTGTGGGTGGAGGGGAGAGGGGCACAATGCAGCCCCCTCCATCCCCAGTGTGCATCAGCCTGCTGCTGTCTGCAGGGAAGGGGGACCACCTCTGCAGCTCTATGACTGTGTTAATAACAGCAAGATAACACTCCCACCCCAGCACCACTCCTCTAGCTAACGGCCTCACAGTGTGGCTGGCTTTATGCATTGCATGGATTTTCCAATCTGATTCTCAATTCAACACCAAAGAATATCATTGCCCTCAATTTATAGATGAGAAAAAGTAGGTTTAGAGGTTTAATAAATCCTGCCTGTGCGCCAGGATTCAAATACAGGCACATTTGCTGTGTTCTTACCTCTGGAACTAAACTGCCACCTTCCTTCCACAAAGTGTTAAAAACTATGGTCTCCTACAGCCATGAGTGGCCCCAGAGGTCAGTAAACTCACCCAAGTAATCTAAACTCAGGGTAAGCCAAGAGAAGCTCATCTTCACTGTGATATTTCATAAACCTGCTGCAGTGGCCTTCTGGTCCTAGAAGAACTGTGTTCTATTTCCAATTCTCCTTCTTATAACTTTACCTGAAATTTTTGAATTCCTTTTAGAATCAAGTATTTTTCCTTACACTGATAGTTTGTTTTTCCCCTTTTCCATCTATCTCCATTTCCCCGTGTACACTCAAAACAACACAAAAGTATGAACTGGTGTTTTTGAGATCCAATTCGTTACTCTTTTTTATTTTCATTGCATATTGAACAATATTTCCTAGAATATTTTCTTCTATTCCTAAAAAACTTGATCTGTGATTTTTCAGGCATTCCATAGAACTTTGGGCAATATTTTCCAGAAAGGAATTTTTTAAACCATTTTGATACAGTATTTCTACATTAATGCAATTGGGACTTTTGAATAAAGTAAATATAACATTTAATTACAATAGCTATTTCATCTTTATGCAAATATCCTTTAAATTCTAGAATTCAAAGAACACTCCCTTAAAAAGTTATCATGGTTCACACCTCTTAGTGAATAGCAGATGTTGACAATGAATTTTAATATTTTTTATGCTTATTACAGATATATTTTTATCACACCAGAAAAGTGAAAATAATCCAGAGTGAGGTCTTAAATTTAATTTTAAGAATTTTAAAAGAAGATTCTTCTAGATGGTGAAGAAAAGTGGGTTATTGCCACAGTTTTTCATTGTGACAACAGTGCCACCTAATGTTTGATCGAGGACTCTGAAATAAACTAAAAACCAAATGTAAACTTTGGCTCTGAATCCTAAACCTCTATTTGTACTTAGGATAAAATTTGACAGTTTAAATGTGAGTTAAACTGAATAATTTACATTTTTTTAAAAAGTCAGAAGTATGTAATTCTAATTCTTCTAATCATTCCAGTATAGAAAAATATTAATTTTCCACTTAGCCTAATAAAGAACTCTTTGGATTATTTATTCCAAATAGAAGCACAAAACTGCACCCCTGTGATTATTATCTATTAAAGATAAGATTCTGGTCAAATTAATTTATTATAGTAAAATTATATCATTATTAATTGAAATTTAAGGGGATGCTACCTCTGTGAATTAGTAAAACATGAGTTGTAATTTTGTATTTTATTTTAAAAATATAGACTCTTATGTATGATTATCGAGATCCATTTTCACAGAAGAGACCTTAATAAATATCCAAAAATGACAGGTAATTAGTCACAGTAACTCTTCTGGATGTAGGTCCAGGCATTTAAGGTGACTAAGCATTGTTTCCTTAAGTGGCTTAAACTCACCAATGTTCTTCTTATTATTAATATGTCAAAGTAGTAGAGGTATAAACCTTAGTCTAGCCTTTATCCAAATCGTCAAAAGTCTAGAGAAATAGAATCGAAATAGATTCTGTTATTTGATTTCAATAAACCCATGAATCTATCCTATGCTTTTCTGAGATTTCTAAAATAATTTTAAAAGAAACTTTCATAAAACATATTTAGCTAGTCATAAATATGTACTTAAGCAAACATTTAAAGTTTGTGAATACAGTTGTTATATATGACCAAAGTATAGCTACTTCTACTTCACCTTGGAAGGAATCTGAAGTTCGCATTCAAACGATTTAGGATTTTGGTTCCTAAACACTTCTAATGATTTGCAAAAGTAACTCAGTTCTCCTTTTCTATTATATATGGAACCAGCGCTATACCTTCCCATGAGTAAGAGCAGGGAATTATTAGTCTACTCTTCTTTGGCAGTTTCCTCCTTCCTTGAGGGTAAAGTTCCCTGAGAAGGGAAGCAAAGAGGGTCGTAATGCACTCAAGGCTCCTTTTCCTTTTCTTTTCCCACAGTCCCGCTCAACAAATGTTTTCTTACATCCCCATTACCTGCTTCACTGCGTGTAACCTTCTATTTCATTTATCAGAGATTTCATTCCCTAAGTTTTCTAGATAATGCATAGGATGTCATTTTATCTTGAGCTCAAACACTTCACAACCTCAGCCTCCTCTGACATAATTTATTCTTAGTTTTATGCCTAGTTTATGACCAGAGAAACTGAGGTACACAGAGCATATTCATGCTGGCAGATTCTGTTAATTAATTAACCCCTCCAGTGTATCAGCGACCTCTCTTCCCCACTCTTCCAGGGGCTGATGAGAAGTGTGCAGAAACATGCCAGGTGTAGGAGTGCTTCCTGGAAAGCTCTGGCTTCCTTTTAGAAGGGACTGAATTACTGGCTACCCTTCCTTTTTCTTTATCTTCTTCCCTTGAACAGGAATGTGATGCCATAGTTTCAGCAGCCATCTTTTATCTGTTGCAGAAAGACCAAGGCACTTTTCAAAATACTGGCCTTGGTATCATTGAGTTAGTGAATCAAATCCAGCAGCCACTTATTCCACACTTCTTATTAGGTGAAAGAAAAAAAAACTATTTAGATCATTATTCACTGGGTTTTCCAATATTTGGAGCTGTAAACCATCCCAAATGGTCTAAAAGTAGAAATGCAGATTATAGTAATTGAGCCTCTAGGCACAGTGCCCTGCATAAGTACCAGGAATGAAATCAATGACCGTCCATGTTGTAATGAACTGGTGTCGTGGAAGACACAAGATCACCCAAAATTAGTCAGTTTTAAACAACAAACACTTGAGTGGCGATCTGATATAAGATATAGCCGTTGCACAAAAGACCCAAAAATCATTTGAAAAAATAATTGGCTAATGTGACAAAACATCAGTGATGTGTCAAATAGATGGACAGACAAGAGTTACCTAAATTAAAGCCATGCTTATAGACTTTGGTCACTGTGTAGAAACTGGAGAGAGAGAAAGAGAAAAGGCATTCCAGGTAGAGGAACAGTATGAGAGAGAGTGCAGAAGCTGACTGTACAAGGTATGGTTTGTACCAGTTGTCAACGGGTCATTAAGGATCCAGGTTCACATAAAAGCTGTAGACTCTGTCTCAATTGTGTGCTTACTTGGTTCTGTGGGCACGTGGTTGGACTCCTTTTATCTAGGGATGTGATGAGCAATAGAAACAAGTGAGTAGTTAGAGAAAAAGTTGACAGTGGTAAATTGAGCAGAGACAGTTAAACTCATGGGGCAAAACACAAGAAATTCTTCAGGACTAGAGACTTCAGAAAATAAAACCAAACTCATGGATAAAGAGAAGAGATTGGCAGTTGCCAAAGGTGGAGGGGTGGGAAATGAGCAAGGAAGACATATGAGGAAACAAGAGAATCTAGAGTTGGCTCTAGAGGTCTAGAAGTGCACTTAATTTCTTTAACAGTAGCTTAAACATAAACCAGGTATAAATGAGCCTGAATTTTTCCATATTTGTGTCAGCTTGACTTCCTCTTCTTGGTCCTTGTGTGGAGATGTGGAGGAAAGAAACTCCTCTTGTTGTACATAGGCCAAATTATCTTCCCATTTCATTCATTTTGTGCTTGGTTTCTGCACAGAAACACTGGACCATAATGAGCAGCCTCATTTAGTTTCTTAATGAAATACTTTTCTGGTTGAAATAAATAGTGAAGACATTTCAGGGTGAGTTCTCAGTCCCATAGGAGGCCTCCATACCCCTAGCTCTATCCAACCATCCACAGTGAGAATATAAAAGTAAATGTTAGCGCATCACATGCAGTGAGACTGAAGAGTGGGCTGAAGTTGTTAGAGCATTTATAATCCTTTTCCCTTCCTTTTCCATAAATATGCCCTCATTTACATAAATCTTTGATGGTTTAAATCTTTAAGAGCATATATTGAAGAGAAGAGGTGATGTCAAAAGTTAAAAGTATGGGAAATAATTAGATTATGGAGCATTTTTTAATTGGGTTTACTTTTCCTGCCTTCTCTATTAAATAAGTATGTTTACAGTATGAATGTGATACAATGATGATCCCATAACCATCATTTTATAGCATGCCTTTTAAATGATTATAAACAAGAAAAGGTTGCAGCATTTTTTTTTAATTCTTTTTTTTTGAAGTATAGTTTATTTACAGTGTGTTAGTTTCATATGTAAAGCAAACTGATTCAGTTATACATACACATATATCTACTTTTTCATATTCTTTTCCCTTATAGGTATTACAAAATATTGAGTATAGTTCCCCGTACTATAGAGTAGGTCCTTGTTGGTTATCTATTTTATATATAGTAGTGTGTATATGTTAATTCCTAACTCCTTATTTATCCCTCTCCCCCTTTCCCATTTGGTAATCATAAGTTCACCTTCTTTGTCCAAAGGTATATTTCTGTTTTGTATATAAGTTCATTTGTATCGTTTATTTTAGATTCCACATATAAGCGATATCATACTTGTATTTCTCTATCTGACTTACTTCACTTAGTATGATAATCTCTAGGTCCACCCATGCTGCTGCAGATGGCATTATTTCATTCTTTTTATGGCTGAGTAATATTCCATTGTATAAATATACCACATATTTATCCATTCATCTGTTGATGGACATTTAGGTTGCTTCCATGTCTTGGCTATTGTAAATAGTGCTGCAGTGAACATGGGGGTGCATGTATCTTTTCGCATTATGGTTTTCTTAGGATATATGCCCAGGAGTGGGATTGCAGGATCATATGATTCTTTCAATAGATATTTTTGAGTGCCTTCTGTGTACCAGACATTGTTGGAACTACTGCACATAAAAACAAACATAACAAACAGAAACGCTGCCCTAAAGGACCTAATCTTTTTGGAGTAAGAGAGATGATAAATGAAATAAATAACTAAATAGGTGGTATTTTGTATAGTGATAAACACTAAGAAGAAAAAGAAATCATGAGTGGGTAGGGAGTGTGTAGGGGATTGCAATTTTAAGGAGAATTTGAGTAAATACCTGGAGAAGATGAGGGTTTGAGCCCTCTGGATTTTAGGGGAAACAGACACCCAAGATGTTACACAACTTGACGTCAGAATCTTGTAGGGCATTGGAGGGTATGGGGCAGAGGAGAAACTTGATAAAACTGATATGCTGGCTGCTGATTTGAGAATAGACTGAAGTGAGGCAAGGGAAGAAGCAGGGAACCGGTAAGGAGGTTCCCGCACTATTGCTAGTGAGAGATGATGGGGTCATGGAGCAGGGTCACAGGAGTGGAGGTGGTGATGTGTGGTAGGATTCTAGCTACGCTGAGAGTACAGAGCCAGGAGGATGTACTGATGGATTGGATGACGTAGGTGTGAAAGAAATGATTCTGAGTATTTGGTCTGAGCAACTGGGAGAATGGAGTTGGTGACGCCGTTAACAGAGATGGGGGAGACTTTGCAAAGAATGCTAAGGAAAGGGATCTGGAGCTCATTTAGAGCATCTTAAGTCTAAGTCTGGGCATATTATCAGTCTAAGTGAAGACAGTGAGTACCAGATGTAAATAGGAGTCACAGTGCAGGGAAAGTTCAGAGGTATTTATATAAATTGTGGAATATAAAGGAAGTATTTAAAGTTCCTTAGGCTGCAAGAAAGCACCAAGGCAATAAGTGAGGATAGAGAAAAGGGCCAAGAACCGAGCCCATAGTTAAGAGGTCAGGGAGATGAGGAAGAAAAGTCATACATGTCTGCTAGAATGGGCTGAGCCCATTCCATACCACCAGTCTGCCTGGAGTGGGACAACCATGGTGCTCATTTGATGAATCACATTTTAGGACAATAAGTAAAATTCTGTCCCATGGTGAGTTTCCAGTCTGATAATGTTGTTTTTTTTTTTGTCCAGTCAAGTGAAAGAAATAATAGAACATTTGTTGCAACTTGCCCAAAACACTAATTTTATTTATTTATTTAGTCATTCATTCATTCATTTATTTATTGAAATATAATAGTTGATTGACACTATTGTGTTAGTTTCAGGTGTACAGCAAAGTGATTCAGTTATAGATATATTTTTTTCCCCAAAAAACACTAATTTTAAATTGTGGTGTCCTGAAATCCTTAAAATCTTCAATTGACAGGATATTGGCTTTCAGAACATGGGAATTAAATTTGATGCATATTGAAAAGATTCTCTTGAAACATTTAATTATTTTAAGAGAGGCAAATCCATTAGGATTTGGCTTTCAGTGAGCTTTCTTTCTTTTTCGTATTCTAGCAGCATAACAACCATGCATATAGAATCTTACTGATTAGGTATATTGAAAATTAACACAGCATACCATTTTATGATTTCCCAAGAACATGAGCTATATACTACAGTTTGTCCCTCACCATATAAACATTTAGAAAAATAGCTATTTCTACTCATGAGCCTTGTTGCTTATGAACAAGCAAAATATTGTTTTGTGCTCTGGCTGTCATTAAATGGTTGACAGATTTGGGAATGGGATATAACAAGATGTCCAGAGTTATCCTAGGCAAGTTCTTCCTCTCGTACAAAATATAAATCAGTCATCCTGTGGATACTTATCAAACTGTGTACCTGGTAAAACAAACTGGTGAGTAAATGACATGAGACTCCTACTTCTATAATTGACCAGATTTGCTACATGCATTTAAAAAAGTCAGGTCATTTTATAAAACATGGCACCATTTTTTCCCACACACAGGAAAAAAAGAAAAAATATATATACTTGAAAACTATTTCTTCTAAGCTCTGGAAAGCTCACCCTGATGCAAGCAGGTAACCTACTAAAGTGTTGAGAGCAACTTATTACTTTCTCCATCAGATGTCATTTTAAGTAGGAGCTGAACATGACACAATGAGATTCCATCTGGAGAAAGAGCTAACTTGCACATTTGGCGTGTAGACAGTCAAGAAGAAGAAAATGCAGAAAGTGATATTGTCAAAGAACTTTGTAACAGGAAGGTGGACAGTCTATGAGATGACACTGCAATCAGCTAGGCATGTGATATTGAGTCTGAAAAGGCCAGTGTTATTTGGAGATGCAGATATAGAGCCATCGGGCTGGGGAGCAGGAAGATGCTGGCTCCCCCTCTAATGATGGAGAAATTACACTTTCAGAATCCCGTTTGCATAGAGACATCTCATTTCGAAAACAATGTAGACAAATTGGGCAGCAGTCAGAAGAAATGCGATGCCATGATTAACAGACTGATGAACAAGGATCCCGGAGTAGTCAAGCAATTAAGCCTGCATGTGAAAATCTGACAAAGCACCAGCACTGTATGCATGTAATTGCTGTAAAAGCTGAAGAACAATTGTTATTGAAAGTGGAACAAGTGAGACAATTAGAAAATCAACTTCTTTTTCTTCTAAATGAAAATGCTGTTATGCTATTGTCTTTCCAGAGACATGGCACAACATGTAGAGTTGGATTCAATTGAGGACCCTCCTGACCAGAAAACACACTCTGGCCCCAACAGGAGTCAAGAAGAAGACCATTAACCGTTCTGAGATCTGTCAAAATTCCTGGGAAGTGGATGGTAGTGCCCAGCAAAATCTGGCAACCAAGAGAGTGAAAATAATAATAATAACAATAATAATAATAATAATGCCCTATGTATGTACCAGGTACCATTTTAAACACATTGCATATATTTAACCCTCACACAATTTTATGTACTACACATAAATATTATCCTTATCTTAGAGATGAGGGAACTGAGACCCAGAGAGCTAGGAAGTGTTAGAGCCGGGATTCAGGCCCATGGGCTACTTCTGCAACCAGGGTGCCTCACCTTTAAGCTCTGATGCTGCTTCATAAACTCACAATTTCTTCACTTGAAGAAATGGATCCCCTCCTCTACTCCACACAAACAGTTAAGCCCTGAAGTTCTTGGAGGGCTATTCGGTTCCCTTTCCATGGCATTAATCCCACCTAAGACAGAACTGGCAGGTGCGACATCAGGACCTGACACAGATTCACAGGAAGTCTCCCCAGTGGAGCTGCAACTAACTTAAGTCGGGTGGGCATGAACTGGTTTTGAATAGTTAAGAGCTATTACACTTAAACATAGAATGATTATTTTAGTTTACCCCAGCACCATTAGGGTAAGTATTTCATTTCAGAGTTCTTTCTCCACCTCTCCGTGGTCTCTCTTTCTCTACTTCTTTCAAAGCTCCAGGGTAGAGAGTGCGTTTATGCATTCCTAATGGAGAGAAGAGAGATCTAGGTTCTTCTATCTTTGAAGTTTGCTCAGGTCTCCAAAAAATTATGGCTGCTCTGGACTGATCCCCAAGTATTTAGGGGTCTGGCTCAACCTAGCTTGTTGTTGCCTACTCAATGATATGGATCAAGTCATTTCCTCTCTTTCTCCTGCATTGTGAATTTTCTCTTTACTTCATAAGTCCCATCAGTAATTTCTCCTTTCTTAAACAAACACATGACTCTTTTGATCTCATATCTTCACCTGGCTACCACCCCATTTTTCTTCTCCCCTTTACAGCAAAACATTTGCCAAAATTTATCTCTAATTTTTCTCTTCAACTCCCTCCAACTAGACTTTGTTCCCCAAAATTCCACTAGCATTGCTCTTATCAAGGTCACCAGTGACCTCTGTGTAGTTAAATCTAATGGCCAGTCTTAAGGCTTATCTTACTGGACCCCTCAACGTTATTTGACAAAAGTGATCACCCCTCATCCCTGAAATACTCTTTTCAGCGGGCTTCCAGAGCACCTCAGCCTCCTGATTTTTCTCCATCTTCATGGAACACTCTTCTCATCTTGGTTCCTCTTTATCATCCCACCTTTCAAGTATCAAATTACATTTGGCTTACTCATTGGCCCTCTTCTTTATTCTGCCTGTTCTAATCCGTTGGTTATTTCATCCAGCTTTATGGCTTTAAATACTGCCGATATATTGGTGACTCACAAATGTATAACTTCAACCCAGACCTCATCCCTGAACAAGAGTCTCATAGGTTTAACTGTCTCCTTGACAGCTCTTCCTCGGGGTCTAATTAGCATCTCCAGCTTAACAGGTTTGAAATGAATTACTGTTCTTCTCTCCATCCCCAACCATTTCACTGGCAGTTTTCTCCTCAACAAATGGCAATTCTGTTTTTCTAGTTGTTCAAGTCAAATCTTTGTAGTCAGTTTTCACTCTTCTACTTCTGTTAAATGTCATATTCTAATCCATCAGCCAATCACGTCAGTTTTACCTTCAACATATCCACATTGAATCACTTACCAGAATCGGATCACTTACCATCATGTTTACCTGGTTCAAGTCACCATCGTTTCTTGCCTAAGTTATTATACTACCTGTCTATTTAGTCTTTCTGCTTTTACCTTTATTCCCTTTGGCCTGTTCACAACAGAGCAGCTAGAATGATCCCTTTAAAAGGTGAGTGAAATTAAGCCAGTCTTCTATCAAAATTCTCTAATGGCTTCCTGTTTCGCTCAGAGTAAAAGCAAAGTCCTCACATTAGCCTTCAAAGCCCTTACAGATCTGACCTCTTACCTCTTCCTCTCCCTCTGTCATTCTGTCCTATCCCCAGTGGCCTTCTTGAAATGCCAGCCATACGTCCATCTCAGAGCCTTTGCTGACACTGCTGTTCCCACTGCCTGGAACATTCTTCCTTCAGATATCTGCACTGTATACTTTTTTCTGTCTTTTAGAAATGCTGTATGTTCACCTGGGTTTTACCAGAATATTCTTCCTAAAATTATTTGCAGAACACCCTTAACCTCTCTCTGTTTTATTCCAGGGTGCTTACCACCCTCTGACATTAAATTTCATATTTATTTATTTGTTTTTTCGCTTGCTATTATTATTTTATTTATTGATTTTAGTTTTTGGTCTCCATGCACTAAGATGTAAGTCCCATAAGAATGAGGATATGTTTATCATTTTTGTTTTGCTTGCTCATAAATCCCCAGTACGGAGAACAGTGCCTGACACCTAGTAATTGCTCAGTACATATTTCTTCAGTGAATCAAATGAATGAATAAATGACGAATACTCTGTTAGTTGAACTTTTCCTCCTACATAGAATACCTTTCTGCTTATCTAAAATTTTGAATACCCAATTCGAGTTGCACCTCTTTCATGAAGCCCTTGATAGCCTCTCTGTTTTCTCTGTCCATTGAAATATAATGACATTTTTAACATAATCTGCTTATGTATTAAACTCTCTCTTCTTTATCTATTTTTGTCTATTAATAATTATATGCATATATTTTATGTGGCATGGTTTTCTCTTCCAACCAGATTATGTATGGAATCTATGTCATATTCCTTTCTTATCTGATTTCTTCCTGTTCTGTCTCCCACTATCCCCTACACAATTCTACCAGGATTCAGTAGAACTCAGTAAGCTCATAATGAAGAATAAATAAATGAATAACTAAAATTTCTGCCCCAATCACTCAGGAAAAAAATGTAAGTAAATTGATTATGAGGAGGTTGACATACATACTTTTTGAATCCTTTTTGTGGAAAAATAAAGATTTCATGTTTAGCACTTGAGATGTTCTGATTAAAAGGGAGAAAGTAAAGTTTTCATTTTAAAGGTAAAGTTGTAATTATGGGAGCACTTCAAACTCATTTGGCATAATACTTGGAAAATAAGCCTCAGGAGCAGAACAAATACGTAAGATTTCCATAAACAGAGATAACCACTTCCATTTTTAGAAAAATATACAATTCTACATTTTTATGTGTTATAAATGATGGGGAAAATCTTTTGCCTCACATGCATTATATAATCCATTTTAAACAAACAGAAAATGAGCTACTATTATTAAAGCAGTCATTAATTAGAATGTGCATTTAACTTCACCTTTATAGTGATGTTTTGTCCACTCAGGTAAAAAGCAGACAGAAATGAAGTAAGATGCACTTGAAGAACTCACAGAGTTCAGAAACCACACATTTGACAACTGTGTTCTTCTGTGGCAAACAGACTGGAAAAAGCAAAAAAAGGAGACTAGTTCCAACTCTCCTACAGCATTGTAGCATTAGATGGTTATGGCTTGGGCTGGGGTGAGATAGTGCAGGGACAGGAGGGGATGTATTGGAAGCCTTTGAGGACATGCACTTTTCAGGGCCTGGAAGAGGAGGGTGAAAGGGCTTCTCAGAGTGACTCTTTGGCATTTGGTGGTGTCATCACTGAGATAGGGTCAGTGGAAGAGGTTGTAGTCAGAGGAGAGCATTATCTTTGTATTTGACATTGAATTGGAGGTACTTTAGCAACATCCCAGTGGAGCTGTCAAGCAGGAAGGCAATCATATTTTACAGGCCTGATTTGATGTTCAGTATCATGTGGCTTGTACTTAAGGCTGAGTATATGGATGAAGTTGCCTAAGGAGAGAGCTCAGATTGGGAAGGGAGAAGGGCTAGGCCTCACCCCTGAGGGATTCCAGCGTTTTATGGACAAGTTGAAAGGTGAGAAGTCGAATAAGATAAGGACTAAAAATGTCCATTGAACTTGAAGCCATAGAGATTATTAGTAACTTTAGTGAAAAACGTTTTATGAAATAAGGGGAATTGAGATGGGATTTTGTTGGTGAATGAGTGGAAGAAGAGGAACTATAGAAAATACAGAAGCCTTTCAAAGTGTGAAGAGGTGAGTAAATAGTGAAAAAGTAGCAAGTAAAGAGACATTAAGGACAACAGGCCTTTTCCCTCCCTCCCTCCCTCCCTCCCTCCCTTCCTTCCTTCCTTCCTTCTAATATAGGAGTGCTTAAATTATGTTAATGTCAACAGAAGAGTACAGCTTTTGGGGGAAATTGAATTGTGAATGAATCTTTTTTTTTCTTTTTTTTTAAATGGAAATATAGTAGATATTACAATATTGTGTTAGTTTCAGGTGTATAACAAAGTGATTCAGATACATATATATACACATATATATATGAAAATATCTATTTTTTTATTCTTTTCCACTATAGGTTATTACAAGATATTGAATATAGTTCCCTGTGCGATACAGTAAATCCTTGTAGCTTATCTATTTTATATATGGTAGTGTGCATCCGTTAATCCCATACTCCTAATTTATCCCTCCCCCCTTCCCCTTCGGTAACCATAAATTTGTTTTCTATTCTGTTTCTGTTTTGTAAATAAGTTCATTTGTAATATTTTTTGGATTCCACATTTAAGTGATATCCTGTTGGTGCACTGCATCTTTAAGTAAGGCCTTACCAGGTGAACCTAAAGCCTATTTTTATTTTGGTTAAAGAAAAAAAAAATCTATCAATAACCCATTTTGTGAGTTTTCTCAATTTATTACCAGGCAAACACAAGACATTAATGTATTGTTTTGGTTTACTTCCTAATTATAAAAGCTGCTTCTTTGCAAAACATTCCTTGAAAAATAAGGTTTCATAAAGACATAATTTCACTTGAACTTTTTGTGGAGTACAGGTTGATCTTTATCTTTACTGGTTGATAAAAAGTCTTATTTTGTAAACAAGTTCATTTGTAGATTTTGTTCATTTTTTAGATTCCACATGTAAGTGATATCATATAATATGTGTCTTTCTCTGACTTACTTCACTTAGTATAATAAACTCTAGGTCCATCCATGTTGCTGCAGATTGTGAATGAATCCTGAAGAGGTTCGAGGGCATAGGACCCGAAGCACAGGTAGTGGGCTGAGGTCTAGTGAGGACCATTATCCACCACACGAGGAGAAGGGAGGGGAGGGCAGAAGTAGGCGTAGGAGGCTAATGGCTTCTATCTGCGCTATGAGATGGTAGGATTTCCCAAGTTATCTAATCCATACAAAAACTGTCATCACATTCAGAATTGCTGCTGCAATTTTTCGAGCTCTACCATGGTAAAGAGGAATATGAAAAAGGGATGGAGAAAAAAATAAGAGGAAATGTAGCTAGAGCTATTGGTTCTGTCCAGAAATTGGACCACAGAATTTCAACTGTTAAAATGAAAATTACATGACCTCCTTCTTTCCTTCTCATTCAGCTCTTCTATCTATCAGTCTTCGACACACTGCTTATCATTTCACAAGGTACCTCTCATGCCTAGCCAGGGTATAAATATTTTAAATCCAGTAAAGAAGAAAAAGTGCTCCCTTGCAATGAACATAAAACACTTGAGACTAACCTAGGGTAGGAAAAGATGTTCTTTTAATGTCACTGTGGGTAAGTTTGGTTTTCCCTCGTCTTTTCTTATGGATGTGTGAAGCTTTGGGGTAATGCCTCACAGCCTGCTTGGTGCATTTACATGTTGGTTTTCTCTCAGATCCATTTTGCTGTTCTCTATGGGAATAAAATTGCAGTCCACATTCATCCAATATGGAACAGAACCAGCATACCTTAATCTACTGACTACCCTCCCTTTCTCACCTGAGATAATGCACAGGGAATGCTAATTACAACAGCCTAGGATTACTGGATGCTATGACTTTCCTGCTTTCAGTAGGGGTCTAAAGGGAAGACATTTCTGAAAGGGACATTGAAGTATCAGCCACGTAGAGAGAAGGCTCTTTTATAGCAACTCACACTGGATGCCCTGCTTACTGTAAAAAAAGTCATTAACATCAGCACAGTTTTCAAAACAAGCTATTGACTTAATGTCATGTTGTCTAAAACTGTCAGCTTGACTTCTGTCAACAGAGTCCACACAAAGGATATTTCTTAGTTCAAGTTTTGAATTATGATTCCTTTAAGGTTCTTGAGATTTGAATCACTTAGTATCTGGGGAAAAAAACTGGTCTCCCAAAACCTTTCCTCAAATTATAATATAGACGCAAAAATCTGTTTTTGTTTGGTTGCTATTCTTTCCTTCTGTAAAAACTGAAGAAAGCATTCTTTAGATCTCAGGAGTAGCTGTCCTTTTAGAGAAAGAGACCTAGAAAATTTGACACTTTGTAGATTAAAGTTGGAAACTCCATAAAATAGTTTAAAAATACAGTTCATTTTTCTCTGAGAAGCACCCATATGTCAACAGAATTCTTCATTCAGCTTTTGTGTGTGGTAGCTGAAGTTCTGAGCTACAACCATTCAAAACTACCTAAAATAGTTTTAACTAAATTCCGAAGATCATTACCAACTGGTGAATGAATGACAACTCTAATCTCTACACAGACATATTCTCCTATTTATTATAATATTTCATTCAATAAATATTTACTTAACACCTACTATGTGCCATACATAGACAGCATGCATACATATGTACATAGATGTAAAAAGGAATAAATACTACCCCAATGTACAGGATTTCACATCTAGTAGAGGAGACCAACAAATAACAGGGCAATCTCAGGCTTCCTCCTTCACCTAATCTGGTGAAGAATGGCAGGGTGATGAGGGTAAGAGAGAGATCAAAGGACAACTTTGCTAAGTAGATGAGGTCAATCTAAGTTTTAAATGATGAATGAGGTAGACAGGCTTTAAAGATAGGCAAAGCTATCTTGAGAAAGGAAAATGGAGCTGGAAGAATCAGGCTCCCTGACTTCAGACAATACTACAAAGCTACAGTAATCAAGACAGTATGGTACTGGCACAAAAACAGAAATATAGATCAGTGGAACAGGATAGAAAGCCCAGAGATATAAACCAGTGAACATATGGTCACCTTATCTTTGATAAAGGAGGAAAGAATATACAATGCAGAAAAGGCAGCCTCTTCAATAAGTGGTGCTGGGAAAACTGGACAGCTACATGTAAAAGAATGAAATTAGAACACTCCCTAACACCATACACAAAAATAAACTCAAAATGGATTAAAGACCTAAATGGAAGACCAGACACTATAAAACTCTTAGAGGATAACATAGGCAGAACACTCTGTGACATCAATCACAGCAAGATCCTTTATGACCCACCTCCTAGAGAAAGGGAAATAAAAACAAACAAATGGGGACTTCCGGGTAAGATGGCGGAAGAGTAAGACGCGGAGATCACCTTCCTCCCCACGGATACACCAGAAATACAGCTACACGTGGAACAACTCCTACAGAACACCTACTGAACGCTGGCAGAAGACCCCAGACCTCCCAAAAGGCAAGAAACTCCCCACATACCTGGGTAGGGCAAAGCGGAGAGATCCCCACACAGAGGATCAGTGCCGAGCGTCACTCACCAGCCCGAGAGGCTTGTCTGCTCGCCCGCCGGGGCGCGCAGCGCTGGAAGCTGAGGCTCGGGCTTCGGTCAGAGCGCAGGGAGAGGACTGGGGCTGGCGGCGAGAACTCAGCCTGAAGGGGGCTAATGTGCCACAGCTAGCCGGGAGGGAGTCCGGGAAAACTCTGGAGCTGCCGAAGAGGCAAGAGACTTTTTCTTCCCTCTTGGTTTCCTGGTGCGTGAGGAGAGGGGATTAAGAGCGCTGCTTAAAAGGACTCCACAGACGGGCGCGAGTCGCGACTGAAAGCGCGGAGCCCAGAGACGGGCGTGGGACGCTGGGGCTGCTGCTGCCGCCGCCAAGAAGCCTGTGTGCGAGCGCAGGTCACTGCCCACACCGCCCTTCCGGGAGCCTGTGCAGCCCGCCACTGCCGGGGTCCCAGGATCCAGGGGCGGCTTCCCTGGGAGAATGCACGGCGCGCCTCGGGCTGGTGCAACGTCACGCCGACCTTTGCCGCTGCAGGCTCGCCCCGCACTCCGTGCCCCTCCCTCCCGCCCGGCCTGAGTGAGCCAGACTCCCCGAAGAGGCTGCTCCTTTAACCCTGTCCTGCCTGAGCGAAGAACAGACGCCCTCCGGCGACCTACACGCAGAGGCGGGGCCAAATCCAAAGCTGAGACCCAGGAGCTGTGAGAACAAAGAAGAGAAAGGGAAACCTCTCCCAGCAGCCTCAGAAGCAGCGGATTAAAGCTCCACAATCAACTTGATGTACCGTGCATCTGTGGAATACATGAATAGACAACACATCATCCCAAATTGAGGAGCCCGGAGTCAGTGCTGTGCCTCTGAGGTGGGAGAGCCAACTTCAGGACACTGGTCCACAAGAGACCTCCCAGCTCCACATAATATCAAATGGCAAAAATCTTCCAGAGATCTCCATCTCAACACCAGCACCCAGCTTCACTCAACGACCAACAAGCTACAGTGCTGGACACCTTAAGCCAAACAACTAGCAAGACAGGAACACAACGCCACCCATTAGCAGAGAGGTGGCCTAAACTCATAAAAAGTCTGCAGACACCCCAAAACACACCACCAGACGTGGACCTGCCCACCAGAAAGACAAGATCCAGCCTCATCCACCAGAACACAGGCACTAGTCCCCTCCACCAGGAAGCCTACACAACCCACTAAACCAACCTTAGCCACTGGGGACAGACACCAAAAACAACGGGAACTACGAACCTGCAGCCTGCAAAAAGGAGACCCCAAACACAGTAACATAAGCAAAATGAGAAGACAGAAAAACACACAGCAGGAGAAGGAGCAAGATAAAAACCCACCAGATCTAACAAATGAAGAGGTAATAGGCACTCTACCTGAAAAAGAATTCAGAATAATGATGGTAAAGATGATCCAAGATTCTATTTCCCAGATCCAAAATCTTGGAAATAGAATAGACAAAATGCAAGAAACAGTTAACAAGGACCTAGAAGAACTAAAGATGAATCAAGCATCGATTAAAAACACAATACATGAAATAAAAAATACTCTAGATGGGATCAATAGCAGAATAACTGAGGCAGAAGAACGGATAAGTGAGGTGGAAGATAAAATAGTGGAAATAACTGCTGCAGAGCAAAATAAAGAAAAAAGAATGAAACGAACAGAGGACAGTCTCAGAGACCTCTGGGACAACATTAAACGCACCAACATTCGAATTATAGGGGTTCCAGAAGAAGAAGAGAAAAAGAAAGGGACTGAGAAAATATTTGAAGAGATTATAGTTGAAAACTTCCCTAATATGGGAAAGGAAATAGTTAATCAAGTCCAGGAGACACAGAGAGTCCCATACAGAATAAATCCAAGGAGAAATACGCCAAGACACATATTAATCAAACTGTCAAAAATTAAACACAAATCATATTAAAAGCAGCAAGGCAAAAACAACAAATAACACACAAGGGAATCCCCATCAGGATAACAGCTGATCTCTCAGCAGAAACTCTACAAGCCAGAAGGGAGTGGCAGGACATAATTAAAGTGATGAAGGAGAAAAACCTGCAACCAAGATTACTCTACCCAGCAAGGATCTCATTCAGATTTGATGGAGAAATTAAAACGTTTACAGACAAGCAAAAGCTGAGAGAGTTCAGCACCACCAAACCAGCTTTACAACAAATGCTAAAGGAACTTCTCTAGGCAAGAAACACAACAGAAGGAAAAGACCTACAATAACGAACCCAAAACAATTAAGAAAATGGGAACAGGAACATACATATCAATAATTACCTTAAATGTAAATGGACTAAATGCTCCCACCAAAAGACACAGATTGGCTGAATGGATACAAAAACAAGACCCATATATATGCTGTCTACAAGAGACCCACTTCAGACCTAGAGACACATACAGACTGAAAGTAAGGGGATGGAAAAAGATATTCCATGCAAATGGAAACCAAAAGAAAGCTGGAGTAGCAATTCTCATATCAGACAAAATAGACTTTAAAATAAAGACTACTAGAAGAGACAAAGAAGGACACTACATAATGATCAAGGGATCAATCCAAGAAGAAGATATAACAATTGTAAATATTTATGCACCCAAAATAGGAGCACCTCAGTACATAAGGCAAATACTAACAGCCATAAAAGGAGAAATTGACAGTAACACACTCATAGTAGGGGACTTTAACACCCCACTTTCACCAATGGACAGATCATCCAAAATGAAAATAAATAAGGAAACACAAGCTTTAAATGATACATTAAACAAGATGGACTTAATTGATATTTATAGGACATTCCATCCAAAAACAACAGAATACACATTTTTCTCAAGTGCTCATGGAACATTCTCCAGGATAGATCATATCTTGGGTCACAAATCAAGCCTTGGTAAATTTAAGAAAATTGAAATTGTATCAAGTATCTTTTCTGACCACAATGCTATGAGACTAGATATCAATTACAGGAAAAGAGCTGTAAAAAATACAAACACATGGAGGCTAAACAATACACTACTTAATAACGAAGTGATCACTGAAGAAATCAAAGAGGAAATTAAAAAATACCTAGAAACAAATGACAATGGAGACACGACGACCCAAAACCTATGGGATGCAGCAAGAGCAGTTCTAAGAGGGAAGTTTATAGCAATACAATCCCACCTTAAGAAACAGGAAACATCTCGAATAAACAACCTAACCTTGCACCTAAAGCAATTAGAGAAAGAAGAACAAAAACATCCCAAAGTTAGCAGAAGGAAAGAAATCATAAAAATCAGATCAGAAATAAATGAAAAAGAAATGAAGGAAACGATAGCAAAGATCAATAAAACTAAAAGCTGGTTCTTTGAGAAGACAAACAAAATTGATAAACCATTAGCCAGACTCATCAAGAAAAAAAGGGAGAAGACTCAAATCAATAGAATTAGAAATGAAAAAGGAGAAGTAACAACTGACACTGCTGAAATACAAAAGATCATGAGAGATTACTATAAGCAACTCTATGCCAATAAAATGGACAACCTGGAAGAAATGGACAAATTCTTAGAAATGCACAACCTGCAGAGACTGAATCAGGAAGAAATAGAAAATATGAACAGACCAATCACAAGCACTGAAATTGAAACTGTGATAAAAAATCTTCCAACAAACAAAAGCCCAGGACCAGATGGCTTCACAGGCGAATTCTATCAAGCATTTAGAGAAGAGCTAACACCTATCCTTCTCAAACTCTTCCAAAATATAGCAGAGGGAGGAACACTCCCAAACTCATTCTACGAGGCCACCATCACCTTGATACCAAAACCAGACAAGGATGTCACAAAGAAAGAAAACTACAGGCCAATATCACTGATGAACATAGATGCAAAAATCCTCAACAAAATACTAGCAAACAGAATCCAACAGCACATTAAAAGGATCATACACCATGATCAAGTGGGGTTTATTCCAGGAATGCAAGGATTCTTCAATATATGCAAATCAATCAACGTGATACACCATATTAACAAATTGAAGGAGAAAAACCATATGATCATCTCAATCGATGCAGAGAAAGCTTTCGACAAAATTCAACACCCATTTATGATAAAAACCCTGCAGAAAGTAGGCATAGAGGGAACTTTTCTCAACATGATAAAGGCCATATATGACAAACCCACAGCCAGCATCGTCCTCAATGGTGAAAAACTGAAACCATTTCCACTAAGATCAGGAACAAGACAAGGTTGCCCACTCTCACCACTCTTATTCAACATAGTTTTGGAAGTTTTAGCCACAGCAATCAGAGAAGAAAAGGAAATAAAAGGAATCCAAATCGGAAAAGAAGAAGTAAAGCTGTCACTGTTTGCAGATGACATGATACTATACATAGAGAATCCTAAAGATGCTACCAGAAAACTACTAGAGTTAATCAATGAATTTGGTCAAGTTGCAGGATACAAAATTAATGCACAGAAATCTCTGGCATTCCTATATACTAATGATGAAAAATCTGAAAGTGAAATCAAGAAAACACTCCCATTTACCATTGCAACAAAAAGAATAAAATATCTAGGAATAAACCTACCTAAGGAGACAAAAGACCTGTATGCAGAAAATTATAAGACACTGATGAAAGAAATTAAAGATGATACAAATAGATGGAGAGATGTACCATGTTCTTGGATTGGAAGAATCAACATTGTGAAAATGACTCTACTACCCAAAGCAATCTACAGATTCAGTGCAATCCCTATCAAACTACCACTGGCATTTTTCACAGAACTAGAACAAAAAATTTCACAATTTGTATGGAAACACAAAGGACCCCGAATAGCCAAAGCAATCTTGAGAACGAAAGATGGAGCTGGAGGAATCAGGCTCCCTGACTTCAGACTATACTACAAAGCTACAGTAATCAAGACAGTATGGTACTGGCACAAAAACAGAAAGATAGATCAATGGAACAGGACAGAAAGCCCAGAGTTAAACCCACGGACATATGGTCACCTTATCTTTGATAGAGGAGGCAGGAATGTACAGTGGAGAAGGGACAGTCTCTTCAATGAGTGGTGCTGGGAAAACTGGATAGGGACATGTAAAAGTATGAGATTAGATCACTCCCTAACACCATACACAAAAATAAGCTCAGAATGGATTAAAGACCTGAATGTAAGGCCAGACACTATCAGACTCTTAGAGGAAAACATGGGCAGAACACTCTATGACATAAATCACAGCAAGATCCTTTTTGGCCCACCTCCTAGAGAAATGGAAATAGAGACAAAAATAAACACATGGGACCTGATGAAGCTTCAAAGCTTTTGCACAGCAAAGGAAACCATAAACAAGACCAAAAGACAACCCTCAGAATGGGAGAAAATATTTGCAAATGAAGCAACTGACAAAGGATTAATCTCCAAAATTTATAAGCAGCTCATGCAGCTCAATAACAAAAAAACAACCCAATCCAAAAATGGGCAGAAGGCCTAAATAGACATTTCTCCACAGAAGATATACAGACTGCCAACAAACACATGAAAGGATGCTCAACATCTTTACTCATTAGAGAAATGCAAATCAAAACTACAATGAGATATCATCTCACACCAGTCAGAATGGCCATCATCAAAAAATCTAGACACAATAAATGCTGGAGAGGGTGTGGAAAAAAGGGAACACTTGCACTGCTGGTGGGAATGTGAATTGGTACAGCCGCTGTGGAGAACGGTATGGAGGTTCCTTAAAAAACTACAAATGGAACTACCATGTGACCCAGCAATCCCACTACTGGGCATATACCCTGAGAAAACCATAATTCAAAAAGAGACATGTACCAAAATGTTCATAGCAGCCCTATTTGCAATAGCCCGGAGATGGAAACAACCTAAGTGTCCATCATCGGATGAATGGATGAAGAAGATGTGGCACATATATACAATGGAATATTACTCAGCCATAAAAAGAAATGAAATTGAGCTGTTTGTGGTGAGGTGGATGGACCTGGAGTCTGTCATACAGAGTGAAGTAAGTCAGAAAGAGAGGGACAAATACTGTATGCTAACACATATATATGGAATTTAAGAAAAAAAAATGTCATGAAGAACATAGGGGTAAGACAGGAATAAAGACACAGACCTACTAGAGAATGGACTTGAGGATATGGGGAAGGGGAAGGGTAAGCTGTGACAAAGTGAAAGAGCGGCATGGACATATATACACTACCAAACGTAAGGTAGATAGCTAGTGGGAAGCAGCCGCATAGCACGGGGAGATCAGCTTGGTGCTTTGTGACCGCCTGGAGGGGTGGAATAGGGAGGGTGGGAGGGAGACGCAAAAGGGAGGGGATATGGAATCATATGTATATGTATAACTGATTAAATTTGTTATAAGGCAAAAAATTTTAAAAAATAATAATAAAAAATAAATAAATAAATAAATAAATAAAAAAAACCAGAAAGGCAAAAACAAACAAACAAACAAAAAAACAAACAAATGGGACCTAATGAAACTTAAAAGCTTTTGCACAGCAAAGGAAAACATAAACAAGATGAAAAGACAACCCTCAGAATGGGAGAAAATATTTGCAAACAAGGCAACTAACAAAGGATTAATCTCCAAAATATACAAGCAGCTCATGCAGCTCAATATCAAAAAAACAAACAACCCAATCCAAATACAGGCAGAAGACCTAAATAGACATTTCTCCAAAGAAGATATACAGATTGCCAACAAACACATGAAAGGATGCTCAACATCACTAATCATTAGAGAAATGCAAATCAAAACTACAATGAGGTATCACTTCACACCAGTCAGAGTGGCCATCATCAAAAAATCTACAAACAATAAATGCTGGAGAGGGTACGGAGAAAAGGGAACCCTCTTGCATTGTTGGTGGGAATGTAAATTGATACAGCCGCTATGGAGAACAGTATGGAGGTTCCTTAAAAAACTAAAAATAGAACTACCTTATGACCCAGCAATCCCACTACTGGGCATATGCCCTGAGAAAACCATAATTCAAAAAGAGTCATGTACCAATATGTTCATTGTAGCACTATTTACAATAGCCAGGTAATGGAAGCAACCTAAGTGTCCATCGACAGATGAATGGATAAAGATGTGGCACATATATGCAATGGAATATTACTCAGCCATAAAGAGAAACGAAATTGAGTTATTTGTAATGAGGTGGATGGACCTAGAGTCTGTCATACCTTACCATGAAGTAAGTCCGAAAGAGAAAAACAAATACCATATGCTAACACATATATATGGAATCAAAAAAAAATGGTTCTGATGAATCTAGGGGCAGGACAGGAATAAAGACGCAGACATAAAGAATGGACTTGAGGACACAGGGAGTAGGAAAGGTAAGCTGGGACGAAGTGAGAGGTTGGCATGGACATTTATACACTACCAAATATAAAACAGATAGCTAGTGGGAAGCAGCCACATAGCACAGGGAGATCAGCTCGGTGCTTTGCGACTACCTAGAGGGTTGGGATAGGGAGAGTGGGAGGGAGACGCAAGAGGGAGGAGATATGGGGATATATGTATATATATAGCTGATTCACTTTGTTATAAAGCAGAAACTAACACACCATTGTAAAGCCATTATACTCCAATAAAGATGTAAATAAATAACTAAATAAATATTATCACATTGAGTCAGGTAGATTTGAATCCAAAATCTGGCTCTGTACTTATTTGCTGTGTCACTGGGTAAATTATGTCATTTCTCCAGTGTTGCGTCTTCATCTGTGAAAATGGGTTAAAAGTACTTGCCTTTTAGGGTTGTTAGATTTATGTGTAAAGTCATGTGAAACCAACTAGGGTATTTTCTGATACCTAACAAATAAATGTTCAAGTGATGTTATTTATTCTGCAACTAAATGTTGCACTGATGAGAATGAAGGACATAAATATAGGCTTTTTTGGTCCAAGTCTTTCACATAGGAATATCTCATTCTAATAAGTGGATCACGGTAAGTATCTTGAAGAATTAATTTAGCATGATGCTACCCCCACCACCACTACTACTGCTGCTATAGTAAAATAATGGTAGGTATTAATAGTTTCCCCCAGTTACAGAGTTTCTCCTTCTAGGCACACAAAAAGTTTGCATTTCCTACTACCCTTGTTATTTAATGGGACCACGTGTCTTGTCTGTGGCCAATGAGTTTTGAGAAAGGTGACGTGTGTTTCTTCTGGGTTGGGATATTTGAATGTTGACTCCAGACCCTTCAAAGTTCTCTTCCCTCTGCTACATCAACCATCGATATCCAGGATGGTAGCTGTTCCATTAGTTAGGGTCCATGAATAACTGATGAGGAACTCTTCTCTGCCAATGGAAGTATAGTATGAGTGAGAAATAAACTTTCCTTGTTTTAATGCTTCAGATATTGGGGATGATTATTACATAGATTAATAGAGCCTATCCCAAGTGATAAGATGAAAAGAACAACAACAACAATAATAATATTTATGGAATGTTTCTTATGTCAGACACTTTGTATTGATGCTTCTAATCCTCTCTACAATACCATGATGTCTGCAGATTATTACCATCATTCCATTTTTACAGATGAGTCAGTAGATACAGAGAGAAGCTAAGTAGCTTTTCCAGGGTGAAAAAAACTTATGAGTGGCAGAGCCAGGATTTGAATTCAGACACTTGAGGTCTGCAACTGTGCCCTTAACCACTGAGTTTTACTTCCTCTTGTGCAACTTCCAAAGATGATTTCCTTAGTATCATGGACTGATTTGGCAAAGAGTTTGATAAATGTCTATACTCCCATCTCTGGTAAGGTTTGACTACAAGGCCAATGCACTTTGTACTTTATTAAGAGGAAAAGAGTCAAGAGCTTCCAAGGAACTGAGTTGTTTTTTCAGACCCAAGACTTACAGATGTAAATCTTTTAATTTCCATGGTTTTATAAATTCCATAAGTAAAAAAAAATGGATGTTCTGCTTGGAGATTTTATTGGCTTGGTTACATGTATGACTCTCCAACCTTTTTTTAAAGATGTAGTTACTCCATTTGGTACCGTGTCATTCCTGAGTTTCATTATATTCTCTGAAGAACCAGTTTAGACAGATGTTCAGCTGTCATGTTTTTACCTAGTATCTGCTTTTTGCTATTGGTGGTGGGTTCCTTTTTGTTTTCTGTTGTTGAGGGAGGGGAGGGGGAGTCCTCTCACCTGAATCATGTCCTTAGGAGGCCACCCGGAGCTTCCTCTTTCCCCACAGCCTCAAGACTGCACTCACATGATAATAGACAGTGCTGGTAGCCGCCACAAGACAGGCGAAAGCATTCCAATTCTCTTGTCTACTGTGTCTGAATTTCTTTTTTAAAACAAATCTCTGACAGATCTCACCATGGACCTCTGATTAGCCAGATGACATGTAGATAAGATTTCGGGACCTACTACAGGGAATGAAATTGTGGGGTCTGTCACCAATCTTCTTTTAGTGCTGTCACTGTTTCATTTGGATGTGTCAAGAGGGCAAATCTCTGACACAGAAACTGCAGCCAGAGCAGTTGCAGAGCCCACCACCAGGCAGAAGAGACAGAATCAGAAATAGATGCAATAATGACAACAGCAGAGGTGAAGCTGCAGTCTGAAAGCCCACCAGAACCCACCAAGACATCACAGAGTCAGAGCTCCCTTAGGTGGAAGCCTCTCTCCACTCCCAACCCCCAGTGGCTCCCTGGTCCAGATTCTTATTGCCACATTGGCAAAAACATCTTCTGATTTTACACAGAGAGCCAAGGGAGGAAATCCACAGTCTCTTTCCACATGCCTTTTAAAAGTATTTGTCAAGAAACTTATTACTTATATATTACTTAAATCTCTCTAAATGTCATTTAGATATTCACACTTATTATACCTGAGAAATGAGAAAAAGAAAACATTATTATTTTTCTTCTATTACTTGCTGAGGTTATTTCAGAGGAGATGAAGCCGCAGAATTTCTTACTAGGTGTTCCTTCAAGAGCTTCCTTCATTCCTCCCTACTTGCTTTTGCTTCTGTCATCATAACATAAAATTACTGTGCAAGATTGTGACAAACTAGCTGTTTTACACCTCTGCAAAGGACAGATTGATAGATGGATTTTAATTATTACTAAATTTAGATGAGGCACAAGGAAATCGAGATGGATTTCCCAAGTTATATGACATGGGAATGAGATAACAAGGGAGATTATAATGTTTGCTTACTTGGCCTCATAGAATCCAAGACTTTGGGGGTTGCAAGATCCTCTAGTCAGGCATCGTATTTGCCCAGATAAGGAAACTGAGGCCAGTTTACTTTGCTACTGATTTGTAGCAGGAGCATAATATCCTTGAGCTTGTTTTCTCATCTAAAAAAATGTGCATGACAGTGTTTCCCTTCCAGGGCTTTTGTGAGAATTGAATACCATTGGGTATGAAAAACCTCTAAAATTAGTGACGTCAATAGGTACTTTTAAAATACAGTCCCTCTACCAAAGTCTGACATGTTTGTATGATGTGATATTGCCTCTTTTTCTTGTAGAAAGAAATGCCTGACTTCTGGGCAGACTTCTTTTAACTCAGAGGTGGCATTCTTTCTAATCAAAGAATCGATTTTTCATTGCAAAAATGAGCCCCGTATTGGCCTGGGCATGAACATACTCTGCCTGTAAAATGTTGGTGAGAGATAAGAAATCCATTCACATAGTTCATTCCAAAATTAAGGCTCTGCTTTATCCTTTTAACCTCTGTCCATTAACAATGGAGGATGAAGTAAGAAAAAGAAATTAATATGCCTTAATTAATTAATTAAGGCATATTAATTAAGGCACCTTAATTAATATGTAGGTGAGCTACTACTCTCTAGTGAGAAGAGAGGCAGACGCAGGTTTCATAAGACCTGGATCTTAAGCAACTTTGGAGTCTGTTTTAAGAGAAAGAATATAAAATTGGAATACAGTTTAGGAATAAAAGCATTTATTTAGAATGAGGAAAAGAAATTGCAACAAATTATATATATATTTTAAAAACTGATTAATATCACAAACATAAATACTGGGATCTTGACAAATTCAGTTTGTATCATTCTCATCAAAAAAGGAAAAGTGTGCATGCTTTGTATTGCTGAGACTATTCCTTTTGTTTTGGCTAGGTTCCACTGGGAACCAAAGTCTCGACATAGCGTGTGTACCTTCTTCAGAACCTATATATACTTCCAGTACCTGTTGCTATTAGACGTCTTCACATAGTGATCTGACCTTGGATCCTACCCCTTCATATCATCATGATAACTCAGCACAGTAGAGTATTCTTGGAAGCTATTCCTCCACTAGGACAGGAAGCAATAACTTAGGTAGAAATTGAAGAGAGTACGAACCAACAAATATTCCCCTAAACCAACCTGCTATATTCTCGACTTAGTTTCACTGTAGCTTCCCTAAAATGGCTTCAGTCACACAGCAACACCAGATATATGAGAAGATATTTGACCAACAGGAAAAAGACAAATCTTGACTACTTGTGGTCAAAATCTCTTACTTTGATTCTTTTGTAGACAGATGTCTAGGGACCCTGCTAGAGCCTTGGGAAGTGCTTGCACAAGGGAATCCCTTAAAGCTTAAACTTCATTAGCTTCCTGGTACTCTGCAAGACTAGAAAGAAGAAGAGGTGAGTGAGAGAAAGGTAAGAGAGGAAGGAGGAAAGAAAAAAGTCAAATACCATTTTGAGATAATATTCATGTAGTTCTGCCCTGAGAAAAGGAGATGGGTAAGTGATATTTCATAATCCCCTCCAGCTCCATATTTCCACAATAATTAATGAATGCAATTTTAAGTACAATGATTTTTAAAATACACTGGAAATTATTTAAATATTTTCCCTTAAAATTAGTTACTAAGGCATATTATAATTTTAGTTGAACAGTGGTGCTATTATTCATACTTTGCAAATATTTGCAAAGCTCCTTTGAAATTATTGCTAATTATATAGTGAAATATACCAAAATATCAGGGTCATTAGTTTTTTAATGGGTCACTACTTTTTAATCTCAAAATATTTAACACACCTTTATTTAAGCCCTCTATAACAAATAACACCTTTTAAAAGTCTTTGTATTATGAAGTAAATATAGATATAGAAAACCACAATGAGGAAATCCATGGCTAATAATTATGTATTATAAATATAATATATATTATATTATAAAAATAAATATACGTTGGGCTTCCCTGGTGGCGCAGTGGTTGAGAGTCCGCCTCCCGATGCAGGGAACACGGGTTCGTGCCCCGGTCTGGGAGGATCCCACATGCTGTGGAGCGGCTGGGCCCGTGAGCCATGGCCACTGAGCCTGCGCGTCCGGAGCCTGTGCTCCGCAAGGGGAGAGGCCACAACAGTGAGAGGCCCGTGTACCGCAAAAATAGATAGATAGATAGATAGATAGATAAATAAATGTAATCGATTTAAAGATGAATACTCTTGCAACCAACACTTGGATTGAGAACTAAAAATTTTCCAACCACCTCATGAGACCCTCTCTGACCCAATCATAATTACAATCTACCCCTTTTTCCCATAATTACTTTTCTGACTTTTATGATTATTTCCTGTGTCTTCTTATATATTTATTATTCAATAAATAATACTATTGATACTATCCCTAGGCACTATGGTTTATTCATGCCCATTTTTAAAATGTGATGTGTCTTTTAGTCTTCTTGAAGCTACACGTTGTCCCTCCATCCTTTATTTTGCTTACAATTTATTTGTTGTAGAATCCAGGACATTTGATCCGTAGAATTTCCCATAATTGGCATTTTACCGATTGCCAGTACTTATGGTGCATATCAGCATATCCTCTGTCCTTCATATTTTCTGTCAATTGGAATCCAGAGTTTTGATCAGATTCAGCTTCCATCCCTTTGGCAAGACCATACATGTAGTTTATTCTTTTATCAGGAAGGGTATATTGCCTGATTTTATCTTTTTGCAATGCTTGAAGCTACTGATGTTCATTACCTACATCTATTAATCACTGGAGCTCCAAAATGGTATTCTTTTGATTCTGTCATTTCCTTTCTTTTTCATTTATTAGGTTAGCCTTTTGAATAAATGCTTCCCTTCATTTATTATTTGGTTATCCAATAGTACAATTGCTATTGGAGAGACAGAATAAAATGCTTGATTCCTTAACTTGATTTACCAGTTCTCAAGAAAATGAATGTTTTCATAACAATTTCTGAGGGTGACCATTTAAAAACTATAATTATTAATTCACAAACCTATACCTATCTTATAGGTTGCAATCTATTGCAATGATTATTCTTATTAAGTTTCAAATTACTCCATATTTGACCAGTGGAAGCCTCTTCAAATTGGCTCTTGAGTTCTTTTGATGTGAGCTTACAGTATTTGAAGGTTCCTTATTATCTGTATGGCAGTTTTTCCAGGCACATCTTATACATTTCCCACATCGAATCTGGAATCAGCCATTTAACTATGGAGCCCTTGTTTCTTTTAGTGGAAATGGTATTTCAAGACCCCCATCTAGCTGCTAGTAATGCTCAATGCCCTCTGCTCTTGGGTTGACCATTATTTCTAGACTTTTTCAGTAGAAAGAACTAGGACCTGTTTAAAGATAAAATGTCATATGTTCATACTAACATTTTCAATTCAAAGTCAGAATCTATGTTATATGTCTTCTATTTCATACCAAGAATAATGGTTTTCAAGGGCAAGGGAGATGATTCAATATTGCATAATAAGAATAGCAACAGTAACATTATCATCCCAATACAGTTACTGAAAAGTGTGTGTGATTTTTGCATATGGCCTCTCACTCTCCCTTACGTTTATGGTTGTACCATTTTTTATTATCAGAGAATATGGCCATTATGTAATAGTCTCTATCATTTTTAAACTCACATTTGGTCTTAGTTTTATATGATACATATTGAATTTTCACTCCCAGTCCTTATATCAGTGTCTCTGCATATGTTGGTTGTCTAACCTCTGTTCTCTAGTACAGCCTAGGAACGTGGGTACAATTCTCTGAGTCTTTACATAGTAATAGTTTGTTAATATATCTGTTAATATGCCCTTTAAATTTCAAAGTCAGATTTATTGGATATAAAATTCTTGGTGCATTTTCTTTCCTTTAGTAATTCACATATATTGCTCCATTTTCTTCTGGCATAAAGCACTGCTGTCCAAAAATTTGATCATCTAAGTTGTACTTCTTCATTAATCCCTTGGTGACTTGGTGTCAATCATCCTGGCATGACATTTTGAGGAATGTAGTGTTGTCTTTCAATGTGTAGTTTCTTTGAAGTTTCTTTTCTTCAGTAAACTGTTCTTAGATTGTATGTTCTAGTATTGATTCTGTTCTGTGCTTCAGTTTTCTTCTTGAGCACTTCTCATTACCTGTTATGTTTGATGTTATTTGCCTATGTTCAATATGCATCTTTTTTTAATTGTCTCTTTATTCATTTATGATTTAAAATTTTTCTTCCTTTTTATTTTCTGTTATGTTTAATCATTCATATGATCCTTCTAGTTGAGTCTTTATTAAATGATTTTTCTTTTATTTCTAGTTTTCTAAGTTCAGTCAACTCATTACTGAATGTTTCTAACTCTGATTTATTTTGTCCTTCTGTGTAATTATGAGAATGTATTTCTTATATACTCTTGTTTATAGAAATGTTATCCTGCTCTTTAGTAGTATTTTTAATGTCTTGAAACAACTAAGAAACTTGATCTCAAGACTGTTTTGTTGCTCACTTTTTTTTGAAATTAGAAGAAGATGGTTTTCAGGAAAGCTTTTCTAACCTCAGAGCTCTCATTTCTGTTGTTTTAATACAATGCTCAAAAATATGGCTAGGGCCTCCCTGGTGGCGCAGTGGTTGAGAGTCCGCCTGCCGATGCAGGGGATACGGGTTCGTGCCCCGGTCTGGGAGGATCCCATATGCCGCGGAGCGGCTGGGCCCGTGAGCCATGGCCGCTGGGCCTGCGCATCCGGAGCCTGTGCTCCGCAACGGGAGAGGCCACAACAGTGAGAGGCCCGCATACCGCAAAAAGAAAAAAAAAAAAAAAAAAATATGGCTAAATGTTTTTTGTGGGGTTTTTTTTTTTTGAGATTTTCTGGCTCTATTTCCCTCCCTCACTCTTATCTGGACATTCTTAATCTTTATGTATCAAGTCAATTTTGATGACACTCAGGAGTTCCTCTTCCACGCGGTGGGGGGGTGGGCTTTGTTCTGGATGCTTTATTTCTAGAGCTCACAAGGGGGCACTCTGCTCCATTTGCCTTCAGATCTTCCTATCACAGGCTCCATGCGTTCACCCCCTATTGGAGAAGGCAAAACCTCTTCCAGGTTCACACGCTATTCTTACAGTGGCTCACCATACTCTCCAGAAAATACCTATTGTCCATTTTGAGGTTCCCTTTGCTTAGCATTATCAGATACCTGTTGCTTCCCTCTGCTTCTTCCAGCACAGATGTTGATATCATACAGGTCCCGTGGCTGTTGGTGGTTTCTCTCCATGTCCTTGTATTTGGGGCTTCCTGAAGATACTTCATCACCTTTGTTTTGTTGCAAAGGTCATCTTGTGTTTTTGACTTTGCTACCTAGTTTTTCTGTTTTGATGTGGTGATCTGTTGAGTTAAAAAAATTTACACTCCTGCTACCATTTTCTAGGATTTCCAACATTTAAAATTTTATTTTAAATAACTTTTGCTTGTTATCAAACTTAAAATGTCCTCTTTGGAAAATATTGGCAATTTGGGGATATACAAAAATAACCGGCAATTATAACTTGTCTATGTCAGTAATCTGTCCCTATTGATATGTATGTTTTCCCCTGGACTTCTAAATACATCACCTCTGCTTGAATAAGGAAGGAACAATGAGAAGACCATAGCATTTTTTTAAGCAGGTGGTTTCCTAATATTCTGTTCATGTGATCAAACCTGATTCTCAGTAATACTGCTTTGAGTTTTATATATATATATATTCTGTATTACCTTCTGTATGACCAAGAAATTGTATGTGTGCCTGAGTAATTTTCTAAGCTTTCTCTCTAATTGCTTTATTCATGTCTGATGTGTCAGCGGGTAAGACACCTATCCTTGGTTTTCTATAAATACATCTAACCATGACAGACTAACTCTTAGGGGTTCTGTCCCTTTGCAGATACCCTGGGCATTTGAGAGGCAATAATCTCTTACTTTGAAGTATAGCCCGAGACAATGCTGTGATCATCAAGCTTGTGGTAATTGTATGAGCAAGTTACTTTGGCCGGTAGAAAGATGACGTTTTATTGGGTTATGAGTCTAAAATCAAGCACCAGTCTCTACTTTCACAAATACACAGACACGATTATCCACCCATCTTCTGGCTATGTGCCTGAGTTCATATTTAACTTAAGATTTGCCTATGAAACTGTTTTCCTGACAAGGAGTCACTTATTGCCGTGGCATCTTTTCACTTGATTATTAAGATTCTTCCTCGCCGTTCTCCCTGGAGCTTTAATTACAGCATTGCAGCTTGTTCAAAACACGCTGCCAGATTTCTCCCTTGTAGAGGAGACAGAACACGTATTTCACATCCCCTGCACATCCTTTATTCCTCTTATTGATTTCCTAGGCAATTCTGTATCGATTTTATCTTCATATTTCAATGCCTCCTTGGTCTTTTTCTTTCTTATTTTTCTGAGCTCTTAGAACCCTGGATTTCTCCTTGTTCACTCAGGTCATCCAATTAGGATTTGTGTGTGATCCTCCTTTGTCACTCTGAGGACTCTCTGTGATCCAGGTCGGAGCCCACATATTCTTATCAGCATGGCTTTTCTCAAACCCACACCATCTAACTAAACTCTGGTACCCTCACCACTGTTTGTCTAAAAGTGTGAAAAGAAATTGTAGCAAGAGCCTTCCTGCCCAAAAGTATCATGCTCTGGCCTCCTGCATTCAGACCATTCCCTGCCCTCAGTGTTACTCCTCTGCTCGCTGTTGCTGCCGTAGCTTTGTCTTTGGGGATTAGTTTCAACAAAGCACCTACTGTGGTGCTAGCAACCAGGAAGCAGCACAGGGCCTCTTGTAACTCTGAGTCCTCTTCTCAGAGCACATTACTGTGGTTTGGAAGTTGTGAGTAGCCTGACTCCTCATGGTGGAATGAAAACACCAGGCTACCATTGGGGCATTAGACACCATGACAGTTTCTATCAGTTTCTATCTAATGTGAGTCCCTTACTGAGTAAAACACTTTGAAACAAGGGAGAATAGCCAATACTACCTGTTTTGTAATTTAAACCAGGGTGTGCCCTTCTGAGGGAATTTTACAAGACAGAGGTGAATCACCAAATGCTATAATTCAAGGTTTACAGGAACTCGAAATTGGGGAAGAAAAATAAATATGCTCTTGCCTTCCATGCCAAAATATGTGGCATCATACACTCTGAAATATCTAGCTCCTTTCATTTCCTACAGATATTTTATTATGCTCTGAAATCCATAAAGGGAAATAAATGAATCTTAGGTTGATCCTGCCTTTAATTAAATCTTTTTTCAGATCTTATTTAAATCTACCATGCTCCTTCTCTACCTACCTGCATACAGATATTCATTTCTGAATGAGCCCCGTTTGCAGACATGTCAAGTTCATTATCATGACTACAGAAGCATTGAGATTGACAAGAGGCAGTGATTTTAGTCAGTGAAATGCTGTGTTCATCTATTTACTTATTCCACAGATATCCATAAAATATCATCTCTGTCCTTCCCTAGTCCTAGCTGCTGAAGATAGATTGTTATGTAACTCCCCAATTTTGTTCCAGGCAATGTTCTTTGTTTTAAAGGACAGAAACCTAAAACATTAGCTCCATTAGCTTAATTAAGAAGGATGAGTTACTATAACTGACATGGTTATTACAAAAATGGTACTAGTTGATGTAGTTAGGATACAGCTTTACCTTTTTCCTTATTCAAATCCATTCTGCGAGATAAATTCTGCCCCCATCCCTATCCCTCTTTAGTGGGTTCTATCAGTGCCCTACCCAGATCTCCTAAACTGTGCCTTGCTGTGGCAGCAGAGCAAATGAATGAAGGCAAAACTGACACTGTGAGGCAGTTTGGGCTCCAGAGCATCCCTGTGGTACTGAAATTACTCTCCAGCTGAGACCACTCTCCTTTAACTTTCTTCCCCCCTGTTCTGCTTCCCCCAATCAATTTCTCTTGAGAGCACTCATCCCAAAAAGTCACTTAGACAAGAATCCCATCTTAGGTTCTGCTTCTAGGGAACCTGACCAAAGACATACTACATAAAATTCTTGCAGAATCCATAGCTTATTTACTCACTTGTAGAAAAAATAACGTGTTAACTTTTCTTTCCAAGAACAGTTTCACTTCAGTAACTAAAAAGTCTAGTCCTAACCAAAAGCCAAAATGTGAAACTCCTTTCATCCAACTTAGGGGTAGATGAGTCATCTGCCTTTGCTCTTTAATTTGTGTGTCTGTGCCTCTGGCTCCTCCCTGGAAACTGTTGGTCCCAGTTAGGTCTTCGGATTCCTCCAGGGTTGAAAGTGGGAAGAGAGTTGAGATTACCTGGTAGGAAAAATCGTACTCAGCTGACTCAGGTGGCATTTCTTATGGCATCTCTTACTATCATAGGTGTTTAGAGTTGATTATTTGTCCCTTGGATGCTTTTTTGTTAACTCTTCAGAGGTTCATCCATAAGAACTTTCGGAGAACTGCTAAGAGCTCTCTCACTACCTGCTTACGATCCGTCCTTTAGTCCCTGGGAGTTCACTCCATTCAGCCTCTTTCTTTGGGGGCTTCAACACCACCTCAGGCAGGCTTCTCAGGCAGGATCTCTCTTCAAGTGACCTTACACTTACACCTGAGGGTTACATCTCATCCCAGTTTCCACATTGGGCCCTTGAAGACATGTGCCCTGGACCAGCCTTGGGTAGAAGAACAGCTACTCGCCACTTGAGCCCTCTTTATTCATCAACTGGAAAGCCGCTCCACTTACCACCTTCCATCTGTAGAATTTTCAGATATGATTCCAGTCAGCTGTGTTTATCAGACTCCAGGAGGACACAGGTCAAGCTTTTCTGGTAAAGTCCTTAAAAATCATTTTTTTCTTTATTCCTTTGAGGTGAGGAGGAGGCACATCCTATCTGCACTCCATGGAGAGAGACCTTCCAGTACATTGTAATTGTCTCAAAAAAATTCTCCCTTCAACTTCTACACACTCAATGTGTGTGAGGTGCTAAGTACTGAAAAAACAGTCGTTGAATCCCTCTCTGAAAATCCAGTGTCTTTGCCCAGCTTTGGATTGTGGAGCTGGTTTGCACCTATTGTCTTTGGGTCCAATAAAAACTGTGACAAAAGAAGTTCCACTGATGTGACATTTGCAAAGGATAACTGATAGTCAAACTATTATCCATGGTCAAGAAGAAAAAGTCAGCTGGAACTAAAGAGACTAGATATGAGAAATTAGAAATTGAGAATTGATGTCTCTCTCTTACTTTTTCTCTCTGCTTTTTTCTTGTCTCCTTTTGACTGCTTCCTATTCCCATAATTGTCTCGTAAGTTATGCCCTCTGTGATTTCAGCTTGTATGTGGCATTGGCTTAACATCACCTCCACTCAAACCCTTCCACTAAATGACTTTTCACCTCTCTGTACGTCTTGTAGCTTGAATTACTAAGTGTGAAAATCTGATTGGTCAATGAAAATCCAATAAAATAGTTTCCTAGTGTCATTTGTCCCCTGATTTAATCAGCTCTTTCTAGCTAATTCTGGGGACAGGAAGGCTATATGGTAATTTAAAAATATTTCCTGAAAAATACCCCTTTTGCAGGGGCTATAGATTTGGACAATCACTAAAGAGGGGAACAAATCTATACATATATCCTAAAGCATATCTACAAGTGTCTCCCAACTTTCCCTACCTTCCAATTTTGTGATTTGCCACTCTGTATAGTTTCCTCAGGCTGTATCATGAATCTATTCCTTTACTCGTGATATTCACTCTGACTTTAAAACTCATCTTGCTTTAGTCCTTTGACTAAATGAGCCATTCTTTCTGATCCAGAGCCATTTCTTTCTTATCTCTCTTAGAAAATCTGTTTTAAACCTTCGCAAAGTGTTCTTGCTATGAGTTCTTAAAATATTGTGAAGATGCCTCTATCTTACCAATAATAGAGTATTGACACTCTGCTGACTTTACACAGGTAAGAAATTGTTTTTCCCCAGTAGACACTTTGAGAGTGTTTTGTTGTTGTTATTATCTCAATAGCTTCAACCTCTGAGTGACTAAAGAGGACAATAGAGGCAGTGTTGTTTTACACAGTGAATTCAAGGAAGACGGCTCTGAGAAGCTGATAAGTGAGAACACAACATTGTAGGAGGTGAGCTATGTGGATATTTGGAGGAGAAGCATTCCGGGCCAAGGGAAGAGCTAGTGCAAAGACCTCAAAGCAAGAACAGCAAGGAGGCCTGTATGGTCAGAATGGGGACTTGCCGTATCTAACAAAGCATTAGGGGCCCCTGTTAACACTTTTATAAGCTGCATCACAACATTAATTCAAAGGAAGCTCACCTTGTGCTGGAGGCGGCAGTGCCCTAGTGCTCATTTAGAAGATGAATTCTTATTGTCCTGTCTTAAGACACTGACGAAATAGATTTAGGAAATACAACTGAACTCACATCTCCTCTGGGCGTCCTAATACTGACTAATAGCAGAATTACAAAGATCGGGGAAAATCACAGTTTTTGCATTTAGCATTTTAATCCCTAAATTAAAATTTTGGTTAAGTTTCTGGTTTGCTTATTTATCAAATTACTGTCTCATCTCATAAGGGTTTTGAAGAAGATGAACATTAAAAAGATTACATTATATAACTCTCTTCCTGCAGCTGGCCCACCAAACCTACTTCAGCATTTTTCAAATAAGAGTGAATACCTCTCTAAAGTTTGATTGATGGGTCTTAGCAGTTACAAGTAATTTATATAAATTTTTATATTTTGTGAGTTTTTTGAAAGATAATCTCAAAACTGTTTGTATACGTATATTTTGGATCATTTCAGTGGCCCCTTCATAATTTTCTCCATTTCACTCTCTGTATAGGCATTTGTGTTTATGATCACAAAGGGGAGAAGAGTACTTTTTCAATGACCTTGGGCTAATAAGGACAGGGTTAAACGTGCTTAATAAGCGAACAATACATTTATGACAAGTTGAAAGTGAAATACATTACGACCAGTCAAGGTACAAAATAAGAACTATTTTTTTAAGTAATTGAGCTAGAAAGAGTGGTGGGAGAACTGCATTATCACATGGAGTTCAGTGTATAATCTTGTGTGATAGTGTATTCAGGTAGCTGGCAGCAGTTTACAGGAAAATGACTTCTTCAATCACGTAAAATAAATTATCTTATTTCATTCTAAATTCATTTGTATTTAACATATAAATTTGTTTGGCTTTTAGAGTTGTACTATAAGGTCTTGACCACAAAGAATTCATTTTAGTCTTATTTTATACATATTTAATTAATAAAATGCTTTGGGTTACAATAGGACATTTATGAGAATTAGTTATTTTTGAAAAAATGGGTAAAGATGTTATTCAGGTTGGATAAATGCTGCAGCATTATAATGTACTCATTATATGGAAAATAAACAGATTCATTTTTTACAAAAAGATATTTTAGCCATCCTGAACAGAAATGACTCTGTGCAGGAATCATGAAAAAAAGTTCAATGTCTCTTATGTTAACATAGGCAGTCAACATTGCAGAGTCACCTGAAAGTGATTTCAAACAACACTAAAAATGTTGAGTGGACTAATGACTCTGAGACATCATATAGTGGAAGCAATTGCTCATACTTTCAAATTAAAGAATTGCAGAAAAAGAATGAGCTATTCCATGCTCCTTTTGTAGTCCATGCTTTTTATATGTGGCTTATTCATTTGAAAAATTAAGATTATCTAATAATTTCACTTTGATTTAAAGGTACAGTATCATATTATGCCTCTTATGCAGTAGATTTTGTCTACTCTGACCCAGGACTCTGGGAGCGAAAAGGAACTAAAGCATACATCTGGGGATGCACAGATCTAGGGAGGGAATGTCAAGGTATTTTGAAAAGAATCCTCCAAGGTTAATACGTATTTCCATGGAATGTTATCTTTTCTAGTAATTGCTGATAGTAAGTTATTGAACGTTGAGGCCATCTGCTAGTGACAGTTGAAAAAAAAAAAAAGGTCCAGAAACCAGCTAGAATGTGAGGTGAAAACAAAATCAAATTATATGATAAAAATATAGAATAAAAACACAAGGTCAGAAACATGCTCAAAAATATGGAGGAAAACCAAGAAATATGAATTCATAGGCACAATCCAAGAGAAATAAAGTAAAATGGTTCAGATATCTAGGATATATATGAGTTTAAATCAATGTTTTTTTTACTGTCAGGAAGTCAAGACAAGCATGTATTTACGACCAAAACTTCTTTAAATTAGCCATCAAATAAATGATTATTAAATACTTATGTTTTCAAATTTTAAGAAAAACTTTAAATTTTTTAGGTAAGTTACACTATCATTATGTCCCTCATGAGCTCCAAAATTGCAATCTAGGTTCCAGTGTTTATAACCAGAATTTTGGTCATCTATTTTCTTTGTAATCACTGGACCATTAACTGACATTTATCATTTATTTTTTAGTTCATATATAGATTTTTCTTTAGTGCAATTTTCTGTAAGAGGATTAGTTTATATATTCAGGCAGACTTAGTAGACATTCCCAGCATTTAAGAATTTCTATTTCAGCATATCTGCAAGTAAAATAGAGATGGGGTATGACTCCCCCAAACCCCTCCCTCCCGTCAAAGTTTATTATAATGTTTTGGCATTTCAAGGAAAAAAACACAATATAGCAGGTGCTTGAGTAAGCAAATCTTTATTTCTGATATCCTCCTTCTCTTCTTTCCTGGAATGTGCTCTTTATTTTATACTCCAATTTGAATAATAGTCACGTTTTAATTCCTCATCTTCCATGGAACAGCCCAGGTGCCCTAACCTCAGTCGTGCTAACTGGCTTTCACCCTGCATTGATTAAGAGTTCCCAGAGATAACAGTGTGTGTGGGTGCATGAATAATCTTCTGGCTTCTCAAGTCACTTCTTCTGCATCTCCGCAGTCTGGCAATAACACCCACAATTTGAGTAGTGAGTGGCTAGCTGTGAACTCTGAAATAGCATATGTATGACCTTCTGTTGAAAAAATAAAAATAGAAAAATTAACATGACTATAATAAAATTTTTCCCAAAGAGAAAAAAATTACTGAAACATTTTCCTCTTAAGCTCTGACTCTTCCCTGGTGAAAGAGAACTACGCTTAACAATCAAATTGGGCAATTACCAACAGATTTAGAGCCAAAATCTAAGAAAAGTAAAGGCATTAGCACTGTTAGAAAACTAGAGGAAACTGCACAAAAATGAGGTGTTTTTGATACACTACAAACCAGGGCTGGCTGTAACTAAACCTTCATCACTATAATCCACTGTCACAGTCCTAGCTCAGTTATTCATCATCCCTGTCACTGAAGCAGTCCCCATACTCGTCTCTCTGTTACCAAACTCTTTACTTTTCAACACTGATCCATTTTGCTGTTAGAGTTATCATCCTAATTCACCAATTCAGTCACATCATAGTGATACTCATAGATGACTTGCCATTACCTATAGAAGGAAGTGTAAGCTTCTGAGCCTGGCAAGGAAGTGTCTCCTTTATTTTGCCCCAGCCTGATTTTCCAAGATTATTTCCCAACGTACTCATCCCTGCACAAGCTTCCCACACAATCTCACCCTTCCAGGATTCACGCTATGCTCTAGATACATCTGACAATTTGGTACCCTCATTCTTACAGATCCCGGTTCCTGCTGTTGCCCTTACCTTAAATGCTCTCTGCTATCTCAGTCAGTGTAGTTGTATAATCACTTGACAAGACCTAACATAAATGAAGACTTCTCTTAGTATCTCAGGGCGATCACTGAATCATTACTTCAGGACAGTACACTGTGTGTAGCAACTGTCGTAACAGAGTTATTTGTGTCTTTTTCCAATAGATTTTGAGGTCCAAGAGGACAAATACTATATTATGTTCCCTACTGTTTCTCCTTCTTCTCCTTAAATTTATCTTATAAACAGGATTAGTATCCATGTTTTTTTCCTATCAACTTGAGCCTCTACAGATTATAAGAAACATTCTGTTGTGCATTGATGACATGAGGATTAACACAGTTAAAATAAATAATGTCAGTGTCCTTTTACTAAGGAACACAACACTACTAATGCTTTATAAGTCTTTTTCTCCAGAAATGCTTTCATTAAAATTAGCACCTATTGTTATGCTAATATTTATTTATTTATTAGAAAGTCAGGCACTGAAGAGAGGCTTTGAAATCAGATACATCTCAGTTCAAATTTTATTTTACCACATAGATATTGCATCTAGGGAGAGCTACTTCACTTCTTGGATGTCACATATGCAAAATGAGGATGAAAATATTTACCTTTTAAGGTGTTTTGAATGATTGAATAGGAAAAATTGGGTTGAATGATAAGAAATTGCCAATATTCTAGCATCTTTACCCACAGACACAGAATAGTTTTGCTATGGAAGGCAGTCACTACAGAACAGATAAACAGTCAATGATCGGTCTTAGGCAGATGATGGATTATGATGATAGTTATTACCATTACTATGATGAGCATGATATGATGAGGAGGAGGAGGACATGCATTGCTCTGGCCATCATTTCTCATCCAGTCTTCTCATAGCCAAAGCACATATAAAAACTTGACTCAGTTTGAAAAATATAATAAAACTGCCTGGCCCAGTCACAACTTGGGCACAAGGAAGTAGCCAGTGGAACACTGAACCTGTGATAGGTAAAAGAACGAATGACTGCAAAGCCAGGCACACATCGGCATTAAATTCAATCACTGTTAACTGAACCTGTACCGCGAGCCTGTATTGTTGGAGCAGGAATAAAAAGACAAGTGAGATGCAGCTCCTGTCTTTAAAGAGCTTGCAGTTTGCTGTTACACAACAGAGATGTGCTTGCAAAGACATTGAAGAGAAAGACTATCAGAATGCAGGGAGAGAGAGGAAGATTTGTTTTACTGTTGGGATCTACATACTGCTCTAGTCTTTAGGAAGGCTCTGGTTTTACTATATGTGTCTCAGTGTTGGTGGACTTTCTTACATAATTCAAGCCATTCATTTTAACGGGATTCTGAACAATTTATGAGCAAGGTGTAACAAAGACTTGTTGCTGATTTGCTTTTCTCTCAGTATCTCTGCTCCTTCAGTGCCCTCTCTTTTTTTCTCTCTCTCAATTATATATATATATATATATATATATATGTATATATATGTATATATATATATAACCAGACTCTATTCCAAATCAGGGAAGATGAACAGATTTTGAGTAATATCTTCGCTTCGCTTCTGGAAAGTATTCCAAACCAGATTGGTAAAGGAGGCACATACCTCACCCCTGTGTTGTCACCCCATGATGGTTCACAGGGCCATTGGATGTTTAGGGAGTTAGAAAAGTATATGAGGTGCTGAGGATCCATTCAACATAAATAACATTGTTCCTTAATGACAGTGTTTAAAAGATGTTCAAGGTCAATTGTTATTGTACTTGTAGAAATTGTTTATACATATTGAACAAAAAAAATCCAGTGTCGTATAGGATTATAAAGATTTATTCTAAAGAGATCAACGAAGCTCTATTTCTATAAATCATCTCGAAGAAGAAAACAGGAAATAACTTTCACATTCACATCTTAAATGGTTTTTGCCTATGTTTTTCTTTCCTTTACTTTTCTGTTACGGTAAAATGCACTGAAAAGAAAATTGGTTATTTTCAAGATGTGTCCCAAATCACTGTTCGCATATATCTACCTGAGAGGCAGTTACAATAGTTACATGCTATCAAAATATTCTACTTTAAATCTCACAGAGCACTTCTCTAGCCAAATAGTCAATTAGTAATACAGATACACTGAAGAAAGATAATTTTTTCAAAACTTGTCTATATTCTTCTCTTTGCCGTTTATGTTCAGGTTCCAGCCACTTAAATTGCAAATGAGTTTAATATGAACACGACGACAGCAGTAAGCTCCACTGAGTTTTAGTACATTTTCCAGGCACAACTACACAGGTCTTGTGGTGAGGTGTCTTTTTGTTTTGATGATACTACACTTCATTTTTTATCTAGAAATACATCTCTTTACCCTACAGTGACACAAAGGTCTCCTTTAAAACTAGTATTTTCAGAACTCATGTCAATTTAATAAGCACCATTTTTCAGACTTTCCCTTAAACAGAAATTTTCTCTTAATATGTAGTTTAGGGGAAAAAAGAAGTTTTACATAATATGTGTAGTTGTTATTTCAAAATCTGTCCATTATATACTATTACTCACATTACAATTCTAATTATTTTTTAAAAGATGTATAACTTCCCCCAGAGCTTGAGAAAATATAATGCATTGGCATTGTGCCATAAGGAAGAGACTACAAAAGTGAAAACAATTTTAACAAAAAGTATGAGTGGTTGGTGCAAGCTGAGGTCATGGAAAAAAAAGACCCAGCCAGACTTTGTGCAGGAATATCCATCCAAATAAGTAAATGCTTCAAAGCTTTTCACATTTCTTATTTGAAGAATTACTTTATTGGGGCACAGAATTTCTCTCTTTAAAATGGCAAATTCAGAGGAAACTAAAATGTTGAATAATGAAAGTATATTTTTCTTATATAAGGGCTTCAATTACTGAAATGAAACATAGTTCTTAAAAACTTATAAAAACTCTCTAGAAGGTTTTTATTTCTAATGGTATTGTACTATGTCAGTAGGAAAAAAATGTTTCTAATGAAAAACCAATGCGCATTTATTCCTCTCTAATTTGGGAGGCAGTTTATTGAACTGTCATTAGTCCCCTGAACTTCCGTTTAAACTCTCCAAGTATGTACAGGTAGAATATTTTTTAGAATGATTATAGGTATAATAAGGTTATTTTATTCCAACAACATGATATAAAGCAAAAGCAAAAAAGACAAATACCAATATGGTTGAAAAAGAAAATAAAAAGGGAGGGTATTTAATACATATGGTAAGACATTCTCAGTCATGCTTTATGTGTATTGTGGATTTTGACATCAAATGTACATTCACTGATAAACATGGACCTTTGAAATCTACATTGTTTTATTTTAATCTACTGAAAGCATTCAGACTCACTATTGGTTTAACATTCATTCTCAGTTTGAAGATCCATTACCCGCAGAAATAAAATACACTTTACAATTTTGGCTTGGGTTAATGTTCCTTACTAAAACCTCAATTTATATTGAAATAATTGCCTTCCCTTAGTATTTCAAAATCCAAAACAAGTCAGAGGTATCATTATAATTTGAAAGAAAATTCTCTCATTTCAAACTACAGATGGAGATATGTCGCTCTAATAACAAATGGTTGGCTTCTCAAAAAGAGTGTCTTTGTGTGTGAGTGTGTGTGTCTGTGTATGTATATAGACAACATACACATACACAGCAGGCAGCACACAGGAAACATTGGGTAAGGTTCCAAATTGGACAATATTATGAAGAGTTAACTCTTATTGGCTAGAAGCTATAGAATATCACGACCAAACTGGAAGCTTGAGTCTAACAGTTTATTTTTTTTTACATCAAAATTAGTCGAAGTAGCAGACGTGCAAGCATATATTAGACCTTGTACAGGGATAATAAGCAAATATATGTGTGTAGAATCTAAAGATGGAAAGGAAGTTTAGGGTTTATGCTTCTAGTTGCTTAGAACCAAACAATATACATTTCAAAGTTCCAAAGTCACATTTGCACAGACATTCTAATTATTAGTTCACTTTATCTCTGCTGGCTCAACGTGGTTCTCAGCTTTTTAATCACTTCTCTACTGGCACAGCTAATGTGCCTACAAGTTGTCTGGAATTTTAATACTGCTAAATTTAGTGACACAAGTTGTGATTAAATTGTGAAAACTTGTTTAATGCAAACCTGATTGAAAAGAATACATGCTTATTTAAGGAAAATGTACAACTTTGCAAAAATTATATAGTGCTATATATAGCCCCACATTTAACAGCTTTACTAACCTGCAAAAAAGTTGGTTTTTGTAGAAAACTGCCAGGGTATGTAGTCTGAAATCTGGAGTCGTAATACCAGAGAGCTGTCAGTCAGCCATCCATCCATCTAATTGGCTTCTTACCATCTTTCCATCATGTTTTTTTTATAACTGGTCGCCTCTGGCTAAAATGCAAATCATGGGGAAGAGCCGTCTAGAAAAAGCTGCTGCTTTCTTAATTATCTGTCAGAGTATGGACCAGTGGACCTAGGGCCGCGCTGTAGAGTTATGCTAAGCAGCAAGGCATCATGGGAATTGGAGTGACAGCTCATTTTCCTCCTGTGTTTGCTGTGTTCGAATGACAATGCAGAAATGTGGGTTTTCCCACACTTTCTCTGAACACTTGGGCTATTGCTCAGGGGAGCACAAAGCCAAAACTGTCACATTTCCAGACATGGTCTTATTGCTGTCACTATGACAGGATTGTTGACAAATGCCAGCAGTCATCTCGGCATCTTGGGAAATGTCTGCCATGATTGTGTCAACAGCCTGACAGAAATTGTTAATGTTTAAACTTCTTCCACTGACAGAATCCTGTCTTGCTGACAATATTTGTCATATGAAACTCAATCTTTGTCAAACTTGCTTAAAAATTAACACTTTCTCAATTTCTTTTTTTTTTCTAGTTTACTGCCTAGCAGTGCAAAATTTTAGCCGTAAGATTTCAGCAAGGTAATGTAACACAGTAATTTAGGTGCACATTCCATCTGAGTCCTCTAACCTATTATTAATTTATGTGACCACCTTGTCCTTTTGACCTTTGCTACCAGAATAATTAGCCATATATATATGTATATATATATATATTTACATATATATATATGATACACACGTAATATATACTTATGCATCTAGATTTGCGTGTGTGTGTGTGTGTGTGTATGCTCCTTAGGATTCAGACTTGTGAATTATTCAGAAGGTACAAAACACTACTCCTCAGTATACAATGTGGAAAATCAATTAAATCTTGCAGATTTTTAACTTATATGAAAATCAGTTGCAAATTTAGAGCTATCCATTAACTAATTTCTTTAAGTTCTGAACTTTTTATTTTATTTTTTTTAACTTTGATTTTAAAAAATCAATCTGACAGGTTAAACAGTACCTATTTCAGGAACTCAACAAAAAGTTGTTTTGGAGTTTTGGGTTTTTTTAAACATGTGGTTTTGTCAAATCTGCAATATAGGGACAGCCTGCATTTCCTAATTCTGATAATCTATTGGGAAGTATTTATGTGAGCAGTATAAAAGATATTAGTTTTTTTAAAAGGAGCATCCTGTTTAAAATGCACAGTGGTTGATTTCTTTAAATATTTTTGGTGAGACACAATGCTCTGATTACTAAAAGGCAGTTAAATCATCTCTGGCTGTACTAGAAATACACAGTCATCCACAGGATGCTACATTTCTTAGACATGGTGTAGAAAAGAGCAATTGGTTAGCAGAATATAGTGTCCATCTGTCCCTGACAAAAGAATCTTTGTCAAACTAAGAATGACAACTTGTTAATAATGACATAACTATTATTAGTTGTATTGTTATTAGATAGCATGTTATAACACACAAATATGGTATATTCGTATCAGTAGGGACATATTAAAATAATTATTAGAATAGCAATCTCTTAGAAAAATAGAATGTGGCTAGAAGTACTATTTACCTGAATTGTTGCCAAATATGATTTCTAGTTACTCCATAGACAGAGAATGGACCAGGTACTACCTCATTTGCTGAAATAAGGAGACTTCTTAATATGCTTTTTAGTTTCAATTTTTCTTTGTTATATATATATATATATATATATATATATATATATATATGTTTATAAACTAATAATACAAATAAATAATACAATAATATGAATAAATAATATTAGTTAATAGACTAATAAAATTTATTTTTTACAGCAGTTTTAGGTTCATAACAAAATTGAGCAGAAAGTACAGGGAATTCTCATGTGCCCTGTGTCCCCACCCAGGCACAACCTCTCCACTATCAATATCCCACACCAGAATGGTACATTTGTTACAACTGATCAACCCACATTGATACAACATTATTATATTATTTTTCCTATCTTTTAAATTCAAACATTATCATAAATACCTCTAACAGTATAATGCGACGTCTCGGACCAGAAGTTGGCAAACTTGTTATGCAATGAAACAAATAGTAAATATTTTAAGTTTTTGTCTGTATCATAACTCTTCAACTCTGCCTGCAAAAGCATAAGTAATACATTTTACAATATGGGCGTAGCTCTGTTCCAATAAAACTTTATTTCTAAAAGTAGACAGCGGGCTGGATTTGACTTAAAATCTGTAGTTTGTTGACCCCTGTTTTAGACCAGGGGCTAAGTAGTTAGATAAACCCTGATTTCAAATTTCAGCTCTACTGCACACTAGCTGTGTGACGCTGAGCATATTTTCAGCATATCACTTTATTATCTCAGTTATTCCTCAAAATAACCCTGTAGGAATGTATTAATTTCCTGATATTATGAGTGAGAGTTAGAGCTCATAGAGGTCAAGCCATGCCGCCAGAGGTCCCAGGGAATGAGAAACAAATCTGGGATTCCAGTATGAGTCTGTCTGAATTCTTAGCTTTCTGCTTTTCTAAATTATGATATGTTGTCTGTAATTCTCATTTACTTCTGAAATAAAATTATCAGTCAAGTTTGAAGACTTAGAGGACAGTGAGAGAGAAGAAAGAATATGGGTGGGGGCAGTATTGATGATTTAGGGGAGAACGTGCTGCTTCACCACCAGAATTGCTTCCTGTGTTGATAACACAGGGTTTTGCCTTCACCTCCTCTAACACTCATCACTTCCTATAGCTGGCCTAGGAGATCAGGTATAGGATACAAAAAAGGAAGAGGAAGTATGCCTCCTAAGTAACTGATACATATTTAGGAATGATTCTCTCAAAAATTCAAAAACAGTACCTATGATTGTTAATTTTATGTGTCAATTTGACTAGACCATGAGGTGCCCAGATATTTGGTTAAACATTATTCCTCAGTGTATCTATCAGGGTGTTTCTGGATGAGATTAATATTTGAATCAGTAAATTGGGTAAAGTAGATTGCCTCCCCCCACCCGCCAAGTATGGGTGGGTCTCATCTAATCTGTTGAGGGCTTGAATGAAACAAAAAGCAGGAAGGGAGAATTTGTTCTCTTTCTGCCTGAGAGTTTCTGAGCTGGGACATAGGTCATCTGCACTTGGACTAGAGCTTCTACCATTGGCTTTCCTGGTGCTCGGGCCTTTGACCTTGGACTGGAACTATGCCATCAGCCTTCCTGGATCTCCAACTTACTGCCAGCAGATTGGGGCACTTTTCAGCCTCCATAATCATGTAAGCCACTTCCTTATAATCAATTTATATATAGGAATAAATAACACTAAAATCTATATTTAAAATCTCCTATTGGTTCTCTGGAGAAACCTAATACAGCATTATCTTAGCCTCCTTTCTAAGTAAATCATACTAAAGATTCCTCCAGGCCGGGCCATGTGGACTGTCTTAATTTTAAATGGGACTGTATACTCAGCATCCTTTTCTGGCTCAGCGTGGAAAGTGCAGCATCATTTCCTGTTGAACATGACTCAGCCAGACTCTGTAAGAAGTGTTGAATCAAGAACCTACAGCCAAGGGACTCATCTGCATAAGCGGAAGGGGCATCCCTAGATAATGCTCTACTGCTCTACCTTGTTCCTCTTTGACAATTCTATATAGTGCAGTTCAATTCAAGTTCATAAGTATGAACAGAGCATCTATTTTGTTTTAGGTTATGTTGCATAGAGGAGTCAAAGAAATATAAATCCTGATCACTTACTACTTGGAGAGCATGATACTTTAGAAACAACCCAGGAATAATATGATAGAGTGCTTAAAAATCAAGCAAAGAAACGTTTTGTTTAGCATCAGGCAGGCATGTGTTTAGTACTTACAAAATATTACAAATCCTCCAGATATAGTCATAAGCTAGATGAAATTGAGTGAAATATATATATTTTTTGCATTTTCTTTTTTTTTTAAATTTTTTGCTTTATAACAAATTTAATCAGTTATACATATACATATGTTTCCATATCCCCTCCCTTTTGCGTCTCCCACCCACCCTCCCTATCCCACCCCTCCAGGCGGTCACAAAGCACCGAGCTGATCTCCCTGTGCTATGCGGCTGCTTCCCACTAGCTATCTGATTTACGTTTGGTACTGTATATATGTCCATGCCGCTCTTTCACTTTGTCACAGCTTACCCTTCCCCCTCCCCATATCCTCAAGTCCATTCTCTAGTAGGTCTGTGTCTTTATTCCTGTCTTACCCCTATGTTCTTCATGACATTTTTTTTCTTAAATTCCATATATATGTGTTAGCATACAGTATTTGTCTTTCTCTTTCTGACTTACTTCACTCTGTATGACAGACTCTAGGTCTATCCACCTCATTACAAATAGCTCAATTTCATTTCTTTTTATGGCTAAGTAATATTCCATTGTATATATGTGCCACATCTTCTTTATCCATTCATCCGATGATGGACACTTAGGTTGTTTCCATCTCCAGGCTATTGTAAATAGGGCTGCTATGAACATTTTGGTACATGTCTCTTTTTGAATTATGGTTTTCTCAGGGTATATGCCCAGTAGTGGGATTGCTGGGTCATATGGTAGTTCTATTTGTAGTTTTTTAAGGAACCTCCATACCGTTCTCCATAGCGGCTGTACCAATTCACATTCCCACCAGCAGTGCAAGAGTGTTCCCTTTTCTCCACACCCTCTCCAGCATTTATTGTTTCTAGATTTTTTGATGATGGCCATTCTGACTGGTGTGAGATGATATCTCATTGTAGTTTTGATTTGCATTTCTCTAATGAGTAAAGATGTTGAGCATCCTTTCATGTGTTTGTTGGCAGTCTGTATATCTTCTGTGGAGAAATGTCTATTTAGGTCTTCTGCCCATTTTTGGATTGGGTTGTTTGTTTTTTTGCTATTGAGCTGCATGAGCTGCTTATAAATTTTGGAGATTAATCCTTTGTCAGTTGCTTCATTGGCAAATATTTTCTCCCATTCTGAGGGTTGTCTTTTGGTCTTGTTTATGGTTTCCTTTGCTGTGCAAAAGCTTTTAAGTTTCATTAGGTCCCATGTGTTTATTTTTGTCTTTATTTCCATTTCTCTAGGAGGTGGGTCAAAAAGGATCTTGCTGTGATTTATGTCATAGAGTGTTCTGCCTATGTTTTCCTCTAAGAGTTTGATAGTGTCTGGCCTTACATTTAGGTCTTTAATCCATTTTGAGCTTATTTTTGTGTATGGTGTTAGGGAGTGATCTAATCTCATACTTTTACATGTCCCTATCCAGTTTTCCCAGCACCATTTATTGAAGAGACTGTCCTTTCTCCACTTGAAATATATCTTTTAATCTCTTTCTTTCTCTCTCTCAAACTCAAACTCCCCTGGAGGCAAGAAGAGCTTTTGGCAGACTCAGATTAGTTTTGAAGATATTGCATTAGGATGTGGGAGGAGTATAGGTTTCACTGTGTCCTCAAAAAAGATAATGTTGAAGTCCTAACCCCTAGTACCTCACAATTGTGACTTACTTGGACATAGCGTCATTGCAGATAGAATTAATTAAGTTGAGGTCATCTTGGAGTAAAGTGAACCCTTAATCCAAGATGACTGGTGTCCTTGTAAGAAGAGACACAAGGGAAAGACACAGAGATTTGAGTCATGCATCTGTAAGCCAAGGAAGTGTAAGGATTGCTGATAAAAACCAAAAGCTAGAAGATGCAAGGAAGGATTCTCCCCTCCAGGTTTTCAGAGAAAGCATGACCCAGCCAATACCTTGATTCCAGATTTCAGCTTCCAGAATTGTAAGACAATATTTTTGGTGTCATTGTTTTAAGATACACAGTTTTTAATATTCTGTCAAGCAGCCCTAGGAAACTAATACAGGTACATTAAGGTATAGGAGTAACAGGCTTTATTTTGGAACCCCGTAAATCTGGATTAAAATCTCAACTCCATCATGTCCTCTCATGATGTGTATTTCCTCATCTGCATAATGAGAATTCCTCCCAACTGGAATCTTCCTCGGACATCCACCAGAGGATGGTACCAACACACAGCCAATGCTAACATGCTCACTACATGCCCTGGTGTCTTGACTAGACCTAGATTGGCAGTCAAAGCTACAGCGGGGTTTTAGCAGAGTTCCAGCCTCTTTTAAGGTGTGTTCACAGGTATCCAAAAAACAGTAGCCAAAGTGAAAGTGGAGATGCTTGTGATTTTCCATTTGCTTGTGATTTTCCAAGACAGTGAGGTATGATATATTTCTGCCTAGGAATCTCATTCTTTAAAGATTGTGAGTTTGGAGTCACTTACATTGTGACTATATTATCTTTCAATTCCAAACCAAAATACCTGTTTGTGAAGTATAAATGAACCTTTGGAGACATTGGAGCTGAATACCTGGAATCAGGACTGCTAGGTAATTTTGAAGTGCATGGCACTGCATACATAGATGGACATGTGACCTGGACATCTGCAGACCACCCAGAAGCTCAAGAAAGACATCTCTTCTCTATATAGACTTTAAATGTTGAAATGCCAAAGAGTCCACTTTATGTAGGCGGGCTTTTATTCCAGGAGATCAACGAGATTATGTTCCCATAGGTCGGCTGCAGACAGGGGAGAATAACTACTATATTCACATTTTCTTTTGTCAATGAGTTTTATTCCTCTCCCACTTTTCAGTTACTATACAATGTACTAAACAGAAAAACACTTCTTTTCATAACGAGTCATTATTTTAATATGTCTTCTTGAGGCACAGACCTACAATAGGTCTGTAAGGAGAATTAAACACTTTATTTAATAACAGACTTTGAAAAGAAGATATTTTAGGAACACGGAATACTGTTTTATATAGACAAAGCCAAACTGTAGGGAAATAGCAGAAATAAGGTCAGGAGAGTTCTACGCAAAGTAAGACCCCGACCTGTGTACCAAAACTCATAGAAAAACCACCTGCTTCCATAAAATAATCTATTATTAGTGCAAAGCAGAGAGGAGAAAACTATCTACTCTCCCTAGAGGCCAAAAAGAGGACAGAAAACAAAGTTACATTTAAAGGATCTGCAGAAGACAAAACTGGATTCAGGTTTTACTTCAGTAACGGGCACTGATAGATACTTTCACAGTCTATAGTTATTTCATAATTAAAAGTATCGCTGAATGTGAGATAACTGTGCGATGCACGGTTTGCAAAGGGAATGGAAGAACTGAGTTAATAAGGTGACAAGTGAAGGTTAATAAATTATTTTTCAGGATTTTAGATAATTGGCATCATTTGGGAGGAGGAAAAAAGAGAATGCAGCTGAAGAGAGATGAACTAGCAGAGTAGAACACTTTAACAAATGATCCATTTAACACCAATTATCAGGCTATTTTACCATCACTCCTAGCTTTTGTTAAGTGTCTTGATAGCCTTTGGGAAAATGTGTCATACAACTGACAAAATGAGATTAATTATAATAAATTCAAAACAAAACACTTTTTGAAACCTAGCCTCCGTTTCCAGAGCTTATTTTAAATGGACCTAGAGATTTGTGGTTAGTGGGTAGACAAACTTTGGCAAAGCATCACATTTCTGTAAAAGGCCTGCTTCCTCTTTGCTCTTTTAATGTATACTTAACCAACAGTTAGACATTTACTTATTTTTAACATGCAACCCTCCTTATTCCAAAAAAGATTTGATTTGGCTGCGTTAGAATGCTACTGGCGGTGATCCCTTTAACCATGAATAGCGATAACATAAATTTTGTTCCAATATTTTGCTCATAGCTACATACACATTTAAATACATAGTGAAAATCCTAGCTCTTGAGTTATTCCCTTCCCCAAAAGACTGGAGAATTTAAAATATAGGACACCGTTATTGAATCTTTCCTTTTTTTTTTTTAACATCTTTATTGGAGTATAATGGCTTTACAATGGTATGTTAGTTTCTGCTGTGTAACAAAGTGAATCAGCTATATGTATACATATATCCCCATATACACTCCATCTTGCGTCTCCCTCCCACCCTCCCTATCCCACCCCTCTAGGTGGTCACAAAGCACCGAGCTGATCTCCCTGTGCTATGCAGCTGCTTCCCACTAGCTATCTATTTTACGTTTTGTAGTGTATATATGTCCATGCCACTCTCTCACTTCGTCCCAGCTTACCCTTCCCCCTCCCCGTGTCCTCAAGTCCATTCTCTACATCTGCTTCTTTATTCCTGTCCTGCCCTTAGGTTCTTCAGAACCTTTTTTTTTTTTTTTTTTTTTAGATTCCATATCTATGTGTTAGCATACAGTATTTGTTTTTCTCTTTCTGACTCACTTCACTCTGTATGACAGACTCTAGGTCCATCCACCTCACTACAAATAACTCAATTTCATTTATTTTTATGGCTGACTAATATTCTATTGTATATATGTGCCACATCTTCTTTATCCATTCCTCTGTCGATGGACACTTAAGTTGCTTCCATGTCCTGGCTATTGTAAATAGAGCTGCAATGAAATTGTGGTACATGACTCTTTTTGAATTATGGTTTTCTCAGGGTATATGCCCAGTAGTGGGATTGCTGGGTCGTATGGTAGTTCTATTTTTAGTTTTGTAAGGAATCTCCATACTATTCTCCATAGTGGCTGTAACAATTTACATTCCCACCAGCAGTGCAAGAGGGTTCCCTTTTCTCCACACCCTCTCCAGCACTTATTGTTTGTAGATTTTTTGATGATAGCCATTCTGACCAGTGTGAGGTGATACCTCATTGTAGTTTTGATTTGCATTTCTCTAATGATTAGTTATGTTGAGCATCCTTTCATGTGTTTGTTGGCAATTTGTATATCTTCTCTGGAGAAATGTCTGTTTAGGTCTTCTGCCTGTTTTTGGATTGGGTTGTTTGTTTTTTGGATATTGAGCTGCATGAGCTGCTTGTGTATTTTGGAAATTAATCCTTTGTCAGTTGCTTCGTTTGCAAATATTTTCTCCTATTCTGAGGGCTGTCTTTTCGTCTTGTTTATGGTTTTCTTTGTTGTGCAAAAGCTTTTAAATTTCATTAGGTCCCATTTGTTTATTTTTGTTTTTATTTCCCTTTCGCTAGGAGGTGGGTCAAAAAGGATCTTGCTGTGATTTATGTCATAGAGTGTACTGCCTGTGTTTTCCTCTAAGAGCTTTATAGTGTCTGGCCTTACATTTAGGTCTTTAATCCATTTTGAGTTTATTTATGTCTGTGGTGTTAGGGAGTGTACATTTAGGTCTTTAATCCATTTTGAGTTTATTTTTGTCTATGGTGTTAGGGAGTGTTCTAATTTCATTCTTTTACAAGTAGCTGTCCAGTTTTCCCCGCACCACTTAATGAAGAGGCTGTCTTTTCTCCATTGTATATTCTTGCCTCCTTTACTGAAGATAAGGTGACCATATGTGCATGGGTTTGTCTCTGGGCTTTCTATCCTGTTCCATTGATTGAATCTTTCCTTTTCCTATCAACTAAATTAAGCTAAATTTTCCTCTTACTTTCAACTGAATTAACCAACATTTTTTCGGTGAATTGGACCTCTGCTTTCCATCCTGGTAGGGAAGAACAACTGGAAAGTTTGTGACACAATCTTATCAGCAGGCACAAGGCCAAAGGGTTTGGGTACAGGCCAACTATCTGTTTCTCCACGTCAAGTAAGAGTTGAGCCAGCAAATCAACATTATTGTTTTTCAGCAACAACAGAAGTTCTAAATTGTCAGTTTATCCCTTGAACACACAGCTCCTTTTTTTAAGACTTAAAGAGACATCAGGAAGGGAAATTGGAAATCCTGTCAACAGAAGAGGTTTGTAAAAATTGCATTCTATCCCTGCCCTCACTAAATTCTAGGCTTACAGGATGGGAGTATCTGCTGAAATTAAGGAGGAAGTTATTATTTGAGGTAAACTCTTCTTGGAGCTTTGGAATTCATGGAAAATGAGAGTCCTTGACAGCCCCTATTGGCCACTTCTCCCCACTCATTGTATAAATATCACCTGGAGTGGCCTCTTCATTACAGAGTGTGAATTATGTTAATTTTCACTTCATTAGATGAATTCAGCCTGCCCAAGGCTCTGAGTGACTCCATACCCAAGAAAGTGTCGGTCAGAGGTGGGAAGGGCTGGAATTCCACAGAGTCTGGCATATAATAGATATTAAATCAGTATATATGAATTATGAAGAGAATGAAAGACCCAAGAAGAAAAATCTTCAAAGTCCATTACAGTGAGTTGCTAGAGAAGGTTCCCTGTTCCATAAATATGTTTTCTGTTTGAATATTCATTAGGCAGCTTTGGTTGTTGTTGGTATTGATTTGTTTGATCTGATTCCTTCCTTTAAACTAGAATTAGGAATTGATTGAGGACAGAGATTATTGTATACACTTCTGTATGATCCCCTGGACTTATAACAATGCTCCATAAATATCAGTATCTAAATAAAACTTAGAGGATGATTGCTATGGCTGAATGTTTATGTCCCCCAGAAGTCATACGTTGATATCCTACTGTCCCATGTGATGTTATTAGGAAGTGGGATTTTGGGGAGGTCTTAGGTCATGAGGATGGAGCCCTCATGAATGGGATTAGTGGTCTGATGGAAGAGACCTCACAGAGCTCCCTCGCCCCCTCTGCCAAGTGAAGTACAAGAGAAAACTGTGACCCTGAAGAGGGCCCTCCCCTGACCAAGCAGCACCTTGATCTTGGATTTTCAGCCTCTACATCTGTGAGAAACAGACTTCTGTTGTTTATAAGCTACCCGGTCTGTGGTATTTTGTAAGAGTCGACCAAACAGACTAAGACAGTGATCACAAGAGCTAAGGTTTGCCTGCTTTATGTTTACCCCAGGCTGATGCTGATGAGGATGGTAATGACCAAGATGATAAAGACTGGGACAAACTGCATAAGTAACTGTGATAACAATTCATTATTTTACCATAGATATATTAACCCTTCAAGCCATGAGACGTGTTTAAGATGAGAATAATTGGGATGGAAAATGGATCTCCTCCACCTGACCCAGTGCAATATGAACTAACTACTAATTAAATGACTATGGGCTTCCTTTTATTTTTAGGAAGATATAGGTAAATCCAGAAAGTCTCAATATTTTCTTCAAACATCCAGATTCCCTCCCTTTCAAGCTATATTGCCATAATGTTTCAGCAGCTTCCCAGGGGTAACAGAGCACCATGTATTCTGTCTCTGTAGATCTTCTTTCTCTCTAGAAATTTTATTTAGAAAAGAAACAAAACAAAACCATGATTGATTTAAGAGTTTTGAGAAGGAATAAAAACTAATAAAAAGAACAAAGAGAGAAACTAATTAAAATGATGTATGTATGTAGCCAAGGGTAATGTCCCTTTAAAAGAATGCCTCTCAATTAAGTTTATCCAAACTAGCTTCTCCACTTTTACATGAAGGTTTGGGTATAACACATGTCAGTGGAGTCTGGCCACTCCATTACAGGAATGACTTGATTCAAATGTGCAGCAGATGGTAATCAAAATTGACTGGAGGCTCTTCAAGATATATGTTATGATTAACCAGACGTGGACTGCACAACTCAGAAATGAAGGAATGCTGGGGACTCTTGAAGAGGAATCTGATGATAAGTTGGAATGTTAAGATCAGGTGGCAACATAAGTCACTTCCAGAACAGGATGGAAAGTGACAAGACATGTGGTTGGGTGACAGAAGTTGTTACCAAAGTCAGGAATGAATGACACTTGCTGAAATCTTACGTTAACCCTGTGACATATTAACATAAATCTAAAATACTGTAGCATCTGAGTGTGTACTTATGACAACTCCCAAACATTCACATACACAAAGGGCATTTGCAGCTTTGAGTGTGTGTGTGGGGAAAGGATACATTGAACTCCACCCACATTCCATATGGCTGCCAAGACGTCCTCACGGGGATCAGGATGTGAACTAATGACAGGCATCAATCACTCAGTTCTTACAGAGCTTGGTAACAATGGTTCCTTGGTAGTTTTCTATGTGATTATTCTCCCTACACTGAATGTCCTGCAGTATTCAGAGGAGTAAACAGGGTGGACACTGGAGAAAGGAAAATAAGGGAAACATCTTCACTAGCATTAGTCATGCCTCCAACTCCTGAAACTTCTACTAGAAACTTGCGAAACAAAAATATATTTGGTGGTATTAGTATTATTTAATTATACACACTCTCCCTGAAAATCAAGGAGAAAATGTTTGGCAATTTGCTTCCATGCTGTTATTAGAGATGTCAGAACTTTCTCAATTCCATTCCCTCCATTAGTTCATTCATTTCTTTTCTCCCAGAAAACGTGGCTGGGGTCCAACCTTAGGCTTCATGAATAAACTTTAGACTAGTCATCAATGACATTTACAGGTGTACTAAGTATTATGCGCTGTTCTAAATGCTTTGCAGTTTTTATCTCATTTAGTCCTCATGCCAGTCCTATGAATTAAGTATGGATGTTTTTATCCCCGTTTCACAGATTATTAAACCAAAGCACAAAGAGGCTTGAGAACATGTAGCACTAAGCTGCAGAGTTGGATTTAACCAGGTCAAAATGTCTCCTAGACTGAAGTCGTTTAGCTACTATGCTTTCCTGCAGCTCCTTTATCAGCCTGCTCTTGCCGCCCCAAGAGAAGCACTACAAAGTCCCCGAAATCAATGTTTGTTACTGTTGTGGCTGGATTTATTGACCTCACAAGTGGGTGACAAAGGCTTTTGCAGAATTGTGTTTGAGAACAAAGGGAAAGAGGGCACAGTGGTGTGAAGGCACATACTGAACTAGGCCAGGTCCCAAGTCATTCCCAACTACTGAGGAAATTATTTGAGCACATAAATATAAATTTAAGTGAGCAACTTATTTCTCCTGTCTAGGTACCAAATGTTTTTCATCTATAAAAGTGTTGATTCGATCACTTCTATAAACATCTATAACTCTAATATTCAAGTGAACATAGTATTTTAAAGTGGAATTAATTATAATATTCTTAATCCTATCTAAGCCTTGGCTACCATGTGATTTCCTCAGAGATGGTATCTGGAATACTACAGATAAAGCAGGTATCATCCCCTTCCTTTCATTTTCTACAACAAAACCACATTGTTTTCATCATACCATTCTTCCCTGATGTAGATATGTGTTTCTTTCTTGAATTTATCATCTGTCTCACCCACTAGACTCTATGCTTCATGAGGATGGAGACTTGGAATGGTATATTAACCATTTTAGACTTGACATCAAGCACAGAATATTGCATATGCTGGACATGCACAAAATATTTACCTCACTTATTTAGTATTGCCATGGACGGAATTGTGCCACTTTACTGGAGTTTTTTAGATGATAATAATACCAGCTTATTGTCAGTGAATACTGTATCACTTATTAAGAATTGTTATACACATCAGCTTCATAAGAGCCATAGTAATAACTGAGCTATCCTTTAAGCTTCAAAATTATTTGCTATTATAAATCTTTTAAAATTTTGTAAATAGCTTAATCAACAAGACATTTTTTTCCCTTTTCTTTTTGATTCTAGCATACCATTTCAAGCATCTGTGATTTTACTCTTCTTTGGGTGGTAGATTGCAAAGAAATGGCTTTCACAGTACTTTATAGCTCTTCCAAAAAGAGGCAGAATCTGCTTCCTCACCCCTTGAATCTAGGGGAGCCTTAAGATTTGTTTAAAAAAACAGAAACTGGCAATAGTGAGATTGTGCTGGTTCTAAACTCAGACCATAAGAGGCTTTGCAGCTTCCTTTCCTTGCTGCTCTCAGAAAAAATGCCACCATGTGAATAAGTCCATGTTAGCCGACCACACAATGAAAGACATGTGGCCCGATCACCCTTGTTGCCCCAGGTGATGGCCAGCCATCTACCATGCCTGTGTGAAGCCTGAGACTCACCAGGTACCTACAGTTGCACAAACTAAACCAGTCAATTTCAGGAAAGTTTGGCCAGACCAGAAGGACCGCCCAGTAGAACTGCAAGCTCAATAAGCGATTAGGTGGTTGTTTTAAATGAGTATGTTTTGGGGTGTTTTTTTAATGCAACAAAAGCTAATAGATAAACTTGAATACAGTGATATTCTGAAAGCTTATGATGATACTTTGGTCATTTATCTCAACTGAAAAGAGGCAAGAACTCTACTTTTAATTCTTGGAACTGTGTCCTATAAGTTATCTTTTCTTTGTCTCTGTCAGAGCTGATGTGAGGACAGAGGACCTTCTCCAGAAGCCAGACCTTTCCCATGCTTCTAAGTTATATTTTTAATGTGTATCATAATCCAGCTTCGTGGTAACTATATATTTTATAAAATAAAAATATCTTTTAAGAATCTTTGAAAAACCCCCTTAAGTTTCAGTTTACCTGGATAGCTTTTGTGGCATCCCTTTTGTGTGACTGCAGTTGTTTATTTGTTTGCTTGTATTTGCTTTCTTCCAGGCCCTTGTTTTGGTTCAGAATACTTGAGGTTACATGAAAATGACACCCAGGTAAATAAGTTATTACCTTAATTGGTGTCAGATTCTCTGAGCCCAGATTTCAGCAGATTGTTTCTTTTTTATCATTCACTTCAACCTCCCATGCATAAAAGGGTGGCATAAATTTAATTTTGTTCATCCTTTGGACAGACAGCCTTACTAAATGATTTTCCTCCAGCTTGGGAGAAATACTTTACAAAGCATTAACTCTAAGACTCTTGTAGCTCAAAGAAAAAGATCAGAAGACCTAGAGCAACAATAACCAAAATAAATAAGTTAAAAATGAATGAGTAAATGAATGAATAGTTCTTCAAGAATAAATACTCTTAACTCTGAAGACTTTCTCTTTTGGTCCCTGGTACTTCTCCTGAAGTGGGCATTTTGTCCACATTAGAGCCTGACTCGGGTGCTAAGGTGCACCTGCACCCGTAATGTCATCTACATTACATAACATTTTAAATGCAGGTCTCAGCAAGCTCACAGCTTTTCACATTCTCTGACAGATACTCAGGTTGACACTAGACTGCATGATAAACCCAAGAAAGTGACAGGAATTCTATTAATACCTGGATACAGAATTCATAAGGGTACACAGTAGGTCGGGAAGAGATTCCTAAAGTAAGAAACCTTGCCTAAGAATAGACTCAATCAGTTTGATTTGGTCAAAACAGAGGGAAGAGTTTGAAAGAAGAAGCAAAAAGGTTGGGTAAGAAAGACTAGCACAGGCGTTTTTGAGAAGTTGGCTGAAGAAGGAATAAACTAAAATAAAGAAGTAAATAGTGGTTCTATTTGTACGTCTTAAGAGAGGAACATCATTAAAGAAGGAGAAAGGGGGAGACAGATGAAGCCCAGAGACAGTGAGAGAAGGGGTGAGCAGCAGTCGAGAGAGAAGTAAATAACTCTGAATATGATTTGGCCAGAACTGTGTTTAGAACCTGAAAGTTTTTCACTTCCTGCTAATGATATACAACATTTATTTATTTTTCTCTCAATTTGGACGTGTTTGTTCGCAGTCAATGTAGTGGATAGCTCCCTTATATGATAAGGCTGTCATGGCATAAGGTAATAAATGTAACTGAATATGGAAAATATAAACTGCTAAAGGAATATTGTAATAAACATGGCGAAAACAAGTGGGTATATGGATACTTCGACTCTAAAAACCAAGAGCCAGAGCAGATAGCTTTCGTATAAATGAAAGGGAAAACAAACAAACAACTAAGGCAGCAAGACACCATCACAGCGACCACCCTGTCCAAGTGACCCGTGGCCAAATTTCTGAGCAATATTCTCTGCTCTCACTGAGGAAGGCCCTGCTAAGGCAATGTGCTTGTGTACTGAATGTCACATTTTTATATTGTTGGATTTTGTGAGGTCTTTTCTTAAACCATCCATCACAGACACTGGAGAGATGGATGCTAGTTTAAAAAGAATTAAAATCTGCTTATTGCTCTAGCCATCTTTTACTTTGCTATTTTGTCTCTCTCATTTTGGTGGTTCATATTTAGTGGTTTCTCAGTTAAGGCTATGACTAAGAATAATGAGGAACCTGGAAAAAGGAGAAACTATACTGCTCTAACTGTAGTTTATGTTTTTGATGCTATACTTGATAACAACTTATTTTTCTTATTGTAAACTCCTGGGAATGCAGAAACATATCATGGAGCTTGGTGATAACTGTAGTAGTCCTTAGTGTCTTTGACATTGCTTTGAAGTTTGTTGTAAGTATTATTCTGATTTTAAAGAAAAACATATTAGACATAGGCAGACTTCATGAAGGCCACATGATAGGTGAGTTGAGATGCATGACCTACTCTAATTTCAACACTGTGTCTGGGCCAGGTTGTGAGATGGGAAATTTACACCCTCTTAAGAGTTCTTTAGTATGTAGTCATTAAGTGGTGACATGGCCAGATTTTAGGTTGTGGTACCCTTACTTTCTTAAGGATTGCTCCCTGAGTCCAGAAATTTTCCACATTGTAAGATAATTCATTGTTGACCTTGAAGTTTACTGGTGAGCTTTATGGAAGAACCAATAATGATCTTAAAATCGAATACAGATGCCATTATATCTAGATGCATAAGCAGTTCAACTATACATATATTTGATATCATTTATATAAAATTAAAAAACTCTCATTGTGTTCTTCATCTTCATATGGTACAGAACCAGGTACACTGCTTTAGGTAACCTTTATTCCTTTGAGCATTACTGTGTCTGTTTTTCTTCATGTTGTACATATGCTTCAAGTTACTTATTCTTCCCAACATTCTCCACCACTCCCATAGCACATGCTTCCAGTCAACCTATACCGTCATAGGTATATTTTCCCTTCAAAATAGATACAGACTTTTTTGGATTCTACATATAAGTGAGATCATACACTGTTTTTTTGTGCATGACTTCATAGAGCTAGAGAATAGAACGGTGGTTGCCAGGGGCTAGGGACTGGGGGAAGGGGGGATATTAGTCAAAGCATACAAACTCTCAGTTATAAGATGATTCTTGTAAGTTCTGGGGCTCTACAGTACAGCACGGTGATTATAGTTACTAATACTGTATTGGGTATTTGAAATTTGCTAAGGGAGTAAATCTTAAGTGTTCTTACCACAGGGGGAAAAAATGGTAACTACTGAGGTGATGGATGTGTTAATTAGCTTAACTGTGGTAATCATTTCACAAGGTATACATGTATTAAATCACCATGTACTTCTTAAAAACTCCAGATTGTACAACATAAATGTCTAATTTGTGTCAATCATTCCTCAATAAAGCTGGAAAATATTTAAAAAACCAAGTCCCCCCAAATAGATACAGAATTTCATTTCTTAAAAGAAAACTTCCATATGTTCCACCTATCTTTAGTCTTCTTACATATCCCCTTAGTGCTCCGTGCATATATGATTTCTACACACGTTGTACTTGTTTCATGCATGGTAGACCAGCAAGTTTGTATAGTAAGAAAACTGGGCCTTCTAAGCACTTACTACCCCTTTTCTCTGCCCCTTTCCAATACCTCCCTTCCTTTCCTATGTCCCCCTCATTCCTTCTAGGTTTCTTAAAATAGTAGGAAAACTATTCAACTCAGCAAATATTATTTAAAGTCCATCATATTTTCAAATAAATCACAAACACTTTAAGGTCAGTTAATCTAATTCATTGCTTCCAGTAGGATGGAAACTTTAAAAGAGGGTGAAATGACTCTATAATCCAGAATTTCACATTAAAACAAACAAACGAACAAAAAACCACTTTTATTCAGTCTTCTTAACCTCACAAGACTAGTTATCATCCTTACGCATCTCATGTGCCATTCCCAAATCTTCTAGTGTTTTCTCATCTTATTTTCTCTTCCTAGAATAACCTTACCTTTCATTCTTACTTGTTGAAAGCCCAATAAAACTTTACAAAAACAGTTGGTCAGCCCATGGACCATAGTTTGCCAACTTGATTTTTAAAATTATTTTGTTAAAGCATTATTTGTCTTGATTACTGAATTATTTGGCATCACCTTAAATTTTGCGTTCAAGGAAAATCCCTCCATCATTTCACCCTAGTTCTGGCCTTCCTATTTATCTTTCAGAATCTCCTATATTAAAATTTTTCCTCCTAAAATCACAAACTGCTGGCCATACTTTTATAAAATGTTTATCACATTACAGAATGATTATTTGATGGTTTATCTACATTCCCTGCTATACAGAAAGAAAAAAAATTTTTTTTGAATATTTCTGTGTTCCCAAATATATCACATCCTTTAGACCATAGTTTGAACTTAATATTGCTGAATGAATGAATGATTACATCAAAATGGGAGAAACTCTATAAGGTGAGGTATTTTTCCTGGTGCCCATAACACACAGTTGTAGTAACGCCTTAATTTACTTTTCAGTAAGGCTTTTCTCAGAGGCTTTCATCCACAAATTAAAGATATTTTAAGCAATTTTAGGGCAGGAATCATGTCTTTTATTATTTGTTTTGTTTTTACACAATATATACCAAAGAAACTTTGGGGTTTGGATTAGACATAAAGCTGTGAAACAGTGACACCTAATGGGACAGAGATCAACCATTTTGAATCCCAATTATTTCAGGAAATTTGGTGGTTAGAGTAAAGGGGTCCTTACATATTCACCTTCATCTCTCTTGTACCAAAAATATGATATACGGGCAACCAAGTTTTGATAAATAAATAAATGTATGATGGATACGTGAATGAACTACAAACAAGAAATTAAACCTTCTGAATAACAGAAGTTTCTTATAAATATCACTCATCCAGGAAGTTACTTTTTCTTGTTTTTATGTTTGTTTCACATACCAATATAGAGATAGTCTAAAATCCCTTGCTGCCATATTTGTAAAACACACATTTTAATAAAGATAATTTTTTTCTTTTAAATCTAAGGAGATTTAAATCCTCCTGTTGCTAAATTTTAAAAATAGTCAAAGGACAATATGCAGGTATATTACTGAGTATTTTTACAGGCACTTTCACATTGAAAGGAAAGCATAGAATACCATAATTCCAATATTTCTTCTCCCCATCTGATGTGTGCAGACTCCACAAGAATCAACAGAGCTGGTGCAAGGCATGAATCCATATCACAAATATGTTCAGAGGTTAACATCCAGCCTTTTCTTATAAGGGTGTTATTGAGAACTTAAGAAATATGAGACTCCAAAGATTGGTTGTATAACCTAGTACCTGTTGTGATCGTTGATATCTTTCTGAATAGGCTCAAACATATTTTAAGAATCTTTTTGTATATACTAATGCTTAATATCAGATACCTTGCATAAAAATATCATTAAATGTGAATATTATCATCGTTTGCAACTGAAAATTCAACAAATGCATTAAAGTCCTGAATTAAAAGACTGCCTTTTAAGTGTTAGTAGGAAGATTTTGGAACTAGGGAACCCAACCATTATTTTAGTTTATATTGTCATTGCCAAATTGAGTAGACCAGTCTAACTGTAGCCCTCACAGACGGTACCCGGCTTACTGCTAAGTGTTCACCATTTAATTTGCATAGACTCTCAATGTATGCGGAATAAGCTGATGGGTGGTACAGATCCACTATGAAATGATCCTGTAGATGTAAGTTTATATTTATTTATGTAGTTCTGAAGATGTAGGAGTGAGATAATGAGGTTAGCGAACCAGTTAGGGATGGAAAGTGACAGAAAATAGAGACATGATAGAGTATGGTGACAGGAAGGGCATTACACATGAACTTTATCTAATTCACAATGTTTCCAAGGTCCAATAGTATGATTAATCTGCTGTTTTGAAGCAAAAGCAAGATATAGAGTGGTTTAAACAGATGGTGTTTTTTTCTTTTACCATCTTCGTACCATCTCTGGGATCTTCCCAGACCAGGGCTCGAACCCATGTCCCCTACATTAGCAGGCAGATTCTCAACCACTGCACCACCAGGGAAGCCCTAAAGGAATCTTTTTAAAAGACAAATCAGATTACGTTACTCCTTTGCTCAGAACTCTCCCACGGCGCCCCATTTTACTTGGTAATTTCTCACAATGATCTATGAGATTTTTCATAATCTGTCTCCCTTTTCCCCTGTGATTTAATCTCCTTCTGCTCCTCCTCCCCTGGCTCACATCCCTCCTTCACACCTGCTTCCTTGCTGTTTCTCAGACACTCCAGCAGGTATCCTGCTTCCTTAGGGCCCTTGCACTGGCTGCTCCTTCCACCTGCATGGTTCTTCCTTAGATTCGCTGGACTAACAATTTCATCTGCTTTATTTGTTGCAAGTTCCTCTGCTCAGTGAGAACTATCCTGACCATCCGATTTTAAGTTCTACCTCTGCCCCCACCCTCCTGCACCCTTGATCCTCCTTCCTCTAATCTACTCTCTTTTTTCCCAGATGGTTCATTGGAATCTAACATCCTAGTTGTTTTACTCATGTATTACCTCTGCTGTGCATGTTCTGTCTTCCCTAAATAGAATGAAAGTTCAATGACACTAGGCAGCGTTCTCTGTTTTGTCTACTGACATACCCTAAGTGCCTCTAATCGTGTCTGACACACAGAATGTGCTTATAATAGGTGGTCTGACTCTGTTTTTGGATGTTGGACTCCTGGCAGCTTGCAGACCTCACCCTCCTCCCTTTACCGTGTGCCCCATATATGGGCAAACTAAGAAAACGCCAGGGTGTTCCCTCTTGGACACTGGTTAAGGATTCAAACCACGCAAGCCCCTTTGTGAGTGAAACCTCACCCTAACACCACCCCCTAATTGCAAATAAAATCCTGGGTCTCTCCTTTCCTTGGTCTCTTAAGCCATTTTTGACCTGCTTGAGAGGCCTGCCCTGCCCCCACCAGAGAGCCGAGTCCTGTAATAAACATTGACTATTATCTTGGGGGGAGGGGAATTGTGACATCAGTCTGGACATTCAAGCCGGACTTTGGAGAGTGGTCCTTCCTGCCTTTGCAGAGTAGCAGCAACAGTGCTGTTATATACACACATATGTACACACATACGTGTGTGTGTGTGTGTGTGTGTGTATATATGTTTGTTAAAGATCTCTAAAATGCAAACAAACACGAATGCACAGAATCTCAACTGACAAATACCAAGGGGAGGTTCAGGCCAACAGAAAGACTTTGGTCTTTCTGCACATGAGGGAGACCAGCAAAAATTTCCATACAAGGGGAGTAAAAACTTTGAGTCTCCTGGATCATAACCAGAGGGGGAACATCCAGATGACGAGAGGTCCATCAGCTCCCAGCCCAACCGTTTATAGAAAAGGTGGTGGCAATTCTGCCCAGAGGCCTCCCTGTGGTTACATGTGGAAAACCAGCTCTTCCGGGTCAGGAAAAACTCATGAACTTCAGATTAAACAATGAGACCTCAGAGGATACACTGTACCATACTCTCAGACACACAGTAGTCATTCATCCCCTCCATCCTCCTCCGATGAAGGCTGGTTGAGAGCTCAAGAACTAGCATCCCTGGTTAAGAGTGTTCCACCAATGGTAGTACGGGGAGAATGTAATGATGGTTCATAATATTCATTAATAAACTAGTATAAAATATTTGGTAGTTTCCAGTAGGAATAGGGGTTTACTACTATGGTAACAATAAATGTAAAGACCTAGGAGTATAAGATCTAAAGATATTTGGACTGATTTGGTTAATGCTTATATTGGCTGAGAGGTAAAGAAGCTAAGCATTGGCTGCTGAACTAGGAGATAGGATTTAGTTGACAGATGTTCTTGTATGCCTGCCATCTTGTTGAATTAACATATGTAGAGCAGAGCCTAACATATTCCTATTGGTAAAAAAGAAAAATATTATAGGAAGAATCAATATAAACTCTTACGCATTGTACTCCAGTTAATCCAGGTAATCTATGCTATGGGGCCCATGGGAATGCTGTCATCACTGTATTTCTTTGGTCATTTCTTTAGCCATACATAGTGTAGGCATTCTGCTGTCTAGATAAGTTATAATCTTATCATGTGTCAGAGATGCAGTACCTTTTATCTGGGAGCGAAGCCTAAGTATTATATTGGTAGGACTTGGACTACTGAGAATACAAAATTTTCTTCTGATAATGACCTCAAAATATGGGTTAGAGGTTGATACGTAGGTATTTTTAGTTCTTGGGTGGTTTGATTAAACTAAGGTAAAGTTTATTTCCCCTCAAGGCTTTTATGACTTTCTGTATTATCCTCAAATTTGTCTTTTATTATCTTTCTTTTACAATCTGACCTCACCAGTCATCTCTACTTTAATATAAAATTCCTTTCTCCTTTCGTTTTTAATCTTGAGTCAATTTTTCTTTCTTTCTTTTTTTTTTTTTTTTTTTTTTTGCTTTTTAGACAATATAAATTTTTTTTCTCTGAAGTATCTGGTATTCTACAGTAGTGGGATTATGTGTATATATAGGGATATTCATAAAAATAACAAAGATGTGTTATTGTCCATCTACAGTTATAAACAATTCTTCTAGACAGACTAGAGGAAGGACAGAGAAGTCTGGAGTGCTGATATGTCCCCTGGAGCAGAATCATTAGATTTTTCATAGTTATCCTTCTTAATTTTGCCAATGTGGAGTATTGGTTCTTTTAAAGGCCCTTTTACTTGCAATACCTATACATTTGCTTATCTCTAGACTCCTGAATTGTAGAGATAACTGATCCTTTTGGTTGTTGTATTTAAAGAGCCATAAACTGTATTAATTTCTAGCCTATTTACTTTCTAAGAGGATTTGGAAATGTCTAACCACACACTGAATATTTTCTAAATTGACAATTTCACATCTTAACTTTTTTCTGGTTAAATGGGCTTGAATTCATTTATAAAAATAAAGGATAAGTTTCTCCATGTGTTAGCAGTTGTGTCTACCCCAGAATCCTACTGGAATGTTCCCTGCAATCTATGTTTTATCTTAATTTAATTTACAATTTGAAACTGTATTCAATCTTCTCTTCAAGAGAGACTTCTGAAATTGCCTTATATACTGTACTTTCAATATTTTACTTTAAAGAATTTCATAGCTGTGATATTTAAATTTTCTCTTTTCTACTCTTTTGCTTTTGAGTATTTTCTCCATCAATGAGCTAATGATTAACTGAACTACATGGTGCAGATCTATAATCCAGAATATGTGTTTCACAAAATTCTTAGAGTGAGATATTGTTTTGATTTCTGAGTAGAGCATTTAAAGAAAGTTACTATTTGTTGTTTCGTCTCTTAATTTTCCTCAAACTACTCTTAAACATGTTGACTTACTGATTTTGACATGTCAGAAATCCCACTTAAGGACCATTTTTACACTAAGTAAAAACTACTTTTTGCCCATATTCAAGGAAAGTACAAGAATTTGGAAAACAGTGCAACTTAATTCAGGAACTCGAAGTGTTTCCAGGAAGAGTTTGAGATTTTGACATAGACAAATTCATGACAAACAAAGATGAGAGGCAGTTAGGTACAAAGTGTGGGTTTATGAACAGTGTCTTGAATTTCCCAGCCAAACAGAGGTGTAAGAACCATCAGTATTTTCTTAAGTCTGTGGAAATTATTTTTTATATTTAAGTACCTAACAAAATTCACATATATTGACCAAAAATGACATACACAATTTTCATAGCAGCCATACACTGGAAATAAGTCAATCTTTTAAAAAATAAAATGGATAAATAAACGGTGGTCTAGTCATACATATGAGAAGGGGAATGAATGACCTATTACTACCCACACCAACATGGCTGAATCTCACACACAGGATGAAAGATACTGGACTCCAAAAGTCATAGATTGATTTTTCTGATATAAAATACAAAACCACAAAGAGAAGCCATGGAAATTGAAGTCAACTAGTGGTTACCTTTTTTTTTTTAGGGGATGGAAGGGAATGGCTGGGATGCTGGCGATTTTCTGTTTTTGATCTGGGTATTAGTTATATGGGTGCATTTATCATGGTGTACACTTAGGCTTTTTGAAGTCATTCTATATTTAATACTTCAGAAGGATTAACAACAACAACAAAACCTGGAAATTCAATTCTGATAAATTAACTGTGAAATAAAATAGCGCTTTCAAATACCTCCCACATACATACCTTCCTTTGACCCCTCTACCTTTTATGTATTTTGTTGTATTTAGATAGGCACAAGCTCATGTTATATTTCTCAAAGGAGACAATCATGTCTCACAGCAAATCTGTGCTACTATTATAAATAGATGGGTCTGAATGGCTAACCACCAATAATTCTACCTCCCTCCACTCTCTCTCACAAACAAATGCACAAACTGACTAACATTGTAACATTCTTAGATATTTGAATTTAGAAGAAGAAAATTTTCTTAATTCCCCTTACCATTTTTAGTCATTACATTTATTCTGTACATCAGCATGAACTACTCGATACATCATTTCTGAATAATTAAAATTTGTAACCAGTTTCAGAATAATATTTTTTGCTGATGCTATGAAGTGATCATAATGTCAATCCAATATATCCTTTCTTAACTCCCAGGTAAAGCCAGAAAGGGGCAAAGGCAAGTACTGTGTTAAAAATGTGGAAGCAGGAGGGGAAGCAGGGAAAGGGTGGAAGGAGGGTTTAGTATTGACAGAACATTTTGTGCCTCCAAAATTATTCTAATGCCACTCAATTTTAATTCAGGGTGAAGATTTGGGTCAGTTGCTCATTAATCCAATCTGGCTTTTGCTTCTAGGCTACTATTATTAACTCCCTTATTCAGATGTTATTCAAATGAGTCTCTCTACGAGAGACTGCAAACTGATGCAGGCAAAACATATTGTTAGTAAATCTTCCCCAGTTTGGCAACACATTAATGATGGATCTGGCATTCTCAGTGTCAAAAACTCTATCGGCATCTGTTACAACAGAATCAAGATAAAATGAACGAGAAGAAAACAAATGGAGACAGGGAGGGGGAAAGTGCTATCAAATATTTGAAATGCTCTACAGATTCTTTGTCCTCAAAGACTCTCTCACTTTTCAACCATTGGATCAAGAATTTGGTACCACATCATGCATATAACTTTCCTGTGGAAATATACAAATGGGTAAACACATAATTATGTGGAAAAACTGGGGGTAGACAGGTGCTGTCAATATAAAGTATCTGAATGTGTCTTTGATGGATTCCTCCTTCTCTGTGACTCTCTTGCCCCTATTTGTACCCCTTCCACTAGGCATGTCCTCTTCTACACCCAAATGTCCAGGAGGTCAAGCACCGTGCCTGGCCCAGCATTCAACAAGACAGCATCTTTACTTCTCCCCACTAAAGTTCATCAGCCCTGAATCTCATTCTGCCAAAACCTTATTCTATAAGTTAATCACACTTACCAGGCATTCTGACCTGACCAACGTAATTCTTCATTAACAACTTATCCCACTAAAGAAATTAACAGTAGTATAGATTAGTCATCAAGAGCACAGGTTCTGGAGCTAGACTGTGTGGGTTCAGATCCTACCACTAGCTGTAAGACCTGGGGTAAGTCTCTTGACTTTTCTTTCCCCAGTTTTTTCATCTGAAAAATGGGTAATAAAAATAGTACCTACCTACAGGGCTTTTAAGAGATTGGATGACTTAAAATATGCACGTTATTTAGGGCGGTGTCTGGCACATAATAAACATAATTTAATAGCTGTTATCCTTATTTATTAATAACATGTCAAGGAAGTTTTATTTTAAATAGGAATTCTTGGAGATGCCAAAAATCTAAATCCAAACAAAGACTTTCTAACTGGGAAAATACTAGAACAGCTTATGAGGCAGTTAGGAAAAAAAAAATATAGACAAATATTTTAAGAACTCTCAAAATATGTCCTCCCCCTAATGTACGATAACTGCTAGGTTACAGATTATTAAGGCCCAGTGAAATGAAATAGCCTGACTAAGGACATAGAGTTAGTAAAGGACAGTGATAGCGTTTGCCGCGGTAGAGATAAGAGGTGCAGCGCCAGGGATCTGGGTCACAGGACTTCTAATGACAGTATACGGCCCAAAGAGCTTCAACTAGCCAAACATCTCTCTCCCCAGATCTCAAATCTATATCTCTTTCTAGGTCTGCCTTCAGCTTCTGGGTAATATATTCAGGTGCCTCCAAGATACTTCTGTTTCTGTATCCCACTGGAAAAGTGTGCAACCTATGACCAGAATGACCCTTTCTCCTGAACTCTCCTTAGCTCTGTGACTGGCACCGCCACCCGCTCCGTTACCCAAGCCAAATCCTAGCAGTACCAGGACACCCCTCTTTCCACTTGTGTTTTTCTCTAGTGGTAGACCTACTACCTTAATTCAGAGCATCATTTTCTCTCACTGAAATGACAGCAGTCACATAACTGATCTTCCACTCAGTGTCACCCCCATGACTTTTTCTTACAATGCAGTCATAATTATCTCTAGAAAGTACAAATGATCATGCTAATCCACACTTGGGACTCTTCGATGGCTCCCAGTTACCCATCAGTTCAAGTTCAAATTTCAAAACTTAGCTCCCAGGCTTCTTCCTGACTTTGCAAGGGCCTAACTCTTCAGTATCCACTCCCTGTAATCTCTCAGCGGCCATCGCTGAGCTCTTTAAGTTCACATATGCTGTTCCTTCTGCCCAGGCTACGTCTTTCCTCTGGTGGTGTTCCTGTATATTTGAGGCCTGGGTCAGGTAATTCAGGAAAATATTTCACATTTTATACATAATTTCATCATATATATGCATATATATATATATATACACACACGTATATATGCATATAAATATTTATTTATGTATAAAACACCTTAGAGGTTGCACTGTTTCACTGTTTTCAATCTTAAATTCAAACTTCAAATGGTCTCACAGAGTTACAGAATTACAGTAACTCAGGTTCTGTTTCTTCATCTTTACAAGTACTGTGCTAACATTGCTTTTTCAAATCTGCTGTTTATGCACAGGAATATTTTGCACCACTGGGGTTGGAGACAATGACTGGGTTTGAAATCAAAGGGGTTTTGCTTGGGGTGGCAAATGAATGAAGAAGTAACAACGTTTGTTTATACAGCTTTGTCGGCCTCGGATTCCCTATCTCCTGAGATAAGGATGCCTTCGCATAGAAGTTTTTTTCCTGATTTCAGGGGAACAGAAGTGGGTCAGAGTGTTCTTCTTGTACAGACTGTTTCTCAAGTAACTTTAATTCAAAATAATCAACATGGTACCTTGGCACATTTGGGGACTGCCTGCCCTGAGCCCTGTCACTACTATAGCTGACTCCTACCACTTCTGTTATCACTATCACTTCTAGAATTTCTCACTAGACTAGAGTCCTTGAATTATTCTGAATTAGATGCCTGATGTTATAAACTCCTGGAATTTCTGGGCATGTGTTATGTTTACGTTACAGATGACCCTGCCCCTTTTTAATGGTCAGTTTGCTAGTGTATCTTTTTCATTACACTGTAAACTCTACAGAAGCAGGGACTACACAGTTTCAGGAGTAGTCAGTCACTACAAACAAACTTCCTCTTTACTGCTCTGTCAAAACGTAGCCCAAATCCTAACAAGTGTGGACTGACTTGATAGTCTCACTCCTACACAGTATCAGGATCTACCTTTTAAACTGTGTTTCACAAAGTCTAGTGAGGTCACATTATGCTCACCTTTTGTGGCCCAGCCATTCAACGTGGGGATGGATCATGGTGAGTAAATACTCATCACATCCATGTGTCTGTGCCTGAGATCCAGCCCAGCACACTGCAGAGAGAGAAGCTGGAGGGGACAAAGTGGGGCTGGAGTGTGGGTGTGGCGGAGGGAATGAGGGGGCGGAGGGCCGGGGAGCAGGCTAACAAAAAACATTTGCTCGTGTTCGCTTTCCCTACATGGTCGGTAACATGTTGCCTCCTTTCTTCAACTGATGAAAAATTGTTCTCACTAAACCTTCAGGTAAACTGTCTCCTTCAGAAAATATTTTCAGACTTCCTGTCAACATGGCCTGTCCCTCTTAGGTATTCTCAAAGTATTATTTGCCCACATTCTGTGAAAGTACTTATCAGATTGTATTAAAATCTTCAGATTTTTTTCGGTCAGTTTCTTCCACCAAACCATAATCTCTTTGAGAACATGGATCTATTTTTAATTTATGTTTGCATTCCAATCACCTAATTTAGCAACTGTCCATAACATATATTGAATGTATGCTTGTTGAATTTTATAAAGCAGAACTGAAGACCATCCACCTATAATGTCAATTGAGGTGAACCACAGAGGCGAACACTGGCACTAGTAGGTAGGTGGTCCTCAAACCACCCCTTTCTCTCTCTCTCTCTCTCTCTCACCTTTCTCAATAACTCTTCTTTTGTTTGTATAACCTTCTTTTTCCGTGCATCCCTATTCCAGAACAGGTAACTATGTGGAACTTGGTCTTTGAGAACTTGAGTCCTTCCAAGTGAGAGACAAACATCCCAGAATGGATAAGTCATTTTGTAGATAATATTCCCATTTATTATGCCCCTTCCCTGAATCTAGGATCGATGTTCTTGACTCAGGAAAGACAATATATTCTAATTCTCTAGCGTCTGTCTTGTAGAATGGCATCTTTCCTAAATTATAGCATTTCTTGTTTTCTTTCTAACAAAACCGTCTCACATAGAGAATTCACTCAAGTTTTGACCTCAGAACTTACCCCTTAAATAAACAGATCACTAGGAAAAAGTCTACCTTTCTTCATATTTTATAAAAAATAATCCTCCTTCCTCTTGAGCCATAAAATACTTCTTCTCAGCAAATTTAACATATCAGAGTTCAACTGTGTATGTGATCCTTTCTGTTCTGAGTGTGAGAAGACCCGGAAAGTTGAGATTATCATTGAGAAGTGGAAAAATTTGGGGTCTCCTGTACATTTTGGAGGTTATAAGTTATTTGAGTCTAGATTTTCCCACCCCCAGCAAATGAAAATCATAATTCCTCACTCGCTGACTATCACAGATAGGATTCTCTGTCTGCCATGGAAACATTCTAATGAGGTGGGCTTCTTAGACGTTTCATTACCCAGTTTGCAAACACTAAAAAAGTGTGGGTAGGCAACATTTATCTATTTTAGGTGAGCATTAGAATCCAAGATAGTGTGAAAAACAGTGGTTGAAACGGCATTGTTTAACATCTACTGAGCATTTGGAATGTTCCAGTTACTATACCACATACTTTATGGACGTTCCTCTGCATGATGTAGATAAGGAAATTGAGGCACAGAAACGTTCAGAAACTTTCCAAAGTTTACACAGCAAGTGAATTGAAATCCAGTTCCTGCCAGAGCTCACCTTCTATGCCTCCAACTCTAAAGTGCCTGCATGGTATGTCATATTTCTCCCAGGTGAGTGTAAATTTCTGAATAGTAAAGACCATGTCTTTACTCTGTTCAGTGCTAAGCCCAGGGCCTTAATGATTCTTTACATCTATATGATTCTTTACATCTATGATATAGAGAATTACATCTCTATATCATAAGTGAAAGAATTATAAGTGTGTTGAAGGTAAGAGCTGACATATATTCTATTCCTTACATAGTAAAAGAAGCATTAGCCTTTTTTTCAATTTTAGATTTCTTTAAGCTTGTTTAAATAAAATATTCAAAGAAAAACACATGAAAGAGGATACTCTTCATGAATGACAATTTTGGAAAGAATATTATGCTCAGAATGGAATAGCAGAAAGAACAACATAATGAAAGAACATTTTTCTTATACTTAATAGAAGCCAAGGTTTTCATGGATTATCCCCTATAATCATTATGATAACCTTCAGATGTAATTGCTACCATTAGCCTCAATTTTACAGATGGAAAATTGGGTCTCAGGGTTACTAGGTATCTTGCCAATGTATTAAGCTAGCAAGCAGTAGAGTCAGGATTGACCCTAAGGAGTCTGTCATCAGAGCCTGTGTTCTTCATCACTTGCATTAATACAGCACTGAGAAATGCCTTCCCTCTTTTGTATCGAGTATTTTAGATTTTTAAGGACTTATGATTTGTTTTATATGCTCTATAAATTATAAAAAGTAAATTCCCATGGATCTATCTCATAAAAACAGATTCTGGCCTTTCCATGGTGCATCATGTGCACATTCTCTGTTGATCACTAGAGGGCAATCGTCACGTTTTTAGGGTGGATTAATTCTGACTAGAAACTCCATGCAAGATAAAGTCAGGCAACCACTTTCAGTTGTGAAAGGAGAGTGTAAAACCAATTTAATTCTCCATGAATTCAACAAATAATTTTATGTGACACATTGGAGACAAAAACAGAGATTCGCTACTCCGTGAGTTTACAATATATCTGGGGGAGAGCTGTGCACATGTAATAACTCTAAACAAGCAGTGTGGACAGTAACACCTGGCAGTTTAGAAGAAGGAACGACTGTCAGCCAAAGAAATAATATTGCATACTTATAAACTGCTTTTACAATTTTAAAGTATTTGTTTCTACTGGATTCTCACACCTTTATACAAGTGTAATTCTCTCTGCCTCACATATAAGGGACCTGATCCTTGGAGATGAAGTGACTTGCCCCAATCATTGGTTTGCTATTAGCATTGGTGAGATTTTCATTTGCATCTTCAAACCTCCTTTCAAACCACTGTTCTTCTTAACCTCACAGGAACTTAATGTGTAACTGATAGAAACTGACCATTTCTACACCTTGGTGTTTTGGGTAATTGTTCTTTTCTCTAATTCTGTCTAGATATAGTTGGTGTATTTTTGTTGTTACTTTCAGACTTAATGCCTAAAATGGCTGAATAGATCAAATGTGTATTTTTTTTTTTTTTTTTAGTTTCATTTAGAAAACTGAGTTCTATGTCTCAGACCTTGTTTGCCAAGTTTCAAGAGAGAATTTTTATGGTCAAATTATAAAACCCTGAAAATAGGACTTTATAATGGAAATGCTGATACAACCATAACTATAGCATTGCAATTGCATCACTATAAGATAATTGGTTTAGATAATATGCCCTTCTGGAATGAATGCCATTCTAAATGATTGTGCATATCCATAAATCTAAGCTAACTCAGTAATTCAAAATTACAAAGATTTAAGTTTAGTACCAATAAGCAATAAACTATGGCTACTGCTGTGATAACTGTTGGTCGCTACACCCTCACTTCACAGCAGGTGGTCTGCTCCATGCTGGCTGCAGACTGAATGAAGGCAGGCAACGCTTGGAAACTAATTTCTGAAGTTGATGGAAGACTCCAGAGCCATCTCAACTGGTGAAATAGTGTTGTGTTTTGTGCCTTTTTTTTTTTCTTTTTAAATGAAATGCTCTGAGACACTTGACCTTTCTGACAAACGAAGGGCAAACACAGCTTTGCTCTCATTTCACGTCACAAATGTCTCTAGATATTTAAAAGTGTCTTCAGCAGATTGTTTTTTGTTCATGTCATTATTAACACAATACCCCTGGTTAAAAAGGGAGAATAACTTACTTGTCATTGAGTGGATTTCTCTGAGTCAAAAAACTGAAAGAGGGCTTTGTTTAGTCCATCCACGTTTGACTCTAGACAAGCAGTCCAAGAAATCTTGCTCCCTTATTCCTAATCTGGAAATTTGGAAAAGCCTTCCTTCCCAGGAAGAAATAGTTTCACACAACTATTGATGGGATTCAGTCCTCCTGGTTTTAGAATCTGACGCTTTTCTTGAATATTGATGAAGTGTTTTTCTGAATTATTATAAAATATATTAAAAATCTTTGTTAATATCAGCGGTTTAGGTGACTTAAGAGTTTGATCTAGGTTTGTATGAATGCTACCTTTTTTTCTTTCTTTTTTTTTTAATACTTCCTTATCTAGAACCGAACCTTACACAGAATAGTCACCAAATAAATTCTTTTCTCTTTTCCTTACTTTGAAGAAAATGGGGTACATTTTCTTGGGGAAATGTGGTATCAAGATAAAAGAAATAGAGAGATGATTGTTGAAGCCAAAATCTGATGACAATGATTGAAAATAGTAAAGAACATAGGTAAAAACACTAAATGAACAATAATATTGAATTTGAAATAAAAATAAATGATTTAAGCTTCATGGATTCCTATGAAACAATACGTATAGTGTGAAATGGTTTCACAGAAACTTCAGTTGAAAAAGGTGTTTTCTTTAGCTAGGGTCTTTCACTTCAAAAATAAACTATTATTATTTTAATCAATTTGAATATAAAAAAGTATCAAATAAATTATATAATACCTATATTCTTGGATAGGGAAGCATATTTTATTTCATTTTTTAACTTATTGAAGTATAGTTGACTTATTTTCTTTTCTTTCTTTTTTATTCACTGAAATATGGTTGACATGGCTTTTTTTTTTTAATTTGTTACCAGTGCTTTGGATACAATAAGCATAGTAAAGTCTAACAAATGGAACCTTACAGACTTTTGTGCAACATATATTTAAAAAACACTCTTCAGGAAGTTTCCAAACTGCTGAGCTTTGACAGTTCATTGATTTTCTTGTTGTTGTCTTATGAAGTCACACATTTACTCACATTACACTGAGATGTACAAAAAGAATATATTTTCTTTCTATTTCACATAATAAATCTCATGATAGCCACTCCCCTGGATAATGTGGAACTCCATTCCCTGTCAATCCCTTGGGGCACTGGGCCTCAGACAATAACTTAGAATGTCCCTCTAAGTAACTGTGTAGTGTTTCAGAGTGGCACTCATTTCCCCACCTCAACTCCAAGATCACATCTGAATGTATGGAGGGAGGGGCCTCATGTGACCATATTTTGCATTTTAATTTTACTACTGGTGAACTTGTGGTTTATTCTTTCTCAGCTCATTTGGGGGCCAAGTCCTCCCACTTATGAGGACCAACCTCAAGTCTCACTGGCATTGTAAACCCTCTGAGATATAACTGCAACTTCCATTTAATTAGGCTCTGGCAAGTCACTGAATTCAAAATCGATCTGCTCCTACGAGTACCGTCTTTTCTGCCAACATCAGTCAAGACTCTCAGCTAACTTCTGTGTGTCCCTTCCCACATTTCCAAGTGCAAATGGAAAGTTCTGAGTCTCATGCCAGCTGAGATTAACATGGAAGCTGAGATGCTTGGGGAGATCTATGTCAGTTTTTCCTTTGCCTAACTAGTGTATATGCCATTTTTTTTCTCTGATTATGGTTGACCCCAGGTTGGTACAAGACTAGCCTTAGTGGAATCTCTTTGTTACGTGTGTAAGTGGGGGTAAAGCTTCTATGCTACTGATCATCTCATCAGTCCATCTTTCCCATGTTCTCTCTGCTCATGTTGGAAGCTCTGAAGAGAAGCTTGTGCTACAGGCACTTCTCCCCTAACTTCCCTTCTCTTGTTCAACTTCTTTCCACATTTTTCTGAGGCTGGAGGGAATTGGCTTGTCTCTTTTCCCCTTTTCCTGGATATGATACTTCTGTATATTACATTCTTCTCCTTCCTTATGTGGAAGACACTGTACCCATTCCCAGGTGCTATAATGGTAAATTGATTGCATAGGGCTCACTGTTAAGGAAAGAGAATAAAAGTTTGTTTGTTTGTTTTTAACTTCTTTATTTTCAGCCTCTCACCTGTAATTTCTTGTAATATCAGAGTACCTAGTGCTTATTCACTAGTACACTTGGGTATGATCATAATAATTTTTCAAATAATTGAAATGCTTTTTTACTTGTTGGTAAATAGCCACAGAAGGTGTCTAGTATAATACTCAGCATAGTGATGCACAATAATTTTTTTTAATTTTAAGAGGTTTTTGAGCATGGAAGAGGCATTAGACTTCTTTCTAGCTAATTCCTTCACTTTCAAGGGGAACACTGAGATGTATAGAGGACTAATTTTTTTTTTTAACATTTTGTGTTCTGGGGATCCCATTTTTCAATAGGACTGTGAACATAAAATTATGCTATAACTAAAAAGAAAATATAATTTTCACCAAGGCTTTTCATTCTTCCCCTGAAAGCACTAAAGATTAAGTGAAAAAATAAAAGGTTTTGATGAGCATCCTCTTTGTACAAACATGGAGAAGCCATTTCCTTAACCCCAAGTGACACAGTTAAGGGAAAGAAAAAAGAAGGTGATCATGTCCTGGTTCTTCTTCTACCCTGAACATTCTGGGGCCTTACACTGGTGAACAGCTCCATTCCACATGCTTTTGTGACCATGAACCAAGAGGAGTTACATCAGTGACTGAAGGAACGGGAGGATTCTCAGATAAACATTAGCTGCACACAAAAATGTTCCAACACGGCCGTATTCTATAGCCAATCTTTTTCACTCCTGGCATAACTATTAATGGATTTTGTGAGTCAGGAAATGTTTAATGACCAAGAGTTTCAAGCCAGGTCATATTTTCTATCTTCCTCTGTGTTTTTGTGACCTCATTGCTTTTTCTTTCCCCTTCTGTCTCACACAAAGACATAACTTTCATTATTCTCACTATGTAATAAAATTTTATCACTAATCTAATGACTGTCACTACTTAGAATATCAGTGGAGCACAGATTTGGATCAAAGGGCATGTGGCATTTTAGTGAACAATTTATTCTGAAATAGCCTTGTGGTTGGGTTGAAATGTTAAGTTGTTCAGTAAGAACTTTCCCTCTTTAATTAGTTTTGTTATCTGTGCTTGATATTACAGAGTGTTCTTGCGGGTAGAGCCTTGGAGATTTCACTTTATACTTGGCATGAGCATAGTTTCCAATTTGGAGATCACAGAAAAGCATTGTCACTTCAAAGTCACCTAAATTATACTTCTTTCTGCTGTATCAATTCTATGCAATTTCCTTCACCTTGAGTTTATTTCTCATTTGGTTACTTTCCTCTGACTTATCTTACCATTGCAAAATCTCCCTTTCTTTTCTCCAGATGACACTATTATCTGTTCAAGCATTTATCCAAATAGAGTGCTTTCTTCCCCATTTGCACATTCCATGAAGTTTTATAGAAGTCATGAGTATCTTCCCATCATTTGAAATTTGTTCTCACCATCACTTAATACACACATTGTATTCTTTATTGTCTGTTTCCTTGAAAACACTCTCATCTCCATCCATATCTCAAAATCTGGGTCATACTTATTTTTCTACTTTTTTTTTTTGCCATCAACCTAAGAGGCTAGCAAATCTTGGCTATCATCTATTCCTTGAGAAGGTCCTTGAGAAAGACATTCTTGGATTGTAAAACTAGGAAGAGACTGAGAGAATATTTACATCTCAAAAAAAAAACCCAATTTATATTGCAAGTTTTCTCAAGCAAATGCTTTAAGAAAAAGGAGATCAGGGGCCTGTTGACAGGGAATAAAACTTATCCACAGTTTAGCCAAGGTGAGGAGAACAGTAAGATTATCTTGATCAAGAGCCTTTGTGCAGGAATAACATGACCTCTTTGTTTGCTATGCCAAAAGTAAATCTGATATCATATGCTTTTTGTCTCTTGGGGGAGGAGGTGTCTAAATAATGTCCTCAGATAAGGAGTGTTTACAGTGTCTGAACAGTATGGTGAGTTGCTGAAAGGGAAAGGACCCTTACCCCATCGTTTTCTCTCAGCAGCCTAATAGTGCTCATATATGACATTGTTCACTATGAAATCCTTTACTAAATTCATCAATATCTTTGGTAAAAACAGGAATGCAAGAGATTTCTGTGTATTAATTTTGCATCCTGCAACGTTACCAAATTCATTGATGAGCTCTAGTAGTTTTCTGGTAACATATTTAGGATTTTCTACCTGTAGTGTCATGTCATCTGCAAACAGTGATAGTTTTACTTCTTCTTTTCCAATTTGGATTCCTTTTATTTCCTTTTCTTCTCTGATTACCATGGCCAGGACTTCCAAAACTATGTTGAATAAAAGTGGCGAGAGTGGACATCCTTGTCTTGTTCCTGACCTTAGAGGAAATGCTTTCAGTTTTTCACCATTGAGAATGTGTTTCCTGTGGGCTTGCTGTATATGGCCTTTATTGTGTTGAGGTAGGTTCCTCTACGCCCACTTTCTGGAGAGTTTTTCATAAATGAGTGTTGAATTTTGTCAAAAACTTTTTCTGCATCTATTGAGATGATTATATGATTTTTATTCTTCAGTTTGTTCATGTGATTTGTGGAAGGAATTTGGATGGTCCCCCAAAGGTCCTGTAGTCTAGTAATTTTCAAAATAGGTTTTCTACAGGAGCCAAGATTACTGCAAAACTGTTTCCAGACAACCACAGGGATGGGAAGATTTAGAGACCTATTTTTTCTTCTCCTCCTGAAGCTTGATTTTTATAAATCAAGGTTATATACACAATTTCATTTCAAAAACATTCAATTTCATTTCAAAAAAATTTACAAAGTTTGAAAATTGCCCCCAAATTTTCAACTCCATACCTTATAGCTGAGAAAAGAGAAATCCAAAAAAAATGATATGACTAGACCAAAGTCTAGTGGTTATGATTATATATTTGGGGTTAAACATACCAGGGTAAAAATTCTAGTCCTTTGACTTACTATTTGATTTTGGGCAAGTTATTTACCCTCTCTTCATCTATAAAATGTAAAAAATAATATCTTCCTTATAAGGTTGTTGTAGATACCAAATTGTAACATCTCAAAGCACAGTCCCTGATTGACAGTAAGCTTTCAAGAATTGGTAGTGATTATGAGGATTTGGACAATAATTACCTTTTACGTCACAGAACCTAAATTATGGATTGTGCTTGCCATCTTGAGCAGAGAAAGAAGACTGAGTGTTACAGAGTTAAAAATAATAAGCTCAAATTTACTTCTGGGGTCAACCTTAAATGCACAATCAGGTTAGAAGGAAATTTCCATGTTTTTCATGGAGTAAGACCTAGCTCATAAAGCCTTCTACTGAATCAGAACTAACATTTCCTTTTTGCCATTGTTCCCTTTCCAATTTGGAAAATGTGGGTTCAAAAACAGTCATTCTAATTGGCTTCAGTCCTTGAATAAAGGAATAGTCTCATATTTTTTATTTCTTTGTAATGGAACAGGAGGATAAAATCAATGAAATGTTCTTCTCTGTTCTTTAGTATCAGGAGTTCTGGTAACAAAAGGATGTTTTAACTGATTTGCTTATGGGTTTGGTGACCCACATTAATAATCATTGTTATTCATAGCAAAATTAAATTATTTATATTGTTTACTGTGTGATTTGAGCAGGACCAGATACATGAATTTTTACTTAGCGACAAGCTGAAATATTACCCTCATGTCAACTGATAGGGAAATTCTTGATTCTTTCTTTCCCAGCAAGAGCATGAGTGAGTCTCTGGGACAGGCCACCAAGGGAGGGTTCTTGGCAGGAAATTTTTTCATAGATGGTATTTCGGTTTTGGACAAAAGTAGTGGAATAGTTTGGGCCCCACAGTTCGACAAGAAGCAATTTGTTAAAATTTGAAATTTTCCATGTCTCTTTTTATTGGTATCTTTTTACAGTTGATTTCTTAGTTTGGATTTGCTATTTTCCCCTTACTTCTTTCCCATAAACTTTTTGGAAAAATTGAAAATTCATTTTTATGGTGATTAAAAATAATAAAGTAATTTAGGAATAAGGGCAAACTTAATTGGGGAAATTTTGCTCCTGAAGAGATTCTCAGTATCCAAAGGGAAGTAATTCCCCATGTTTCTCAACTAGTAGAGAGCAAATACATTTTGTGCATTTTTATATCCAAGGTGGTATGGTTTTTGATAAATGGAAATATTGTGGATCCCAAATCACTAATTGTAGTAATAATTTACTTCTCTATAATTTAATAAGGAGAATTAGAAAGTTTAGAGAAAATGAAGCATAATAAAATAACCTTGGGCCTCCCTGGTGGCGCAGTGGTTGAGAGTCCGCCTGCCGATGCAGGGGATACGGGTTCGTGCCCTGGTCTGGGAGGATCCCATATGCCGCGGAGCGGCTGGGCCCGTGAGCCATGGCCGCTGGGCCTGTGCATCCGGAGCCTGTGCTCCGCAACGGGAGAGGCCGTGACAGTGAGAGGCCCGCGTACAGCAAAAAAAAAAAAAAAAAAAAAAAAAAAATAACCTTATTAATGTACTCAATATACTAGTTTTTGCCTTAATTTCCACCATCTGGGCTTTTCTTATTAGATCCACAAAATCCCTAGTCCAGAAATGTTGTGATATAAAATCTTCAATGTTGAACTTTGTGCTACAGGGAAAATATATTCAGAAGACATATAAGAACTGTTTTCATATAACTGTAATGGCATTTATTCTATTGATTGTCATATATTTCTTTTCATGTATTTTAAAAAATAATTTGAGTTTCTCAAGGCAGTAATAAGGTCTTCTTATCTATTTTCCTAAATATCTGGAATTTCTACAAGATGATCATAGATTTGTGGTCAATGGATCCAAACATTCCTAAATTATCCAGTTGTCTATGATTTAAAATTATTTATATTTGTAAAACAAAAACAATTTAAATGATATGTATTATCATGTCCAAACAATAAATGTTGAAAGGAATCATCTATTTCTGCTTTGTGAATAGATTCTGTAGAATGTGTTTAACATGTTGGACTTTCAGAGTGAAAGACTGAAATGATGATTACCTGGTCAAAAAAAGGAGTAGTTTCCATATTCTCCATGGGAATAGACCTGGGTTACAAAGTATCCTAAGTGAATCAGTAGTTATGTTATTATTTTGCTGTTTTTTTCCCTGCAGGTTTAATAAATAAATATCCAAGATAAATTTCTAATTGGCTTCAGTCCTTGAAGGAAGGTAACAATATTACACATTTGTCACATCTTTGGAAGGGAATAAAATAGAAAATCAATGAGAGACCTTTCTTCTCTGCTCTTATACTTATTCGCAGGAGTTCTGATAACAGAGAAGGTACCCAATAAGTTATTTTAATAGAGTTTTAATTTTAGTTTCAGTGACTCAGCTAGTACTTATCCTCCTCCACAACAATCAAAGACTCTATCTTCTCACAGTTACACTACAGCAACTAGAGCAATAATAGGCTGGTGGTAGGTGTTTGATTTTTGTTGAAGTTATCTTACATAGATTTAAGCCTAAATGATCGTACTCTATGTCAGATGCTGTGGAAATTCTCAATCACGTGCTTCCCAGCAAGTTCTTAGATTTCAATAGAAGTTCTTCATTTTTAATTCATGTTTCAGAGTGAAGAAATTGGTTGCAGAAGGAAACAGTTCTTAGACATATCTCATTATTACTTTTTTCAGGAAGTTTTGCCAAGATTCTGAATATCATCTACACATGTTTTAATAGTAAAAACCTCTGTTGCTGTAAAATAAGGATGACTAATGCGACCAGAACTCTTTTATACACTGATTCTTAGTACCCTCTTCGGGTATAGTAAGAGAGAATCAATGGACCACGGCTCCTAACGTTTGCTTATGGCATCTAGGGAGAAATTTCAGCTGCTCTTCTCCAATATCTACTATAATAGACCATGGAAAACTTATAGATGAGCTCAGAAATAACTCCAACCTACATAGAAAAAAAGAGAGAGAGAGAGAGAGAGAAATGCAATCTGACTTTTTAACCTAGTATGTTTGTGCACTGAAATTTATAAATCCTACTTGAGGAGCTTGGCTTTTCTTCAAGGTACAAATAATTTCCAAACACATTATTATACTGTCATGATTAATGTTCATATATATTTTAAATAAAATGACATGGATCATGAAGTCATCTGACCACTCTGGAACTCAATACGTTTATGTGTAAAAATTTAAATATTCTCAAGGGTAACTCCAGTCTAAAATTCTATTTTGAATTTCTCATTACATTGAAACTCACTTTTTTATATTGCAGACATTAAAGTAGTATATGTGATTATATAAAACACATACTACTGGAATATCATGTGATTACTGCCATATTATTTCCAACCTTGGTCACTTAGCAATTTATACCCATAATCTTATAACTGTTAAGGTTTCTTAAAGAAAGTGACTTCAAGAGGAATCAGTATATTGCATTTTTGTGTGACAAGGCATCAGCTTTTTCTAGCGACAGTATCTTTGACCATGGTACTATTCAACCAAGCACAGAAATATTCTTACTCTTCATAAGCCTCAGTAATCAATGATTCTTTTCTTTCTTATTTCAACAACACCTGAGTTAAGACAGAAGATCTATGGACTATTCTCTCCTAAGAAATCATTTACAGTGAAGATCCTTCTCTTTTTCTCTATTTCGTTCTTCTTTCAGAATGTCTTCATTCCACCAGGTAGAATGAATATTATTGCCGGGGGGGGGGGTCAGCTCTAAATAAGGGGGGTGTCAGGATTTTTTTAAGTGAATATCATTAATGTTACAGAATCATATTAATACCATCACAGGACCACATTATATTTATTTACAGTCCCTAGATGAGAAAATATTTGAATAATTTTTTAAGGACATGCACTAATAAAGACTATAATTCACTAAGTTTGTAAATTATTGGAAGAAAATACGGTTACTGTGATTTCATCAATCGCTGAAAAGTGTGTTTATTCAATATTCAAATTCTACTTAATTTAATATACTAATATACTTTAAAAATTGAAGTGGAATGAATTTAGGTTTGGAAATTATTCACCCCACATATATAGTATAGATAGCAGAGTTTAAGTGAAGTTCAATGGCATGTTAAAGTCCAAATTTTATTATATCCATAAATGAGACTAGCTGCACAGCTACTCACTTTTAGTTGAATTCTTCTTCCTCATTTTGCTGCTTTCCCTGAAACACAAAGACATCTGTCGTTAATGAGATCAAAGATCACCAAACAATAAATCCGTAGTATACTATTCTCTCACTGCTACTCTGCTCTAATGCCCAAACATAAATAACTTTTATCTTACAATTTCTTACCAAAAGTGGAAAAGTAAATAAACTTTACTTGAAAATATAACCCATGTAACTCAAGGATTGCAGTTAATTTAAATAAGGCTAATTTTTTTCCTTCATCATCTTCATAAAAATTATTAGAATATGCTCACTAAAATTCCCTCTATTTCTAGAAATTTTCTAAGATATTATGTTATATAAACTTCAATATGCACTGATGATTTTTCTTCTTAATAATAATGATTGTAATAGCTACCATCTGTTCTGCCTTTTGCCCACATTAATTTATTACTCCTTACAACAGCCATGTGAGGTAATCTTAGGAATAACCAAATCATTCATTTACTTATTCAACCCAATTTTAAAGAAATGTGTAGTACTTGCTTATCATTTTCTAAAACCTCTTATAGTATATAGGACCATGAAATAAAGATAAGTACATTAATGTCTTCATGTTGGAAAACATTTTTTTAAACTTCTGAAGTAATTTTTTTCTTTTACAGTGGGCTCTGACTTTGTTGGAAATTCTATATCATCATCAAAAATCCTATGTAGACAGAAATTTGAGAAGCTATACTCAGAGACACATAATTCTTCCAGAATATTTGAAAACGCACAATATGGTACAGAGGAAAACTACAGAGGTAAAATAAAACAAATAGAATTATCTCTTGCACATTTTAATTACTATCTATCTGTCAAATGAAATGAAGGAAGTATCCAAAGGATGTTCCCTATCCCGGTCCCATTTACTTAGCTCTTCTTGTCTTTTACCTTCCAGGTTTATGAAGGCTGAATTTCATGTTTAAAGCAAAACTAAGTCTTATTTTAAAGTTATAGGGTCTTATTTTTGATGAAACTCTGTCTAGACAAATGTCCTCAATATTTCCAGGAGGGAAAATTCTCCAACCATTGCCTTCCAAATTTCTTATTATTTTTTAAGTATTGTTAGTGCCTTTACGCTTAAGAGTGAGGCTGTTGTCTCAGTTTTCCCCTTAGCTGACAACTGGCAGATTTTATTTTTGTTAATCACCACTGTCCATCGTTCATAACCCTGATACCTTTGGATATCATACAAAAACGATACAGTTATACAGAAAGAGTAGTTAAGGTGTTCTTATGAATTCCAAGGATGATGTAATTAAGATAACTTGAAGAGGCAGTTGAGCAACGAAAGTCTAGACTGGGTGCGGGGGACATTTAAAAAAATATTTTTTTTCTGTTTTAGTCTTTAGCGCAATCATGATTTAGGATATTATTTAGCAAAATATCTTCTTAAGTTAGATTGTTATAAACACCGTGTGAGTGATACAAATATATTTCTATGGGAGGGTAAGGAAAGAGCGTTACTTTGTGACATTATTCAGAAAAGGATTTAGTGATGAGATCTTTGGTCAAGTTTACTTATACAGGGCCCACTTTTTTTTTGCCACAATGTCATTGCTAAAGCCTACCACAGTGCTTGATATATAGTAGGAGCTCAATAAAGGTTTATTTATTGAATCAATCAATCAATAAATAAATAGATAGATGCGTGGATAGAGGGAGAGAGACAAACCAAAAAAATAGTCTTCAGAAATTCAGGGATCAAGATGGTAGAGTAGGAGGATGGGGAAATTAACTCCCCCATGAACACAACAAAAATACATTTACATGTGGAACAATCCTCACTGAAAAATAACTGGAAACTGGCAGAAGGACTCTTGTATAACCAAGGCTGTAAGAACGATATACTTGGAATTGGGTGGGAAGGGAAGAGAAGTGATGAGTGCCCCGGGAGGGGGCTCAGAGGAAAAGGGAGATTACACAGGTAGAGACTCACTCTGGGGAGTAAGCATTTCGAGCCACTTTTTGGGTGCCCCAGCCCTGGCTTCTACACAAGGAAGACGAGCCCCTTTGGCTGTTTGGAGGACTAACAGAAAGACTGTGGGAAGCCTGGACTTCCCTTGTGAGGAGTGCATGTACATGCTGGCTTGCCCTTGAGCCAGAGTGGAGAGGGTGGATTGAAGGCTGTTCCAGTGGCTGCCTGGTTTCCCGTGACCACTCTGGCATGCATCCCAGCTGGAGTCGAGTGACTCCACTTATCCCACATCACAGCAGCACCACACTGGACCTAGGGCTGCCATGACTGAGGAGAGATCTGGGCCATGGGATAAGAGGTGACTTGGACCCAGGGCAGCAGCTGGCTGGGGCGGGCACAGCAATTCTTGGTGAGTACTCTCGCAGTGCATCAGAAGCAACATGGAACTTTGACGGCAGCCAGTCCATCACAGCCTGTGCCCTAATACATGCTGAGATCCAACACAAGCCCCACCTGCCCTGCGGTGTGGGGCGACGGTGGTAGAGGCTGGGAGGAGTGACTGGCTGTGAGAGACAAAGAGGTCTCGGACCCAAGGCTACATATGAGCAGGGCAAGGGCAACAATTTCTGGCACATGCACAGGTGATAACCTAGGAGGCAGCTTGGACCTCTGTCTGCAGCCAACCTGCTGCAGCCTGTGCCCCATCATGAGCTGAGGGCAAGCATGAGCCCCTCTTGTTTCAGCACTCCCTCCTCTAGGGCAAGAGCCCCAGTGCTGGCAGAGGGGAAAGCACAGATTTAAAGGGAATGGAGCCAGCTCAGACCCAACCCTCAGCAACTTGGGATCTGACCCTGCCCCTGATAGGGCAACAACTGCCACTGAGTAGAAGGGAAGCCTTGCCTCACACCTGGCTCCAGCTCTAGCCCTTCCATCTGCAACCCCACCATCTACCAAGGTGATAGCTGCCATCACACACTGGGGAAACGTGATTTGCACTGACATCAAATCTAACTCTTCAAGCAAAGGCACTGGGCACAAGTAAACTGAATAGGGATGCTCCCATATAAGGACACCCCTTCAAGAACACAGTAGGTAACTGTTTCACTAAATTCATAGAGATAGAGAAAGTTAAGCAAAATGAGAAGGCAGAGGAACTGGTCTCAATTGAAAGAGCAAGAGAAAATCTGTGAAAAAATAAATGATGAAATAGAAATAAACAATTTACCAGATAAACAATTTAAAACAATAGTAATAAGAATGCTAACTGAATTAGGAAAAAGAATAGATGAACACAGTGAGAATTTTAACAAGGAACTAGAAAATACAAAAAAGGCTCAATCATAAATGAAGAATTTAATAACTGAAATGAAAAACACACTAGAAGGAATAAATAGCAGACTAAGTGATACAGAAGAATGCATAAGTGATCTGTAAGATAGAATAATGGAAATCACCCAATCAGAGCAGCAAAAAGAAAAGCACATTTTAAAAAAATGAAAAGTTTAAGATACCTTTGGGATAACATCAAGCATACCAACATTTGCATTATAGGGATCCCAGAAGGAGAAGAGAAAGAAAAGGGGATTGAAAAATTATGTGATGAAATTATCATTAAAAACCTCTCAAACCTGAAGAAGGAAACAGATAACCAGGTATAGGAAGTACAGGGAGTCCCAAACAAGATGATCCCAAACAGACCCACTCTAAGACATATTATAATTAAAATGGCAAAAGTTAAAGAGAGCAATCTAGCCCCTCCTCCTTGTGAAGACACAACAAGAAGATGGCCATTTATGAACCAGGAAGTGAATTCCTCACCAAACACCAAATCTGGTCATGCCTTCACCTTAAACTTCCAGCCTCCAGAACAGTGAGAAATAAATGTCTGTTGTTTATAAACAGACAAACAAATTCTAAAGCAGCAAGAAAAAGACAAAGAGTCATTTATAAAGGAACTCCCATAAGGCTTTCAGCTGATTTTTCTGCAGAAACTTTGCAGGATGGATGGGAGTGGCATGATATATTTAAAGAGCTGAAAGGGAAAAGTCTGGGATCTAGGGTACTCTGTCCAGCAAGATTATCATTTAGAATTGAAGAACAGATAAAGAACTTATCATAAAAGCAAATATTAAAAGAATTCATCAACTAAAACTATCCTAAACAAAATGTTAAAAGGTCTTATCTAAGTGGAAAAGAAGTAAGAATCTATAGGAGAAGGAAAATAACACTAGGAAAGGCAAATGTATAATGAGGGCTGAGGATCAACCATTTACATAAGCTAGTATGAAGATTAAAAGACATAAAAATTGTAAAAGCAACCATAATTAAAATGAAAAGTTATGGGACAAAAATGAAGATGTAAAATATGACATTGAAAATATAAAATGTGGGGGAGGAGACTAAAAAACCAATCTTTTAGAAAGTGCTTGAACTTAAATGACTTCCAGTTTAAAACAAGTAGATATAGTTATGGGTCAACATATATGAACCAATTGTAACCACAAATCAAAAACTAGTGATATACAAAACCCCCAAAGAACGGAATACAAACACACTACTAAAGAAAATCATCAAACCACAAAAGAAGAAACAAAAAGAAGAAATGAACAGAGAACCTATATCAGTTCAGCATATTGGTCCACCAGAGACCTCCCAACCCCATGCAATATCAATCAGAGAGAGCTCTCCCAGAGACCTCTGTCTCAATGCTAAGACCCAGCTCCACCCAACGGCCAGTAAGTTCCAGTGCTGGATGCCCCATACCAATCAACTACAAAGACAGGAACACAACCCCACCCATTAGCACACAGGCTACCGAAATTCATAATAAGTTCACAGACACCCCAAAACACCACCAGACGTGGTCCTACCCACCAGAAAGAAAAGATCCAGTCCCACCCACCAGAACACAGGCAACAGTCCCCTCCACCAGGAAGCCTACACAACCCACTGAACCAACCTCACCCACTGGGGGCAGAAACCAAAAACAATGGGTACTATGAACCAGCAGTCTGCGAAAAGGAGACCCCAAACACAGTAAATTAAATAAAATGAGAAGACAGGGAAATACACAGAAGATGAAGGAGCAAGGTAAAAACCCACCAGACCAAACAAATGAAGAGGAAATAGGCAGTCTACCTGAAAAAGAATTCAGAGTCATGATACTAAAGATGATCCAAAATCTTCGAAATAGAATGGAGAAAATAAAAAACACATTTAACAAGGACCTAGAAGAACTAAAGAGTAAACAACCAATGATGAACAACACAATAAATGAAATCAACAATTCTCTAGAAGGAATCAGCAGCAGAATAACTGAGGCAGAGAACAGATAAGTGACCTGGAAGATAAAATAGTGGAAATAACTACCACAGAGCAGAATAAAGAGAAAAGAATGAAAAGAATGGAGGACAGTATCAGAGACCTCTGGGACGCATTAAATGCACCAACATTCGAATTATAGGGGTGCCAGAAGAAGAAGAGAAAAAAAAGGGACTGAGAAATATTTGAAGAGATTATAGTTGAAAACTTCCCTAATATGGGAAAGGAAATAATCAAGTCCAGGAAGTGCAGAGAGTCACATACAGGATAAAACCAAGGAGAAACAGCCAAGACACGTATTAATCAAACTATCAAAAATTAAATACAAAGAAAAAACATTAAAAGCAACAAGGGAAAAACAACAAATAATATACAAGGGAATCCCCATAAGGTTAACAGTTGATCTTCCAGCAGAAACTCTGTGAGCCAGAAGGGACTGGCAGGACATATTTAATGTGATGAAAGGGAAAAACCTACAACCAAGATTACACTACCCAGCAAGGATCTCATTCAGATTTGACAGATAAATTAAAACGTTTACAGACAAGCAAAAGCTAAGAGAATTCAGCACCACCAAACCAGCTTTACAACAAATGCTAAAGGAACTTCTCTAGGCAGGAAACACAGAGAAGGAAAAGACCTACAGTAACAAACCCAAAACAACTGAGAAAATGGTCATAGGAACAACATACCGGTAACTACCTTAAATGTAAATGGATTAAATGCTCCAACCAAAAGACGTAGACGGGCTGAATGGATACAAAAACAAGACCCATATATATGCTGTCTACAAGAGACCCACTTCAGACCTAGGGACACATACAAACTGAAAGTGAGGGGATGGAAAAAGATATTCCATGCAAACGGAAATCAAAAGAAAGCTGAAGTAGCAATTCTCATATCAGACAAAAGACTTTAAAATAAAGAATGTTACAAGAGATAAAGAGGAACACTACATAATGATCAAGATATCAATCCAAGAAGAAGATATAACAATTGTAAATATTTATGCACCCAACATAGGAGCACCTCAATACATAAGGCAAATGCTAACAGCCATAAAAGGGGCAGTGACAGTAACACAGTCATAGTAGGGGACTTTAACAGCCCACTTTCAACAGTGGACAGATCATCCAAAATGAAAATAAATAAGGCAACACAAGCCTTAAATGACACATTAAACAAGAGGGACTTAATTGATATTTATAAGACATTCCATCCTAAAACAACAAAATACATTTTCTTTCCAAGTGCTCATGGAACATTCTCCAGGATAGATCATATCTTGGGTCACAAATCAAGCCTTGGTAAATTTAAGAAAATTGAAACCATATCAAGTATTTTTTCTGACCACAATGTTATAGGACTAGATATGAATTACAGGGAAAATAACTGTAAAAAATACAAAAACATGGAGGCTAAACAATGCACTACTAAATAACCAAGAGATCACTGAAGAAATCAAAGAGGAAATCAAAAAATACCTAGACAAAAATGACTATGAAAACATGACGACCCAAAACCTATGGGATGCAGCAAAAGCAGTTCTAAGAGGGAAGTTTATAGTAATACAATCTTACCTCAAGACACAAGGAACATCTGAAATAAACAACCTAAACTTACACCTAAAGCAATTAGAGAAAGAAGAACAAAAAAAATCCAAAGTTAGCAGAAGGAAAGAAATCATAGAGATCAGATCAGAAATAAATGAAAAAAAAATGAAGGAAACAATAGCAAAGATCAATAAAACTAAAAGCTGGTTCTTTCAGAAGATAAATAAAATTGATAAAACATTAGCGAGGCTCACCAAGAAAAAAGGGAGAAGACTCAAATGAATAGAATTAAAAATGAAAAGGGAGAAGTAACAACTGACACTGCAGAAATACAAAGGATCATGAGAGATTAGTACAAGCAACTATATATCAATAAAATGGACAATCTGGAAGAAATGGATAAATTCTTAGAAAAGCACAACCTTCTGAGCCTGAACCAGGAAGAAATAGAATATATAAACAGACCAATTACAAGCACTGAAATTGAAACTGTGATTAAAAATCTTCCAACAAACAAAAGCCCAGGACCAGATGGCTTCAGAGGCAAATTCTATTAAACATTTAGAGAAGAGCTAACACCTATCCTTCTCAAACTCTTCCAAAGTATAGCAAAGGGAGGAACACTCCAAACTCATTCTACAGGCCACCATCACCCTGATATCAAAACCAGACAAAGATGTCACAAAAAAAGAAAACTACAGGCCAATATCACTGATGAACATAGATGCAAAAATCATCAACCAATTACTAGCAAACAGAATCCAACAGCACATTAAAAGGATCATACATCATGATCAAGTGGGGTTTATCCCAGGAATGCAAGGATTCTTCAATATATGCAAATCAATCAATGTGATACACCATATTAACAAACTGAAGGATAAAAACCATATGATGATCATCTCAATACATGCAGAGAAAGCTTTTGACAAAATTCAACACCGACTTATGATAAAAACTCTCCAGAAAGTAGGCATAGAGGGAAACTACATTGGCATAATAAAGGCCATATATGACAAACCCACAGCCAACATCATTCTCAGTGGTGAAAAACTGGTACCATTTCCTCTAAGATGAGGAACAAGACAAGGTTGCCCACTCTCACCACGGTTATCCAACATAGTTTTGGAAGTTTTAGCCACAGCACTCAGAGAAGAAAAAGAAATAAAAGGAATCCAAATCAGAAAAGAAGAAGTAAAACTGTCACTGTTTGCAGATGACATGATACTATACATAGAGAATCCTAAAGATGCTATGAGAAAACTACTAGAGCTAATCAATGAATTTGGTAAAGTTGCAGGATACAAAATTGATGCACAGAAATCTCTTGCATTCCTAAACACTAATGATGAAAAATCTGAAAGAGAAATTAAGGAAACACTCCCATTTACCATTGCAACAAAAAGAATAAATACCTAGGAATAAACCTACCTAAGGAGACAAAAGACCTGTATGCTGAAAACTATAAGACACTGATGAAAGAAATTAAAGATACAAACAGATGGAGATATACACCATGTTCCTGGACTGGAAGAATCAACATTGTGAAAATGACCCTACTACCCAAAGCAATCTACAGATTCAATGCAATCCCTGTCAAACTACCAATGGCATTTTTCACAGAACTAGAACAAAGAATTGCACAATTTGCATGGAAACACAAAAGACCCCAAATAGCCAAAGCAATCTCGAGAAAGAAAAACAGAGCTGGAGGAATCAGCGTCTCGAACCTCAGACTATGCTACAAAGCTACAGTAATCAAGACAGTATGGTACTGGCACAAAAACAGAAATGTAGATCAATGGAACAGAATAGAAAGCCCAGAGATAAACCCATGCACATATGGTCACCTTATCTTTGATAAAGGAGGCAAGAATATACAATGGAGAAAGACAGCCTCTTCATTAAGTGGTGCTGGTAAAACTGGACAGCTACTTGTAAAAGAATGAAATTAGAACACTCCCTAACACCATAGACAAAAATAAACTCAAAATGGATTAAAGACCTAAATGTAAGGCCAGACACTATAAAACTCTTAGAGGAAAACATAGGCAGAACACTCTCTGACATAAATCACAGCAAGATCCTTTTTGACCCACCTCCTGGAGAAATGGAAATAAAAACAAAAATAAACAAATGGGACCTAATGAAACTTAAAAGCTTTTGCACAGCAAAGGAAACCATAAATAAGACAAAAACACAACCCTCAGAATGGGAGAAAATATTCATAAATGAAGCAATTGACAAAGGATTAATCTCCAAAATATACAAGCAGCTCATGCAGGTCAATATCAAAAAGACAAACAACCCAATCCAAAAATGGGCAGAAGATCTAAATAGTCATTTCTCCAAAGAAGATATACAGATTACCAACACATCCATGAAAGGATGCTCAACATCACTAATCATTAGAGAAATGCAAGTCAAAACTACAATGAGGTATCACCTCACACCGGTCAGAATGGCCATCATCAGAAAGTCTACATACAATAAATGCTGGAGAAGGTGTGGAGAAAAGAGAACCCTCTTGCACTGTTAGTGGAATGTAAATTGATACATCCACTATACAGAACAGTATGGAGGTTCCTTAAAAAACTAAAAATAGAAGTACCATATGATCCAGCAATCCCATTATGGGGATACCCTGAGAAAACCATAATTCAAAAAGAGACATGTACCACAATGTTCACTGCTGCACTGTTTACAATAGCCAGGACATGGAAGCAACCTAAATGTCCATCGACAGATGAATGGATAAAGAAGATGTGGCACATATATACAATGGAATATTAGTCAGCCATAAAAAGATACAAAATTGAACTATTTGTAGTGAGGTGGGTGGACCTAGAGTCTGTCATACAGTGTGAAGTAAGTCAGAAAGAGAAAAACAAATACCGTATGCTAACACATAGATATAGAATCTAAAAAAAAAAACAAAAGGTCTGATGAATCTAGGGGCAGGACAGGAATAAAGACGCAGACATAGAGAACGGACTTGAGGACATGGGGAGGGGGATGGGTAAGCTGGGACTAAGTGAGAGAGTGGCATGGACATATATACACTACCAAACGTAAAACAGATAGCTAGTGGGAAGCAGCCGCATAGCACAGGGAGATCAGCTCATTGCTTTGTGACCACCTAGAGGGGTAGGATAGGAAGGGTGGGAGGGAGGCACAAGAGGGAGGGAATTTAGGGATACAGGTATACATATAGCTGATTCACTTTGTTATACAGCAGAAACTAACACACCATTGTAAAGCAATTATACTCTAATAAAGATGTTTAAAAAAAATGACAAGAAAGCAGGGGTAGCAATACTCATATCATAGACTTTAAAACAAAAGCTGGGGCTTCCCAAGTGGCACAGTGGTTGAGGGTCCGCCTGCCGATGCAGGGGACACCGGTTCGTGCCCTGGTCTGGGAGGATCCCGCGTGTCGCGGAGCGGCTGGGCCCGTGAGCCATGGCCGCTGGGCCTGCGCGTCTGGGGCCTGTGCTCTGCGGCAGGAGAGGCTGCAATAGCGAGAGGCCCGTGTACCGCAAAAAAAAAAAAAAAAAAAAAAAGCTATAACAACAGAAAAGAAAGGCATTATATAATGATAAAGGAATCAATAGAGGAAGAGAACATTACACTTGTTATCATATATGCACCCAGTATAGGACCACCTAAATATACAAAGCAAATATTAACAGACATAAAGGGTGAAACTGACAATTACACTATAATAGTAGGGGACTTTAAACCCCACTTACATCAATAGACAAATCATCCAGACAGAAAATCAAAAAGGCAACAGTGGGGGCTTCCCTGGTGGTGCAGTGGTTGGGAGTTCACCTGCCAATGCGGGGGGCGCGGGTTCGTGCCCCGGTCCGGGAGGATCCCACGTGCCGTGGAGCGGCTGGGCCCATAGGCCATGGCCGCTGGGCCTGCGCGTCTGGAGCCTGTGCTCCGCAGCAGGAGAGGCCGCGACGGTGAGAGGCCCGCGTACTGCAAAAAAAAAAAAGGCAACAGTGGTCTTAAATGACACAATAGACCGGTTGGTCTTAATAGATACCTACAAGACATTCCATCCCAAAACAGCAGACTACACATTCTTTTCAAGTGCACATGGAACATTCTCCAAGATAGATCACACGCCAAGTCACAAAACAAGTCTCAACATATGTAAGAGGATAGAAATATCAAGCATTTTTTCAATCACTTAGTATGAAACTAGAAATCAGTTACAGAAAAGAAAATAGGAAAAGCAGAAACACATGGATACTAAACAACATGCTACTGAAAAACCAATTGGTCAATAAAGAAATCAAAAAAGAAATCAGAAAATACCTTGAGACAAATGAAAATGGCAACACAACTTTCCAAAATCTATGGTATGAAGCATTTCTAAGAGGGAAATTCATAGTGATATATGCCTTCCTCAAGAAATGAGAAAAATCTCAAAGAAACAACTTAGCTTACCATCTAAGAGAATTAGAAAAAGAATAAAGCCCAAAGTTAGCAGAAGGAAGGACATAATAATCATCAGAGAAGAAATGAATAACACAGAGACCAAAAAAACAGTAGAAAACATTAATGAAACACAGAGCTGGTTTTTTGGGAGAAGATAAACAAAACTGATAAACCTGTAGTCAGGTTCATCAAGAAGAAAAAAGAGGACCCAAATAAAATAAGAAATAAGAGACATAACAACCAATACCACAGAGATACAAAAAATCATAAGACAATACTATGAAGAGTTATATTCCAAGAAATTGGACTACCTAGAAGAAATGGACAAATTTCTAGAAACATACAACTTGCCAAGACTAAATCAGGAAGAAACAATTTGAACAGACTGATCAATAATGTATCAAAAATAATAAAATACCTAGGAATAAAATTAATCAAGGAGGTGATAGACTTACACTCTGAAAACTATAAAACATTGGTGAAGGACACTGAAGATGGTACAATGTAATGGAAAGATAACCTGTGTTTTTTAATTGGAAGAGGTGATATTGTTAAAATGACCATAATACCTAAAGCAATCTACAGATTTAATGTAATCCCTACCAAAATACCTACAACATTTTTCACAGAACTAGAGCAAATAATCCTAAAATTTATACACAACCACACATGACCCTGACTTGCCAACGTGATTTTGAGGAAAAGGAACAAAGCTGGAAGTATCATAATCACTGACTTCAGACTATGCTGCAAAAAAAGCTACAGTAATCAAAACAACATGAGGCTGGCCCAAAAACAGACACATAGATCAATGGAACAGAACAGAGAGTCCAGAAATAAACCCACAAACCATGGTTAATTAATCTATGACAAAGGAGCCAAGAACACACAATGGAGAAAAGACAATCTCTTCAGTAAGTGGTGCTGGGAAAACTGGACAGCTACATGTAAAAGAATGAAATTAGTACATTCTGTAATACCATATGCAAAAATAAACTAAAAATGGATTAAACACCTAAATGTAAGACCAAATATTATAAAACTCCTAGAGGAAAACACAGAAAACTTGTTGAGACAAATTGTAGCAATATTTTTTTGGCTTTGTCTCCTAAAGCAAAGAAAATAAAAGCAAAAATAAATAAATGGGACCTAATTAATATTAAAAGCTTTTGCACAGCAAAGGAAACCATCGACAAAATGAAAAGACAACCTACTGAATGGGAGAAAATATTTGCAGACGATATGACCCATAAGGGCTTAATATCCAAAATATATAAGCAGCTTACACAACTCAACAACCAAAAAACAAACAACCAGATTAAAAATGGGCAGAAGAACTGTGAATAGATATTTTTCCAAAGAAGAAATACAGATGGCCAACAGGCACATGAAGATGCTCAGCTTCACTAATTATCAGGGCAATGGATTCAGCTCCCTCTCCCAATCTTCACCTTCTGGATTCTTGATATCCTGAAGTAAGATTTGGCCATCTCATTGTTCTAGATCTTTATCAGTTTCGCAGTATGTTCTTTATCGTCATAACATTGGCAAAGCCACATCATTACAGTCAAAGTAGTAAGACATGGTAAGCATGGGGAGGCACAGAACTCCAGGTTGATCTGGCAGCTGCAGGTGATAGATGTTAACTAGACTTATTGTGGTGATCATTTTGCAATGTATACAAATATCAAATCATTATGTTGTACACCTGAAATTACTATAATGTTATATGTCAATTATATCTCAATAAAAAAATAGAGAAGAGAGAGGCAAAGACATCTGGATCTACTGTAGCTATACTGAGAAGTATAGGGTGAGCAGCCTTCTAGGAAAATACATATTAGGGTGGCTTGTATTCTAAGAACGTTACTGGAAATGATTTCAAATCCTTAAAGTACTCTGACGGAAACAGGAAGAAGGATGGTCGTTTTATATCAGCCAGGAAGAGTATCTGAATCAACTCTGACATGACAACCTGGAGCTAAAGTATAATTCCTGGGGGACACTCTGTATACAAATTAAAAATGAATGGATGAGGGTATATTCCTTCTGAACATCCACACCTTCTACTTCACCGGTACCTGCTATAGATTGAATGTTTGTGACCCATCCCCCAATTCATATAGGAAATCTAATCCCACAACGTGATGACATTTTGAAGTGGGGCCTTTGGGAGACGAATAGTCAAGAGGAGGCGATTAGGTCAAGAAGATAAAGCCTTCATGAATGGGAATAGAGCCCTTATAAAACAGGCCCCATAGATCTCCCTTGCCTTCTTCTGCCATGTGAAGACACAGGGAGCAAATAGCTTTCTATGAACCAGAAAGCAGGCCCTCATCAGACACCAGATCTGCCAGCATCTTGATCTTGGACCTCCCAGACTCCAGAACTGTGAGAAATAAATTTCTGTTGTTTGTAAGCCAAAAAATATTAATTAATATTAATTAAAATACTATGGCTGTCAAAGGAGGAGGTAATCAGTTTTTATAAAAGTATTCAAGGAAAGTATTACATAGGATGGATGAGATTTGGTATTGAACAAGTTCCATGAAGGCAGAAAGCATCTGTTTTGTTCCCTGGTCTCTCTAGGGCCCAGCAGAGTATGTGGTATATAGTAAGTGCTCAATAAATATTAACTGGATGGCAAGATGATAGATGGCTAGAAGAAAAGATGGAATTCCCAATTTATGGAGCAGGAAAAGGAAAAGGTACTAGGTAAGGAATCTTCAGAGAAGTAAAGCAGGGACAGACACGGATTCATACGAAGGACACAATCATTTCCAGGAGGACTTTTTGGACAATAGTATCAAATAAGTAAGACTTGCCAGAAGATGAGGCCTTATTTGATAAAGTGAGCATAGCTTAAGTTTCTCATTTTGAAAAGATTCCAAGTGTGTCTGATTGTATGATCTTCTGAGAATTATAGGATAAATAATAATACTTAAGAGTTCAAATAACAATTTGCAGGGAAACAGTTTGCTCTTCTATGCTTCTATTTCTTTACATTCTGGTATGTTTGCATCATTTGAGTTTTAGTGAACAAAAAGCCAATATTAACAATAGACGCAGGACTTATCTCAAGTCTCCATGCCTATTGATAGCTTTAGGTTTGAGGTTATCTAGGAGTCATTAATAACTGTCTCTTAGCTATTAGAAATGGTGGCAAAATACCTAGCTGGACAGGCCTGGCTTTACAAGAATCAGAATATTCAAGCACAAATGATAATGGTAAACTTCACTTATTTATTTAGCACAATCCATATGAAAAAGGTTTGGACCCACTCTTTGCTTAGTGGCCTGAAAATCTTGGAATTCCTACTCAGCCACCTCCCTCAGTGTCACTGTTAAAATCATTTACTAGCCATTCATGCCATTATATGAACAATTATACAAAGCAAGTTATATTCATGATTTTTCACGCTCCCGATTGATATGGAAATGCAAATTCTCAGAATTTACTAAAATTCTTTGTGCTACAACTAGTATTAAATCTTTTATGAGATTACTAATTGCAAGACTACAGAGAAAAATGCAATTTGTTGAAAAATTCTCCCCTTTGTAGTCTATGCTTATCATCATAAAGCTACTTGTCTTCTTTTTGCAGAAATGTCTTTAATAATAGAGGTTCTTCAGTTTACTTAAATCTTTAAAGCTCTATGTCTAAATTGCTGTTGCTATTCACTTTCTATTACTGATTTTTTAAAAAAAATCTGTGTGCATTTGGATTTTATATATCCATGCATTTTCTTTAAACTGCTAAGTAAATGCACTTTTCTCCATTAGAAAAGAAAATTCTTTTTTAAAATTTACTTTATTTTTTAATAGACTTTGCTTTTTAGGGCAGTTTTAACTTCACAGCAAAATTGAGAGGAAGGTACAGAGATTCCCCCTCTACCCGCTGCTCCCACACATGCATAGCCTCCCCCATTGTCAACTTATTTATTTGTTACAACTGAGGAAGCTACATTGACACATCATTATCACCCTAAGTCCATAGTTTACATTAGGGTTCACTCTTGGGGTTTTACATTCTGTGGGTTTTGATAAAACTATAATGGCATCCACCATTATAGTATCATACAGAGTAGTTTCACTGCACCAAAAATCTTCTGTGCTGGGCTTCCCTGGTGGCGCAGTGGTTAAGAATCCGCCTGCCAGTGCAGGGGACACGGGTTCGAGCCCTGGTCCAGGAAGATCTCACATGCCGCGGAGCAACTATGCCTGTGCAACACAACTACTGAGCCTGTGAGCCACAACTACTGAAGTCTGCACGCCTAGAGCTCGTGCTCTGAAACAAACAGAAGCCACTGCAATGAGAAGCCTGCACACAGCAACGAAGAGTACCCCCGCTCACCGCAACTAGAGAAAGCCCACGTGCAGCAACGAACACCCAACACAACCAAATAAATAAATTTATGAAAAGAAAAAAAAATCCTCTGTGCTATGCCTACTCATCCCTCCCTCCCCCTTAACCCCAACCATTGATATTTTTAGTTTCCATAGTTTTCCTTTTCCCAGAATGTCATACAGTTGGCATCATAGAATGCATAACATTTTCAGACAGGCTTCTTTCACTTAGTAATGTGCATTTAAAATTCCCCCATATCTTTTCATGGCTTGATTGCTAATTTAGTTTTAAACACTGAATATGGTTCCATTATCTGAATATATCAGAGATTATTTATCCATTTACCTACTGAGGGTCATCTTGGTTGCTTCCAGGTGTTGGCAGTTATGAATAAGCTACCATAGACATTTGTGTGCAGGTTTTCGTGTAGACATAAATTTTCTGCTTCTTTGAGTAAATATCAAGGAGCATGTCTGCTAGACGGTATGGTAAGAGTATATTTAGTCTTGTAAGAAACCACCAATTTGTCTTCCAAAGTGGCCATACCATTTTGTGCTCCCACCAGCAATGAACAGGAGTCCCTGTAGCTCCACATCCTCCCAGCAGTTGTCAGTGATCTGAATTTTGGCCATTCTATTAGGTGTTTAGTGGTAGAAATTTTATTTTTTTTTAAGTTGTATTTTGTACTTGTTGCCCTGTATTGGTCTTTTTGCTGGGTTCAGTTTCTCCATGCTATTCCACACCTCACTCCACAAATAAAAATTAACTCATAATATGCCAAAACTGTAAATATAAAAAGCTAAAATCCTAAAGCTTCTAGAAGAAAATATAGGTAAAAACCTTTGCATTCTAAGTTGTGACCTTGCTCAATGAAACTGCATAGAACAAATCTGACTACTATTCTGCACACCAACCCTTCTGCAAGAAGCAGAATGCCCTTATGTGCCATCTCTAGGTGTCCTAATTATGCATACTCTGCTTTTGACCCTTCTATAAACTTCTGTAAACAGTCAGGAGCAGTATAACTGAGGTTCCATCTCTCAAAGACTCCACTCATCCTGGAATTTTTCTTTTTCATTAGTCTGTTGTCCCATCAAGATCTGTCCCACTTTCAAGATCTGTCCCACTTTTTTGATCTTTACTCCCTCTGACCTCAAGTTAAACCAGACACTGCTACTTGGAAACAGAGTCATTTTACAGGAATAACAGAGGCTGTTGGCTGCTACAAAAAAGCAAATATGAAGTGGCACATTTTGTCACCTAATTTAGTGTACTGTTGTTTTCAGAGAGTGTTTAGGGTTTCCTTGACCTGTCCGGGGAATGAGCAGGATACGGACACTTGACCCACGATATCTTTCCCCACTGCCTATAATTCATCAATGGAATCTTGTCTGTTTTTCACATCTCATATTACTTTATTCATCTCAACCCTCACTAACAGCAGACTGACAGGGCAAAGGTGAGAAAAGTTTAAATAACTTGAGAGTTATTTTGGAAAATACATCAGGCCCTTTGAAAGTGTCTCTGATTGAATTTTTCACATTTGGTCTCTCCTGTTGTCTTTGGACTTCCCTAGAGACTCATTCTTAAATATTCTAAGCCTTGCCATTCTTTTATCTGTAATCACCTATTATGATACAGGGCCCTGTTAATGTGGTGGTGAGGTATGTGGGAGGGGAAGTATTCTATGAATCTATGATTTTCTTGCCTGTAACATGAGAGGACCTGATTTGAATCTCTAAGCAGCTTCACATTCTTTACTAAACTATGGCACAGATTCTATGACTCTCTGATTCATTTTTCTGATGTTTTATAGAGTGAATGGATCAGGTTTCCTAGAGTAATATGTGGAGCCTTTTAGCAGTATTAGCATACCAGGATCTTGTTAGAAATGCATTTGTCAGGCTCCATTCTAGACCTACTAAATCAGGAATGCTGAGGTGGGGTCTTGCAATCTGTTTTTAATAAGCCCTCTGTGGAATTGTGATGTAGCTAAAGTTTAAGAACGATTATCCTAGAAACTGTCTTGACTCTGTGGTAGGAGATAATCAATTAATTATTCTGGGTGCTGTGTAATAGTTCCAGCTCTTCCTCACATATCTGAAATAATAGTCTTGGGCAGTATGCAAACTGGATCAGAAATCACCTCCAGTTCCATAAACAGAATTAAAATTATTGAACCTAGAACTGTGAAGTCAGATGATTTATTATAAGAAATTCATGTCATACTTAAAACCTACTGTGTAATTTCCCATACTCATTAGTGACTCCAGAATGATCATGTTAATTTAATTACACATTATTTGAATTGAAATAAATCATTCAACCCCCCACCCCTAGTTCTCATTGATTTCGCCTGTAAACAGAAAAGATATCAATGGAAAATTATAGCTGTAAAATCCTATGATTCAGACATCCAATAATTTAATACTGCCAATAATTTAAAGATAATCATTGTTCTCTATTATCCTTATTCTAAGAGCATTAGAATATTTAGCATTATATGTAACATATAATAGAGGATTTGTATTACTGTAACATTTTCATCCTGATGTTTTAGCAATCTAAACACATATCCCTTTGAAGTTCCCTAAAGATTGTATTTTCATGAGAGTCTATTTAAGGTAACACAAGTAGGTTTTACTTTTATGAAAAAAATTTAATAATAATTTTTGTGACCCTGTTCTTTGAACATAGCACTATTCAACCAAGCATACAAATGTTCTTGCTATTGATAAGCCTCAGTAGTTAAAACCACTTCCCAGAAGAATCTATAAATAAAAGGTTTCTCTGTTTCCTTATTTGAAAACACCTGACTTAAAAAAGAAGATCTGTTGGCACTTTTTTTCCCCCAGGAAACTCTCTACCATGAAGATTCATCTCTTTTTCTTTATTCTACTCTTTTGGGTCACAATTTTACCAGGTAACATGGAAATGTTAATGGGCATACTTGTGCTAATGGATTTGAGGAGAGTTTTTCCTTTTTAAAAGTATGGTAATAACATAGAGATCAAAAGGTTTTTATGTTAAATGCATTTTATGTTAAATGCAACGTGCTACTCTGGATTGAACCCTGGAACAGAAAAATAAAAAAAGACAATAGTGGGAAAACTGGTGAAATGTGAATAAAGTCTGTAGTTTAGTTAACGGTATTATAGCAATATTAATTTTTTATTTTTGACAAATGTACCATAGGTAAATGAGATGCTACCATAAGGGGAAGTTGGTCTCTATTATCTTTGCAACTCTTCCATAAATCTAAAATGATTTCAAAATAAAAAGTGTAAAACACCTGAAAGATCAATTCATTAGTCTCATCACCTTCATCTGGTAACAATTAGTTAGAATTGATTCTTGATGGAAAAAAGTATTCTTTAAGCATAACCAACTGGTAAGTGGTAGATGGTTCAGTATAAGAGAGAGACCTATTTACCTTTTCCTTCTTTTTAACCTATGCCAGTACACTACTTCCAGTCTAGGAAGACTTTCTTAATATTCTGTCCTTGGTACTATAGGTAAATCATGTCCCTTGTTGGCCTTTCTTAAGATCACATATAAAATAACAAGTTTTGGAGATGGAGAACTCATTGAGTTTACTCCCTTCTCCTTAAAGAGTTTAGTTTAAAGTGAAAGGCTGAGCTCAAGTCTGCCCAATTTATAATATTGGCACTGAAATTAGGTTCAGTTCACTAACTCTAGGAAAATACTCCTTTGTAGCACCTGGCTGACATTTTTAGGACAAATGAAAATCATAATAGAGGCCTAGGAGAATGAATTAGCTTATTCTTTCACTGTGAATATTATAAAGTCTATCATGACAACCTAAAAATTTTCACATAATAAACTGATAAATTATCATTAAAAGGTTGCAAATGGAGAAACTTCTATATAGGGGCCAAACATCAATGAAGTAACAAAGTAATACAGTTAATTGTTAATTTAACTAAGAAAATAACTTCCTCTACCTCCATTCAAAAATTGTTAGAAAAGGCTCTCTGTATTTTTTTTCCAGACCTAGAAAGGGCCAAAAGGAAATTCTACACAGATTCATATTGCTTTTAACATTATGATAAATCTTTTTAAATTTCTTTTAATTATAACAATAGCTAAAATTAATAGATCACTATGCCAAGGGTTTTTATGTTTTATTAGCTTATTTTTTCCTTATAACACCTACATCAAGTGCCCTTATTAATGTTATTCACACATTTATCAACAAATTTTAAAATGATGTGTTCTGTAGAATTAGAAATTATGAGCTACTTGGGGGAATACAGTGACATAGATTACAACATCAGTTATTAACTTTTTGTATATTTTTTCTTATATTTTCAAAGTGAGGCCATTGTTCTTGTTAATCACACATGTACCAAACTTTTAGAGAATTCCTACCATTAGTGATACAAATATGTATGTAAAAGTAAAGAAATATTCAACATACATATTTTCCTCACAAAATTAGAAAAGGTGTAGTGAAATATAGACACTTTGAGCAAAAAGAATGTTGTCTTTCATCTTGTAGTTCACCAACATATGGTGGTTGAACTAAACTGGATAAAATTGAATCTCATATATGACTCTTAGAGTTCCTCAGTTGTTTTTTGTATCTCACCTTCAGATGGTAAAAGTTCTTATTCAAAATTGAGGTACAAAAACTCATTTTCCACTCAGTTACAGATGAAAAAGTGTTTAGACAAAAGTCCTTACATTTTCTATGCATGAAAATTTCCACTGAAGTCATTTACTTTCTTCTTCATTTTCTAGAAGTTGTAAAGGCACCAAATGTCTAGAAATGAAGCACTGTTTCACTCACACCTATTGTTTTGTTCTGTCAAATTCAAAACTCTGTTATTGCTAACCATCACTTTTCAAGTCTGCCATGTACTTTGGATGTAGGATGGTATAGTTTTGTACTGAAAGGGTAATCATGATTTTTTCCCATTTCCAAGAAGGTTAATGATAGTCTACCACAGGGGTTCCCAACCCCCAGGCCACAGAACACCACACAGCAGGAGGTGAGCAGTGGGTGAGCGATCGAAGGTTCATCTGCTGCTCCCCATTGCTTCCCATCGCTCACATTACCACTGAACTATCCCCCCACCCCCATCTCTCCCCACCTCACCCCCCCGGTCCGTGGAAAAATTGTCTTCCACGAAACCCGTCCCTGGTGCCAAAAAGGTTGGGGACCACTCTTCTACAGAATAAAATAGCAAATCAGTGAAATCAAAAACAAATTATGGGTTGAAGAGATATTTTAAGAGATGCCATGCCCATTTTTAGCTTATATATTAAGCAGAGTTTTATGTATTGTTTAAATAAATTCCTTAACATGTGAAAATGTCATAGATGCCGTATGAATGATGCTATGAAGTGCTTTGTGAGAGCAATGGAGAGATAACTTTCTTGAAAATGATCAACAGAGATTTCAGAGAGAAGACAGTATTTGAGCAGTGTATCTGAGGACAGAGAAAATATATGTTTGGCTTATCACAGCATTGCTAGAAGAGTGGTTTTCAGTGAGGGGCAACTTTGCCCCCATGGAGACATCAGGCAGTGTCTGGAGACCTTTTAGGTTGTCACAACTGGTACTACTGGCATCTAATGGGTACAGGCAAGGGATGCTGCTAAATACCCTTCACTGAATAGGATTGCATCTCACAGCAAAGAACTGTCCAAAAAGTCCATAGCACTTAGGATGAGAAACCCTGCCCTTGGGACTGTCAGAGTTTGACAAGAAGTGGACTTAACAGTTGAATGAGTGGATGGATGCTAGCAAGATGAGTATTAGTGATCCAAAGACACAAGCTTCAGGAATACTCATATTGAGAGGTCAGAATGAGGAAAAAGAAGACAATAATTTCACTTTTAGAAAAGTGAAATAAGACAAGGAATAAGAAAGGGGTGAGGTCAGTTTAGGGTGAAATATTGGACAATAGTGTTGAATGTGACAGAATTCTTGTCAAAATGAGTATAATTCAAGTTTCTATCACTGGCAAATCATTTATGGGCTTGATCATAGTAACTCCCCAGAAACTAGAATAAATAATGATATTAAGAAGTTAGCATTTAAACTGTGCTGAGTAACTATTATTTTGGCTGTAAATTGTGTCATATTCTGCCTTGCTTCATTTATAGTGAGAAAACAGCTAATTTTAATAGAAGAGCTAGGTTTTATGCCAGCTATTTATACCAACAATATGGATAAAGTAGTTCCGAGTCTAGGGATCCACTAATAAGTATCACTACTCACCACCAACTGGTGGAAATGTAGACAGAATATCTAGGCAGAAAGGCCTAGCCTTTAAAGGAACTACTGGATACCAAACCTTAATGGCAGAAACTAGTGGCAAGATTTATTTGCTTTCATACCATGAATATATAAAAACTATTTGAGTCTGACCTTTGGCCAGCTATCCACAAAACTTAGAATTCTCCTACACCAGTTCTCCTTATTCTCATCATATTGTAAGGTGAATACTTATCAAAAGTGATGTTTATGTTTTAAAAGACTCCAAAATTAAAGGCTTCTCAAAGTACATACATCAGTGCATAAGGTGAAATATGAAATTAAAATAGATTGGTTTAGAATGGATCTTTTATTTTCATTTTTTAAAAAAATTTTATTGGAGTATAGTTGCTTTACAATGTTGTGTTAGTTTATACTGTACAGCAAAGTGAATCAGCTATACGTATACGTATATCCCCTCTTTTTTGGATTTCCTTCCCATTTAGGTCACCATAGAGCACTGAGTAGAGTTCCCTGTGCTATACAGTAGGTTCTCATTAGTTATCTATTTTATACATAGTATCAATAGTGTAGATATGTCAATCCCAGTCTCTCAATTCATCCCACCACCCTCCTTCCCCCTTGGTATCCATACGTTTGTTCTCTACAACTGTTATCTCTATTTCTGCTTTGTAAATAAGATCATCTATACCAATTTTTTCAGATTCCACACATATGCGTTGATATACGATACTTGTTTTTCTCTTTCTGACTTCACTCTTTATGACAGTCTCTAGGTCCATCCACGTCTCTACAAATGACCCAATTTCATTCCTTTTTATGGCTGAGTAATATTCCATTGTATATATGTACCACATCTTCTTTATCCATTCCTCTGTCAATGGACATTTAGGCAGCTTCCATGACCTGGCTATTGTAAATAGTGCTGCAATGAACACTGGGGTACATGTGCCTTTTGAATTATGGTTTTCTCAGGGTATATGCCCAGTAGTGGGATTGCTGGGTCACATGGTAGTTCTATTTTTAGTTTTTGAAGGAACCTCCATACTGTTCTCCATAGTGGCTGTATCAATTTACATTCCCACCAACAGTGCAAGAATGGATCTTATAGTCCAATATCTCCCAATTCCCCGAGTATCCCCCAATGTCCTAAATAATCAGCTTCTAGTGACAGTCAACATCCAAACTACAAGATAAAACACAGAACTTGGAGCACTGGTAATTCCAGAAATCATGTAATGGGCAAAAATGGACCCATCTTCTAGTCATTCTCTTTTTTTAAAAAAAAAATCAATGGTGACATCAAATATATCTCTAAGTTCATTTCTTTGTGGGGAAGTAAATCTCAAGATATACAATGGAGTTGTAGGAATTCAGACAAATTGTCTAACACTGCCACTCCTGACATTAAAGAAAAGTAAAATCAAGCTGCAGTAGAAATCTCTTGAAGGAGAACTCATAAAGCACAACATTCAGCCTAAATAATGTGTGTGAGAGCAGGAGATAAATTATGTGGACTTTTATTGTTGACTTGGAACTATCCTTCTGTTGCTATCCAGTCATGTGTAAAAAAGCAAGCTGGCACACCTAAATGAAGTCCAAGACACTCTCTAATTTCCAGGATTTACCTTGCATCAACAAAGGACAGAACAGTCACTTAAACTTCCTCAGTAAGAGTTTCACAGTCATAAATTAGAAGGGGGCTTTTCCTTTTGCCTTACTCTATACTCTTTTGCTTATCGGATTTTCTCCTTTTAAAATATGAGTGTGTCATAGCTATACTGCTAATTTCAGTCACTGGTTCCTTCTTACAGCCAGAAAAAGATATCCTCACTATGGTAGCTTGGATTTGAGGAGAGAGTGCAGAAGGGGTAATGGACGATGTCAACCTGAGTGCCATAACACTGAAGTTAGGATTGCTTACTGCGTAAGACCTGGAACTCATTGCTGCTTGCAGAAGTAAAGATAACAAAAGAAAGGAAAGAGACACATGCTCCGAGAAGAAAGGACCAGTGTTACTAAGTCTCCCTTCACATCCTTCAGCACATCCTTCCAGGCCTGCGTATCACAGTCATACATAAAGAATTAAATAAAATTTAAGAGTGAACCATTCAGAAGTGGTTCTATGTCACACACGTTATCTGGTGCCTTTACACTGCATTTTCTCTTGATCTCTAGGTACCAGAAATAAGCACGATTTATTTTATGGAAGTTCTTCAAGAACTGTTCACATTTCTGTGGGCCCTGTGCTAGTTGACATCAGCAATGTTGGGAGAAACCATAGATCAGAGGTATTGACCCATCTTATTTCTGAGATACAAGCCTCCCATCGAGATGTGCTGTTATATTATTATTAAACGCTGCTTGTAGATTATCCCATGAAAAAAATATAAATCCACAGAATGTGTGAGGCAAGACGTTGAGCGTGCAGCTCCTTCTCTTGAGCGAGACAGAGCTGGAGTGAGAGAATGACAGAGTGTAAGAACAGAAGAGCAGCGGAAAATCACCATCAGCTCCATTTTCTAGCCATATTGTTTACGTAGCGGAGAAAAATCTGCATCAGGAAATTGAAGAGGGAGTGAAAAGGGAAGAAAATAATTTCATAAAGGAGAAGAGACAACGTGTAATTAAATATTTTGACCAAGGAAGTCAGAAACTATGACTAATAGCTGAACTCAGCTCCTCCGTCTTGAGAGGTGACCCTGTCTAAGGAGATACACAGAGCAGAAGGGAGGAGGGGATCTTCCCCCTTCAGCTCCACTCTGCCCCACTTCCTCTCACTGCCGTCTCTGAAGGTCTACAGTAGTTTTCCCCACAATCCTCTCAACAGTACAACCGTATCATACATTATCTACTCAAAAAATGCAAATTCTGCTTCTTTTATGAGTTTAGACATGCCGTTTAGTAATCTTTATCAATTCAGAATGCTTTAGGAAAAAAATCATCAATACCACAACAGAGTAATAAAACAGTTAGAAATTTCCCTTCCTCCCAAAATAAAATTAAATAATCCTTTGGTCATTTAAGTAAAGAAAAAGGACATCTATTGAGTGGATACCTGTGGGCCAGACTTGGACTCAGAGGATACAAGTATTTCCAGGCCCCAGGTGCTCTCTTGATATTTGTATTATGGTGTCTCATCCCATATTCTAAATGCAAATATGAGATCTAAGGGTCTACGTTCATACTAAGCATTATCTATTACAGTGAAGTGCATGGGGAAATAATTTTCCCCTATTTAGATAAAGTTTCTAGATATATTTCTACCATGAGGGACTGTTTAATTTTTAGTTTTATTTTAATAAACATGAGTTCCCATTATGAAACAATTATTTGCTAGGCATACATTGGAGGCTTACATGCACTTTGTCCAATGTGTTGCTTTGCAATGTAAATATCTTCAAAAGTATTTTTACAATATTCATTTAAAAAGAGTTTCTCAACCTTAGCATTATTGATATTTTAGTCCAACAATTCTTTATTGTGGCAGCTGTCCTGTGCATTGTATCTTTAGCAACAAGACATTTCTCCACATCCCTAGCCTTTACCCACCAGATGTTGATAGCACTCTTTCCCCTAATTGTGACAACCAAAAATATCTAACTACGTTGTTAAATATGCCCTTTAGGGGGCAAAATCACTCCTGGTTTAGAGCCACTGGTTTATAATTAAGCACTCTTTCTCACAGAAATTTAAAAATAAAAATGGAAACAAAAAAAATCAGCAATGTTTTCAGATAATCAATAAATTTTCTGTGCTTTATGAGAACAAACATCTATTTGAATTTTTCAAATGTTATTATAAATGAGCTAGAGATGATGATATATTGGTGGTCCCAGAAAAAGATTAGCCTAACTTTTGAACAATAAATATATCAGCCACATTGAGAAGGAGATTAGTAAAATAAATGCTCCAGAGGCAAGTTTGATTATTATTGATATTTGTCCTACCTGACCAGATACTGAGCCAGAATTACATCAAAGCCTATAAAGTAAAATTGAGAAGCCTAATATACTAGCAGTATGGAGCACGTAAGAATTGAATGTCTTAGTGATCACCCAGAAGTGGTAGATGGGTAGAGGTTTCTTGGAAGACACTCGAGATTCTTCTGCATGTGAACTAGTCTGTACTGGTAGACCCCCCCATCTTTCAGTACTTGACAGAGAAAACCAAAACCATCTAAATTTTTGATCTGGTCTCTCCTTGTGTATAGTCCAATGTATATTCAAGCTACCAGCTTCTGCCTTCAGCACAAGGGACAAATGTGACAGTCTTGAAGAATGCAAACCCATGAACATCAAGTATGAAATTAATATTCTTCCCTGTGGAAATCTTTTAGTTCTTTGTGATATCAACTGAAAATTCTAGAAGCCCCTTTAATGAAGTTCTGCAGCCAGCTTTCTTAAAAAGAAAGAGGTGTCACTGATTCTTCATAGTGCCCTCAGAATTTATTAACAAAAAAAGAAAAGAAAAAAGGGGGAAAATACTTATAAATGCAAAGATTTCTGGCAACTTTCTTGCTCATACACTGTAATTTTCATTGCATTTATTGACCAAACAGATAATCTTAAGTTAAACTAGTTTGCTCTAAAAAGCTGAAGGTTTTGCATTTTCCCCCTCCTTTGGCCCAGAATCTGAATTTTGATGACATTATGTATTTCCCTTTACTTTTAGTTTTCTGTAAGTTTTGATTGGCAGAGACCTTGATGAAATAGACACCACAAGGTATCACATATTTTTGTTGTTATTTAGTAGCTCAATTACACCTGAATCAATTAAAAACATTATATTGGGCTTCCCTGGTGGCGCAGTGGTTGAGAGTCCGCCTGCCGATGCAGGGGACACGGGTTCGTGCCCTGGTCCGGGAAGATCCCACATGCCGCGGAGCGGCTGGGCCCGTGAGCCATGGCCACTGAGCCTGCGTGTCCGGAGCCTGTGCTCCACAAAGGGAGAGGCCACAGCAGTGAGAGGCCCGCGTACCGCAAAAAAAACCCAAAAACCTGTGTTTCTGTGTGCATATCTAAGGTAGCTTACTTTTTAATAAATTATTCTATGAATATGTATTTTCATGCCTACTGTGTTCCAATTATCGGGGATATACTGGGTAGGAGATAACAAAGAATCAGAAGAAACCATAACTATCACATAAGGGTTTATATTTTGGCTGCAAGGATAAACAAATGTTTAAAAAATACATATAATTAAGTACTAAATTATGTTATGTCGACTGTTGAAAGGAACATATCCATTTGCTCTACTATAATGAAAAAAATTTCAATTAAGAGTAAGATCTGGAATGGAGAAGAAAGTATTGAACAAATGATACTGTGAGGAGGAAATAAGAATCAGTTTAAAAAATTGAGAAAACATGAAATGAAAAAATAAAGTAAGAAAAAAAGATAGGGGAGTAAAAGCCCCTAGAAGCCACCTGAAATTTAATACTGATGTGAGCTGTAAGATAAGGATGTACACTTTCTGTGCAAGTGAAATGTTTGTATCTTTGTCACCTTTTGAAACAACTGGTAAATTGTCCTATAAAACAACCTGACATCTCAAACACTCCATCTCCTACACAAATGATCTCATAACTAGAACAGGTGGTTTTTTCCCTTCAGTAAAAAAATTAGATTGCTGACTTTAGATGTCTTTCTTGATTGCAGCCAGAAGTGAACTTGAACCAAAGTATAGATTTGAGAGATGCCAAGAAGTGAAAGGAATATGTAAAGCATTTTGTGATGATATTGAGTATGATTACAGATACTGCATTAAATGGAGAATTCGGTGTTGCATATAAACTCTGGAAACCAGAAGTACAATTGAACATCAAAGTCTTTAAAATTTAGAGATACATCTTATTGACTCAAGAGTAGGTAAAAAGAAAATGTTTGCAGTGTTTAATGGAAATATATACTTTTAAATCTTAAATATCACTGTTTACATAAATAAAAATAATTTACAGTCTCTAATCTGTCTATCCTTTGCACACTTTCTTTGTATTTCGGATGGATGAACACATTAAAAGAGTGGCCTTTGCATTTTCAGAAGTGGTCCTATTGGGGACCAGGAATGAGGAGATGACATTTAGTTTAACAAGAGATTATTAATGTCACATACACCTGTGTGCTTAAAATTGTTTAGGCTACTCTATCTGAAATATTTAAGTTATATGGTTTACATGTATGTCAATACATCTTATGATTCCATTTAATCAAGGCAAGTAATGAATTTCTGGACTAGCCACTTCAAAGGAGAACATATTAACCATCAAGCAGAACACAGAACCCACAGCAGGACCGTGCAGGGAACAAGAGAGACCTGTACGTTGCAAGTCTGAAAGTAGAATGTGGCTCAGAGACAAACTGTTCAAGAACTTTCACCCACATAGTTTTTATTATGTTTCCACAGATGACTATGGAAGCTGGGGAGTTAGTTTAAAAACAACAAGGGTAATAAAGTTTTCTAAATGAAAACTGAATCTCTTGATTCAGAGATCAAAGGTTCAGAGATCAAAAACTCAAATCCACTACCCAGGAATCATTAACAAAATTAACATCCTTGAAAACTGCTAAGCCTTGGATGACAGAATGCAGGTTTTCTTTAATTTTTTTGAGGTATGTTGGTGAAGTTCTTCAGCAATAGTCCTGTTTAATAAGCCACAGATTCAATGATCTTCTAAGATTTAGAATTAAACTATGAACAACACAGATAAGCTATAAATACAGATAGGTCCCTCATCACAAACTCTAGTGAGCTTCACCTATATAATGTCATATTTCTTGCTTTAAGAAACCTCACCAGCAACAGGACTTTGTTATTTGTAATGTTTTCCTTCTTTTTAGCACATCTTTCTTCAATAAAAGTAACATTTTTTGGATTTTTTTTTGAAACCTATTGAAGTGCATTCTTGAAGTTCTGTTTAGATTACTACGTATGATCCAAGTAAATATGGAGCTAGTCAAATGGTGCTGATAAAGAATCCAGGATTAATTCAGCAGGACATAGCTAAACTTGTAACTAAGAACATAAACTCTGACAGGGTGAGCGCCTGCTTAGCTGATGTGCTCTAGGGCATCAATACTCAAAGTGTGCTCTACAGAACAAGAGCATTTATACCACAGGACAGCTTGTGAGCAATGGAGCATCTCTGCCCTGCCCCATAACTACTGAGCCAGAATCTGAATTTTAACAAGAACCCAGGGGATTCACATGCAATTTAGAGCTCAAGAAACACTGTTTGGGCAACACATCAGAGCTGCATCCAGTTACTAATCAATCTCTATCTTCCTCCTTCCCTCCCCTTTCCCTCTTTTCTTCTCCCTCTCTTTCCCCTCTAAAGCATTTATCCTCCTCTCTCAGCTACCCTGAACTTTCCCCTGTGGGAGTTTCTGGTTTTGTCTGTGTGTTAGACATTGATGGAGGATGTGAATGTCCCCTATAGTACACATGTATTGTGAGATAAAAGGAAGCCCCCTGCCATAAACTCCCACATGGCTCAGTGTGTCATATTATTGGATTGTTCCTTTAAAAAGTACAAAATCTAATCCAAGGCCGGAAGCAGGGAGGAGAGAACAGATACATATCAATGATCAATGTTCTGACAATGGTCAGATTGTCAAGGACAGGCTCTCCTTATTTGTGGCTGGACCTGAGAGGTAGGAGTTTCTGCAGATTCAAAGGGAGGAGAACTGAATGAAATGATAGGGAGAGTCAAAAACAAGGGGAACAATGAATAAGCAGCTCAGAGAGACACTTTATCTGAGCTAACACCTTTTCCCTCATAGACCACTGCAGTCATCTCCAGAATCACCTCCCTCCCTGACTCTGCTCATACTCCCTTCCAAACAGAGTGGGAACTAGAGTGAATTCGTAAGCACTTAGCCACCTTCCATCAAACATGTCATAAGATCCACCACTTCCCCATGAGCTGAAAAGCCCAGTAGAGACGGAGCCCCTGCTGCTCCCTGACCTCCGCCCCCGACTTGTCCATTTCTCAGTAAGTGTCAGTGTCTCACCTGCTCTTTTCTCCTCACACACATTATGCTCTCTGGAATATTCAACTTTGGCCCTCTGCATGAGACACCCTTTGTTGGCCACCTCTTTCTCAGGATGGTGGAAGTCATCTTTGGACCATTTAATACAATGTCTTCCTTGGTAACCACTCTCTTTCCTAACACTCTAGGGAATTTTATGAAGAGCAATTCATATCTGAAAATTAAACTCCAAACGTGGCTGTCACCATTATCTTCTTGCCTACTGCTCAATCCTAGAGTCTTGAGTGGCACCAACGCATAGTAAGAACTCAGTAATTTTTTAAGTTATTAATGAGTGCTTTCCTTGTTAGATTCCCGCATTATCTCATTTAATATGCAGTACACCTCAATAAGTTTTGATATTAAAATCACCATTTTAGAGATAAGGAAACTGAAGCTCCAAAAGATCATTTAGTAAAAGCAAGCCTAACATTCAACTCCAGGGCTTTCTAATGTCAAAGAATTGGCTCTTTCTATATCCTAAAATCAGTCAGCCTGATCAAGGGGTCCCAGTTGGAGGTAATCTGTCAAGGGTATGAATGCCCAGAAGTAGGAAAGTGCATTAAATGAACTTTGGAAATACTTTATAAATCTTGTTTCTTCATTTCTGAGAGTCTGCAGACAACTTTCAAAGGGATAGAAGCATGCACTTGACAGTTATCTACATTCTTTAGTTTGGTTTCATTTCCTAAAATAAATTCTTACTTATCTTCAATTAGAAGCTGTTTTCTCAGATGTATTATGATTTTTGTTAATTTTTTTTAACAAAATAGGGACTTTGCAGTAAGGTCTTTGCATAGTGGTGAAGTGGGGAAAAATTGGGCTTCACCTGTGACATCCCTGAGGGATATATTTCTATAAGAACTATGGGAAATATAAATATTCTCAGATTTTATTATTTAATTTTTTAGTTGTTTTATTCCTACTATTTTCTTTCCATCTCTAAGTACACTCTGTGTGTCTGCATATACACATACATATTCACACACAAATATATATATTTGTAAAATATTTTTTCCTCCACAGGTGGTCTCCTAACTCATGGTGCATGTGAAATATCAAAGGATGAAATTCCCAGTAGAGCCCTGGCTTATGAATCCCAGAGCACAGTAAAATGTAGAGAACAGGGAAAAAAGCATTGGCTGGGTCAGATTAAGTACTCATCTTGCAACATTCAATCTTCACATCATCTATTCAAGATGACTAATTTTATTACCACCACCCCTAGGAAAGCTGAGACCGGAATGGAAACACTCTTTGCCGAAGGCTCACACAGTCAGAAAGTAGTAAAGTGGCATTCAAACTCATTCAGTCTGTGCACACTATTCCATACACTGCCTTAATAGAGGGCTTGAGTATACACATCCAGGGGGTACTGATGTTCTCCTGGGCTCGGTGGGGAGAAAAATGTGCTTCATCCACATTTCAGGCATCACTTAATCAGAGCAAAAGAAGTGATGAGACTCATCATATGAATGGAAGAAATGGTGTAGATGAGTTCACGCCTGACAAAAACAGAGAGAATGACTAAATCAGTTGTATCAGACCTGGATAAGCGTCTGGAAGATTTACGGGTATTTAGTTAAAAGTGCAATTTTCTGAACCATACCCATGAATCACAGAATGAGACAATTCACGGGTGGTTCCCAGGAGAATGTATTTTTTAAATCATCCCATTTCATAATAAAAATTATGAAGTTCAGAGAACCATTGATTCACATAATCCTTCTGCTATTTCTGAATATGAATTCACCTTTTTCTTTTAGAGTCAGCCATCTATCATTTACTAAAGCTTAAACAGCTTTAGTGCTGTATTATAAACAGAGAGCAATTAGAAGCGCTCATGATTGCCTTTCAGGAATTTGTTCATTCACAAATTCCTTGATTCTAGTGTAGTGGATAAGAACATGGGTTCAAGAATCAGACTGCTTTTGGTTAGGACTCGGTGCTTTCTCTGCAGAGGGCCTGGGTTCAATCCCTGGTCAGGGAACTAAGATCCCACCAGCCACGCAGCAGGGCCAAAAAAAAAAAAAAAAAAAAAAAAAGAACCAGACCACTTTGGGGTGTAATGTCAGCAATGGTAATTACTAGTAGAGTGACTTTGAACAAGTTATTAAATGAATGCCTCTAATCCTCATTTACCTCTGTGTGAAATGATGACAGTAAAAAATGGCATAACGTTTGACAGTAGTATCTACTTCATAAGCTTGCTGTTATGTTTAATTGAGATAATAAATATAAAGTGTTCAGGTAGTAACCAATATTTAGTAAATATTCAATAAATACTTACTACTACTTACTGGCCATAGAGTAAGAACCAAGCCTTTGCCTAAATATAAAAAATAAAAATAGAAAGTGGAGTTGTAAGGAATATTTATATGTACAATCTATATACTTTTCAGGACACTTCTCTCACCATTATCCTTGATACAAGCCATATTTAGAATGGTAAGTCATAATTACCTGTTTATGGTTAGGAAGACAGATCATTAGTTCCCCTTAATCATCTTCCATAACCAAGAAAAGGGAGAGAATGGGTAACAACTCTTTATGAATTGGTCTCTGATCCCTTAAGATTAGGATTCTGACATTCACTTTCTCAGAAGTGCCATTTTCTAAAATTTTCTGGGTAGATAAATGATAGACACTACAATTGCTACTATAACTTTATTTCAATCCCCATTCAGTAGGTCTATATTAAATACCTATTCTGTCCTAGGCTCCACTGTAAAATTGTCAAGATCACTCCCTCATGGAGTTACATTCTAATGAGATGTGGCAGTTAGTAGTAATAATAGTGGTAACAATTATAACAAACTGTGTGAATAATTTTCAAAAAACAAAAGCTGACAAGGGATCCAGCTAATTTCAGATAAAGACAAATAAAGAACACGGAAAATAAATTTCAATGAAGCGAGGCTCACTATAATCATTACAGTAGGTACCAAAAAAGCCTTTAAAATATCCTCTGATGACATATGAGTAGCAGAGACCAAATTAAAAAAATATATATATATCAATTTTTTGTGATTCTGGGTAAAAGAGTGAGGGGACTACAACTTGAAAGAATGCTTGATAATGAGGCCTAAATATCACATATCTCACACACACACACACACACACAGAGTCAAAATCCTTCTGGAGCAAAGAGAAGATTGCAGCTGGGTGAGGGTTAAAGTAATGTGTTCAGTGAAGAAATGAGTCTTCATTTGAGTAAAATTTGGATTGACACACAGAAATGGATCATATGCAAAATATGTATGAATGATTAATGACCACCGTGAATTTATAATGCGTAACTTAAAATTCACTTAGACATAAGAAGAGGAGGCAAATAGAAGATGGCGGAAGAGTAAGACGTGGAGATCACCTTTCTCCCCACAGATACACCAGAAATACATCTACACGTGAAACAACTTCTACAGAACACCTACTGAAAGCTGGCAGAAGACCTCAGATCTCCCAAAAGGCAAGAAACTTCCCACGTACCTGGGTAGGGCAAAAAAAAAAAAAAAAAAGAATAAACAGAGACAAAAGGATAGGGACGGGACCTGCACCAGTGGGAGGGAGCCGTGAAGGAGGAAAGGTTTCCACACACTAGGAAGCCCCTTTGCAGGCGGAGACTGCGGGTGGCGGAGGGGGAAAGCTTCGGAGTCGCGGAGGAAAGCACAGCAACAGGGGTGCGGAAGGCAAAGCGGAGAGATTCCCGCACAGAAGTTCGGTGCCGACCGGCACTCACCAGCCCCGAGAGGCTTGTCTGCTCACCCGCCGCGGCGGGCGGGGCTGGGAGCTGAGGTTCGGGCTTCGGTCGGAGCGCAGAGACAGGACTGGGGTTGGCTGCGTGAACACAGCCTGAAGGGGTTAGTGCACCACGGCTAGCCGGGAGGGAGTCCGGGAAAAAGTCTGGAGCTGCCGAAGAGGCAAGAGACTTTTTCTTACCTCTTTGTTTCCTGGTGCGCGAGGAGAGGGGATTAAGAGCGCTGCTTAAAGGAGCTGCAGAGACGGACGCGAGCCGCGGCTAAAAGCGCGGACCCCAGAGACGGGCGTGGGCCGCCGCCGCCGCCGCCGCCGCCGCCGCCGCCGCCGCCGCCGCCGCCGCCGCCAAGACACCTGTGTGCGCGCGCAGGTCACTGTCCACGCCCCCTTCCGGGGAGCCTGTGCAGCCCGCCACTTCCGGAGTCCCGGGATCCAGTGACCGCTTCCCCGGAAGAGCGCACGGCGTGCCTCGGGCTGGTGCAACGTCACGCCGGCCTCTGCCGCCGCAGGCTCGCTCCGCACTCCGTACCCCTCCCTCCCCCCGCCTGAGTGAGCCAGAGTCCCCGAAGCGGCTCTTCCTTTAACCCCATCCTGTCTGGGCGAAGAACAGACACCCTCCGGCGACCCACATGCAGAGGCAGGGCCAAATCCAAAGCTGAGACCCGGGAGCTGTGAGAACAAAGAAAAGAAAGGGAAATCTCTCCCAGCAGCCTCAGAAGCAGCGGATTAAAGCTCCACAATCAACTTGATGTACCCTGCATCTGTGGAATACATGAATAGACAACGAATCGTCCCAAATTGAAGAGGTGGACGTTGAGAGCAAGATTTATGATTTTTTCCCCTTTTCCTCTTTTTGTGAGTGTGTATGTGTATGCTTCTGTGTGAGATTTTGTCTGTACAGCTTTGCTTCCACCATTTGTCCTAGGGTGCTATCCGTCTGTTATTTTTTTGTCTTTGTTTTTTCTTAATTATTTTTTATTTTAATAACTTTATTCTATTTTATCATACTTTATTTTATTTTACTTTATCTTTTTTCCTTCCTTCCCTCCTTCCTTCCCTCCCTCCTTCCTCCCTCCCTCCTTTCTCTCTTTCTTTCTTTCTGCTTCTACTAATTCTTTCTTTCTACTTTTTCTCCTTTTTATTCTGAGCCGTGTGGATGAAAGGCTCTTGGTGCTGCAGCCATGAGTCAGTGCTGTGCCTCTGAGATGGGAGAGCCAACTTCAGGACACTGCTCCACAAGAGACCTCCCAGCTCCACATAATATCAAATGGCGAATATCTCCCAGAGATCTCCATCTCAACACCAGCACCCAGCTTCACTCAACAACCACCAAGCTACAGTGCTGGACACCCTATGCCAAACAACTAGCAAGACAGGAACACAACCCCACCCAGTAGCAGACAGGCTGCCTAAAGTCATAAGTCCAGAGACACCCCAAAACGCACCACCAGACGTGGACCTGCCCACCAGAAAGACAAGATCCAGCCTCATCCACCAAAACACAGGCACTAGTCCCCTCCACCAGGAAGCCTACACAACCCACTGAATCAACCTTAGCCACTGGGGACAGACACCAAAAACAACGGGAACTACGAACTTGCAGCCTTCAAAAAGGAGACCCCAAACACAGTAAGATAAGCAAAATGAGAAGACAGAGAAACACACAGGAGGTGAAGGAGCAAGAAAAAAACCCACCAGACCTAACAAAGGAAGAGGAAAATAGGCAGTCAGCCTGAAAAAGAATTCAGAATACTGATAGTAAAGATGATCCAAAATCTTGGAAATAGAATAGACAAAATGCAAGAAACATTTAACAAGGACCTAGAAGAACTAAAGATGAAACAAGCAATGATGAACAACACAATAAATGAAATTGAAAATACTCTAGATGGGATCAATAGCAGAATAACTGAGGCAGAAGAACGGATAAGTGAGGTGGAAGATAAAATAGTGGAAATAACTACTGCAGAGCACAAGAAAGAAAAAAGAATGAAAAGAACTGAGGACAGTCTCAGAGACCTCTGGGACAACATTAAATGCACCAACATTCGAATTATAGGGGTTTCAGAAGAAGAAGAGAAAAAGAAAGGGACTGAGAAAATATTTGAAGAGATTATAGTTGAAAACTTCCCTGATATGGGAAAGGAAATAGTTAATCAAGTCCAGGAGGCACAGAGAATCCCATACAGAATAAATCCAAGGAGAAATACGCCAAGACACATATTAATCAAACTGTCAAAAATTAAATACAAAGAAAACATATTAAAAGCAGCAAGGGAAAAACAACAAATAACACACAAGGGAATCCCCATAAGGTGAAAAGCTGATCTTTCAGCAGAAACTCTGCAAGCCAGAAGGCACTGGCAGGACATATTTAAAGTGATGAAAGGCAAAAACCTACAACCAAGATTACACTACCCAGCAAGGATCTCATTCAGATTTGATAGAGAAATTAAAACCTTTACAGACAAGCAAAAGCTGAGAGAGCTCAGCACCACCAAACCAGCTTTACAACAAATGCTAAAGGAACTTCTCTAGGCAAGAAACAAAACTGAAGGAAAACACCTACAATAACGAACGCAAAACAATTAAGGAAATGGGAATAGTAACATACATATTGATAATTACCTTAAATGTAAATGGACTAAATGCTCCCACCAAAAGACACAGATTGGCTGAATGGATACAAAAACAAGACCCATATATATGCTGTCTACAAGAGACCCACTTCAGACTTAGAGACACATACAGACTGAAAGTAAGGGGATGGAAAAAGATATTCCATGCAAATGGAAACCAAAACAAAGCTGGAGTAGCAATTCTCATATCAGACAAAATAGACTTTAAAATAAAGACTATTAGAAGAGACAAAGAAGGACACTACATAATGATCAAGGGATCGATCCAAGAAGAAGATATAACAATTGTAAATATTTATGCACCCAACATAGGACCACCTCAATACATAAGGCAAATACTAACAGCCATAAAAGGGGAAATTGACAGTAACACATTCATAGTAGGGGACTTTAACACCCCACTTTCACCAATGGACAGATCATCCAAAATGAAAATAAATAAGGAAACACAAGCTTTAAATGATACATTAAACAAGATGGACTTAATTGATATTTATAGGACATTCCATCCAAAAACAACAGAATACACATTTTTCTCAAGTGCTCATGGAACATTCTCCAGGATAGATTATATCTTTGGGCACAAATCAAGCCTTGGTAAATTTAAGAAAATTGAAATTGTATCAAGTATCTTTTTCGACCACAATGCTATGAGACTGGATATCAATTACAGGAAAAGCTCTGTAAAAAATACAAACACATGGAAGCTAAACAATTCACTACTTAATAACAAAGTGATCACTGAAGAAATCAAAGAGAAAATAAAAAAATACCTAGAAACAAATGACAATGGAGACACGACGACCCAAAATCTATGGGATGCAGCAAAAGCAGTTCTAAGAGGGAAGTTTATAGCAATACAATCCCACCTTAGGAAACAGGAAACATCTCGAATAAACAACCTGATCTTGCACCCAAAGCAATTAGAGAAAGAAGAACAAAAACACCCCAAAGTTAGCAGAAGGAAAGAAATCATAAAAATCAGATCAGAAATAAATGAAAAAGAGATGAAGGAAACGATAGCAAAGATCAATAAAACTAAAAGCTGGTTCTTTGAGAAGATAAACAAAATTGATAAACCATTAGCCAGACTCATCAAGAAAAAAAGGGAGAAGACTCAAATCAATAGAATTAGAAATGAAAAAGGAGAAGTAACAACTGACAATGAAGAAATACAAAAGATCATGAGAGATTACTACAAGCAACTCTATGCTAATAAAATGGACAACCTGGAAGAAATGGACAAATTCTTAGAAATGCACAACATGCCAAGACTGAATCAGGAAGAAATAGAAAATATGAACAGACACAAGCACTGAAATTAAAACTGTGATTAAAAATCTTCCAACAAACAAAAGCCCAGGACCAGATGGCTTCACAGGCAAATTCTATCAAACATTTAGAGAAGAGCTAACACCTATCCTTCTCAAACTCTTCCAAAATATGGCAGAGGGAGGAACACTCCCAAACTCATTCTACAAGACCACCATCACCTTGATACCAAAACCAGACAAGGATGTCACAAAGAAAGAAAACTACAGGCCAATATCACTGATGAAGATAGATGCAAAAATCCTCAACAAAATACTAGCAAACAGAATCCAACAGCACATTAAAAGGATCATACACCATCATCAAGTGGGGTTTATTCCAGGAATGCAAGGATTCTTCAATATACACAAGTCAATCAATGTGACATACCATATTAACATATTGAAGGAGAAAAACCATATGATCATCTCAATAGATGCAGAGAAAGCTTTCGACAAAATTCAACACCCATTTAGGATAAAAACCCTGCAGAAAGTAGGCATAGAGGGAACTTTCCTCAACATAATAAAGGCCATATATGACAAACCCACAGCCAACATCCTCCTCAATGGTGAAAAACTGAAACCATTTCCACAAAGATCAGGAACAAGACAAGGGTGCCCACTCTCACCACTCTTATTCAACATAGTTTTGGAAGTTTTAGCCACAGCAATCAGAGAAGAAAAGGAAATAAAAGGAATCCAAATTGGAAAAGAAGAAGTAAAGCTGTCACTGTTTGCAGATGACATGATACTATACATAGAGAATCCTAAAGATGCTACCAGAAAACTACTAGAACTAATCAATGAATTTGGTAAAGTAGCAGGATACAAAATTAATGCACAGAAATCTCTGGCATTCCTGTACACTAATGATGAAAAATCTGAAAGTGAAATCAAGAAAACACTCCCATTTACCATTGCAACAAAAAGAATAAAGTATCTAGGAATAAACCTACCTAAGGAGACAAAAGACCTATATGCAGAAAATTATAACACACTGATGAAAGAAATTAAAGATGATACAGATAGATGGGGAGATATACCATGTTCTTGGATTGGAAGAATCAACATTGTGAAAATGACTCTACTACCCAAAGCAATCTACAGACTCAATGCAATCCCTATCAAACTACCACTGGCATTTTTCACAGAACTAGAATAAAAAATTTCACTATTTGTATGGAAACACAAAAGACCCCGAATAGCCAAAGCAATCTTGAGAATGAAAAATGGAGCTGGAGGAATCAGGCTCCCTGACTTCAGACTATACTACAAGGCTACAGTAATCAAGACAGTATGGTACTGGCACAAAAACAGAAAGATAGATCAATGGAACAGGATAGAAAGCCGAGAGATAAACCCATGCACATATGGTCACCTTATCTTTGATAAAGGAGGCAGGAATGTACAGTGGAGAAAGGACACCTCTTCAACAGTGGTGCTGGGAAAACTGGACAGGTACATGTAAAAGTATGAGATTAGATCACTCCCTAACACCATATACAAAAATAAGCTCAAAATGGATTTAAGACCTAAATGTAAGGCTAGAAACTATCAAACTCTTAGAGGAAAACATAGGCAGAACAATCTATGACATAAATCACAGCAAGATCCTTTTTGACCCACCTCCTAGAGAAATGGAAATAAAAACAAAGATAAACAAATGGGACCTAATGAAACTTAAAAGCTTTTGCACAGCAAAGGAAACCATAAACAAGACGAAAAGACAACCCTCAGAATGGGAGAAAATATTTGCAAACAAGGCAAATTGACAAAGGACTAATCTCCAAAATATACAAGCAGCTCATGCAGCTTAATATCAAAAAAACAAACAACCCAATCCAAAAACAGGCAGAAGACCTAAATAGACATTTCTCCAAAGAAGATATACAGATTGCCAACAAACACATGAAAGGATGCTCAACATCACTAATCATTAGAGAAATGCAAATCAAAACTACAATGAGATATCATCTCACACCAGTCAGAATGGCCATCATCAAAAAATCTAGGGGGCTTCCCTGGTGGCGCAGTGGTTGAGAGTCCGCCTGCCGATGCAGGGGACACGGGTTCGTGCCCCGGTCCGGGAAGATCCCACATGCCGCGGAGCAGCTGGGCCCGTGAGCCATGGCGGCTGAGCCTGTGCGTCCGGAGCCTGTGCTCTGCAACGGGAGAGGCCACAACAGTGAGAGGCCCGCGTACCACAAAAAAAAAAAAAAAAAAAAAAAAAAAATCTAGAAACAAATGCTGGAGAGGGTGTGGAGAAAAGGGAACACTCTTACATTGCTGGTGGGAATGTGAATTGGTACAGCCACTATGGAGAACAGTATGGAGGTTCCTTAAAAAACTACAAATAGAACTACCATATGACCCAGCAATCCCACTACTGGGCATATACCCTGAGAAAACCATAACTCAAAAAGAGTCACGTACCAAAATGTTCATTGCAGCTCTATTCACAATAGCCCGGAGCTGGAAACAACCTAAGTGTCCATCATCGGATGAATGGATAAAGAAGATATGGCACATATATACAATGGAATATTACTCAGCCATAAAAAGAAATGAAATTGAGCTATTTGTAATCAGGTGGATAGACCTAGAGTCTGTCATACAGAGTGAAGTAAGTCAGAAAGAGAAAGACAAATACCATATGCTAACACATATATATGGAATTTAAGAAAAAAAAATGTCATGAAGAACCCAGATGTAAAACAGGAATAAAGACACAGACCTACTTGAGAATGGACTTGAGCATATGGGGAGGGGGAAGGGTAAGCTGTGACAAAGCGTGAGAGTGGCATGGACATATATACTCTACCAAACATAAGGTAGATAGCTAGTGGGAAGCAGCCGCATAGCACAGGGAGATCAGATAGGTGCTTTGTGACCGCCTGGAGGGGTGGGATAGGGAGGGTTGGAGGGAGGGAGACTCAAGAGGGAAGGGATATGGGAACATACGTATAACTGATTCATTTTGTTATAAAGCAGAAACTAACACACCATTGTGAAGCAATTATACTCCAATAAAGAAAAAAAAGAGGAGGCAAATAAAAACATGTAACACAATGGATAATCAATACTCTGTTTTCAAAATTAAAATATGATGTTTTCATCACCACATTAATTTCCTTAGCTTAAGATAGCTCACCGATGCATAATACCAAAAGTAATAAATGTATTTTGATAGTTATAGAATTTCATCTTTCCTCAGACCACCAACTTAAGTGATGCTCTTATAAACAAAGATATTAGGAGGAGGTGTCAGTGTCAACATATATTTTCACTAAAGTATTACTTAAGCCTCTACTAAACAATAGTTACTGGAGATAGTTGCAGATCAATATTTCTATATCACTGTATAAAAAGGTAAAACTAATAATGGGTTCTGCCTAGTTAGCTGTGGCTTTCTTTTATACTTCTCTCACTATTCATTAATCTATAGATTTAAATGTCTCTCCTTTACCTTTCTATACTCTTTCCTATCACCCACCCTTCATTTATAACCCCAAACTGTAGCCCTGAGCTTAAGGACACTTTGAAAGTATGGGAGTAGACATCTGCCCACACACTGGAAGAGGTCATTGTTGGAACTGAATAATGAAGTTAGACGTACCCACTGGACTAAGATTTACCAGTAGTAGTAGTAGTGGTAGTGATTAGGCAGAGAGTTTCACACTGCAATAACAGTGTGGTATGACTGTAAGCAAATTCTCAAGATCAGTTGTTTCATGTGTTAATTTTTTAAAAATGATTCACAAGTAATAAGATAGCACAAAATATACATTTGTTGGACTGTAACATTTGTCACCAAAATCAAGACAAAACACACAAGCAAACCGACACTGAACAACATTTTCCCACCAGACTATACATTCTAATAGTTATCTTTAAGGTTAGTTTAAAATTCAAGGTTTACATTATTTCCTTTAGCACCCAATTATGGCTTAATATAGAATAAGAGCAACTAGCTGCAACAGAGTTCTGCATGAGAAATTGTTTTTGACTCATCTCAGTGACAATATATAATATACAATAGTTTCCTCTACTCCTTAGAATGCCAAGGAGGATTCATGCTGGACTGGGAAAAATATTTGTTGGGATGAAAGGAAAGAACAATTTGCGCTCTTTACCAAGGTGTCTCTAGATTCTTCTAAAAACAGACTTACCCAGGAGTGGTTTTTTTCCAGAGTTCCTGCTTCCAGAAGGGTTCTTCAGCTGTAAAAATAAAGGGTGAGAACAAATGAATTGTAATATTTCTTTTCCTTGGAAACCACAAGTTTCCTTTATTATGTAATTTCCTTTGAACTCTAAAACAACCATTTCAGGTGATTTGGGTATGTAGTAATAATAATGGTTAAAAATATGAACTCTGAAAATAGACCATGTTCAATTCCAGTTTCACTACTAACCAGCTAGCTGGTTGACTTTGTGTGAGTTACTTCAATCTCTATGTGTTAGTTTCCTTGTATGTGAAACTGGAGCTAAGTATTATACCTACCTCAGAGGACTTTCATGAGGCTTAATATTAGTATATGTAAGTTACACAGAACAGTGCCTTGTACATAATCCATATTTAATAGGTGTTTTTTAAAGTGCAACAAGATTATGCATTACAGAGTGGCTAAGCCTCTTGGGCTCATGTATTCTAAAGATGTGAACCATCAATAATTATCAGAGCTTGCATAAGATATTTTTGTAGTGGAAAGAAGTAGAAATTGTAGCAGAAATCCAGCTACCGATATTTATGCAATCTTTTATTTTCTTAATAATTTAATCTTCAGTATCCTCATGCGTAAAAAGTTTTATGATCCTTTCCAATTTGAAACTTTCCAAAAGTGCCCATCAATCTGTACTGGTACATAAAATTAATCCTATAATAAATTCTTAATCTTTAATTTCAGAGCTTTGCACCGGTGAATTTAAATATACAATGTTTTTAAGGGGGGTTGAAGTAATGCATGGTGTCTAATAGTGAAGAGCAAAGAATGAAAATGACACCATGCTTTTGTAGTGCAAAGAGATCATGATGTTATTTTAGGCTTCTTATTTCTAAAATATATCCTTATACATTTTGGGGGATTTTCACACCCAGCTAAATGGCTTATATTTAAATATAATAGATAATATTTTTCACATATGTTACCTATTTAATCCTTACCATAAACCTCTAGGTATGTCTGCTCCTACCAATCCAGCCTTCAAAGAGAGAATCTTGAGGCTCATCTAGTGAATATTTATCCCAAATATACAGGTAGGAAACAGAAGAACCAGATCTCAAGATTAGTTCTCTGTATCTAAATTGAGTGCTCTTTCAATTTTTAATACACTGCTTTCCCCTACGAGTGAGGTACTCCTATGGATGAGTCATTACATGGTACATAAATACTTCACCTTATAATTCTGTATTTAGTGTTTCTGTCCTCGTTCCTGTCTTCAATAAACTCATTGTGTTTCCAGTTTTCCACATTCCACATTAATTTTATCACAATATTAAATTGTTAACATAAACTATCTTATGAATTATAAAGCTTTCCGTCAGTAAATGCTTGACATTTAGAACCTAAAGTCTCCACTGAGTGTATTTTTTACGTATAGCTATAGCACATATCTGGAAAATATAAAAATTTAGGACAGAATTCTGATTAGAGGAAATGAAAAAAGTTCAGTCAATTTGAGATTTAAGAGGAAAAGGTAAGTCTCGGCTTTCTTACTTAAAGAAATTGATGAACAACACAATCATTCATTAGGACATACAGTAAGAGGTGTAGATTTAAAGGAAACATTTATGACATTCTGAGTTTAGATTTTCCTACTGTAAACATGCGTGAAGCTCAGGAAAGAAAAAAATGCTTCAAATATAGATTTGAGGAACCACTTATTGCAGCAATGAGATAAAATCGCCCAAGGGAAGATTACAGATTGAGAAAAAAAAAAGTCTGAAATTTCAAGGAATAACATTTAAATCACGTTAAGAAAAAATTGGACACTGCAAAGGAGAATAAGAAGGAGAAGCTAGCCAATGAGAACTCACTCCCAGGCTTCATGTCTTCCCAGGTAAGGTCCCAGATGTAGAAGAAAAGAGGCAATGCATTACTACTATGCTCTGTGTTAATTTTTGATCCACAGAATTGATGATCATAGTAAAATAGCTTTTGTTTTAAGCCGCCAAATTTCAGAGTAGTTTGTTGCACAGCGTTATTAACCAGTGTATAACTTCCAAACAACACAAGTGTAAAAAACAAAAAAGAAACAGTACAAAATGAATCACAGGCAAGACTTCTGAAATGATGAGGTAAAGAACTCCAAAAGTTTGCCCCTTGGTAAAAGTAACAAAACACTGGCAAAAAAATTGTCAACATCAACTTTTTAAGAGCTCTGCAAATTAACCACAGACTTGCAAAAATTCAAGGAGCATATATTCAAGAAAAAATGCTAGATCTCAGTAAGAACAGCTACCTTTGTGGCATTTTAACTGACCTATTTCCTTCCAACTCTCCCCAGCTCTACACTAGCCTTGAAAACCAGCAATCTCCCAACCATGGTAGCGAAGAACATATAAAGAATATCTACAGCTAAACAATTTTAAAAAACACAAAACGCAATTATAAAATGGACTAAGGGGTTGGATAGACAGTTCTCCAAAGAAGATACACAAATGTCCAACAAGCACATCTCAGGCACGCAAATCAATACCACAGTGAGTTACCACTTTCCACCCACTAAACAGGCTATAACCAAAATAACAGACCTTAACAAATACTGGCAAGGATATGAACAGATTAGAACTCTTATACAGTGCTGTTGGGTAAATTGGTGCAAACACTTTGGAAAACAGTCTGACATTTCCCAAAAAGTTTAAGCATGGAGTCTTCATTTAATTCTGCAATCCTATTCTTAGGTATATATATATGCAAGAAAAATAATCCCATTTGTCAACACAAAAACTTGTACACAGGGCTTCCCTGATGGCGCAGTGGTTGAGAGTCCGCCTGCCGATGCAGGGGACACGGGTTCGTGCCCCGGTCCGGGAGGATCCCACATGCCGCGAAGTGGCTGGGCCCGTGAGCCATGGCTGCTGAGCCTGCACGTCCGGAGCCTGTGCTCCGCAACGGGAGAGGCCACGGCAGTGAGAGGCCCGCGTACTCCCCCCGCCGCCAAAAAATTACCTTCTTTCTGTTTTTGTCTTCCCTGGCGGTGCAGTGGTTGAGAGTCTGCCTGCCGATGCAAGAAAAACACGGGTTCGTGCCCCAGTCCGGGAAGATCCCACATGGCACGGAGCGGCTGGGCCTGTGAGCCATGGCCGCTGAGCCTGCGCGTCAGGAGCCTGTGCTCCGCAACGGGAGGGGCCACAACAGTGGGAGGCCCGCGTACCGCAAAAAATAAAAAATAAAAAAATAACCTCCTTTCTGTTTTGGGCTTACCTGGTGGCGCAGTGGTTGAGAGTCCGCCTGCCGTTGCAGGGGACACGACTTTGTGCCCCTGTCCGGGAAGATGCCACATGCCGCGGAGCAGCTGGGCCCGTGAGCCATGGCCGCTGAGCCTGCGCGTCCGGAGCCTGTGCTCCGCAACGGGAGGGGCCACAACAGTGAGAGGCCCGCGTACCGCAAAAAAAAAAAAAAAAAAAAAAAAAAAGGCAACTAAAGAAATAGTACCTCAAAAATCTTTGTTGAATTAGTTAATGCATTAGTAAAGGAATACAGTAATGGTTTTATGAATCAATTAAAAATAAACGATCAAAATATGTAGTACAGTGAAGCCCCTGGTGGTGATTACATGCTATTCTTTTTTTTTTTTTCTTTTTGCGGTATGCGGGCCTCTCACTGCTGTGGCCTCCCCCGCTGCGGAGCACAGGCTCCGGATGCGCAGGCCCAGCGGCCATGGCTCACGGGCCCAGCCGCCCCGCGGCACATGGGATCCCCCCAGACCGGGGCACGAACCCGTATCCCCTGCATCGGCAGGCGGACTCTCAACCACTTGCGCCACCAGGGAGGCCCCCTACATGCTATTCTTAATACAGGTTGTCCCTGAAGCAATCCAGATCCCTAACAAGAGAGATACAAATTTATGACCCAAAGTGTGCTAATTTGGCCCTAGAGAGTTAGAAGTTCAAAAGGTGCACATGTATTAGAAATAGAACTGAATTCAAATTTAGAAAATCTAGATTTTATTACTAGCTCCCTACTCAACTGCTTGTCAACCTTGCCACTCAGAGAATTTAAGTCATTTGTCAATGTCCTTAACAAAAAACAAAGAAAATACAGAAGAATCTATAACAATTGTAAAAAAAGTGAAATATCTGATATGAAAGTTTGTGCCTGTTAATTACATGCACCTCAGTTAAAATTTACTGAAATAATGTATTGGAAAGTGGCTCTACAAACTGAAAATTAGTTTACCAATTAAGGTACTATTATTATTATTATTATTATCATAGATGTTTCTGTTATTACAGTTATTATTAATAATGAAAGGGGCCTGAGTAAGTGAGGACTTCAAATGTGATTAAGGAATGTGTTGAGGCATATGGTACTAGCGTGTCAATCAATAACCATCTAACATTGAGTGCCTAGTAAACTACTGAACAAAATGCTAGACTCTGAGGAAACAGAAATAAAAGATACGGTAATTCTCTAGGCATCCTTACAAGCTAGTTGAGTAAACTCAGATAAATCAGAGGGTTTGCTCGATTTAGAAAGTTTATATAATTATGCTCCAAAGAGTAAGAATGGTGCAATTATGGCATTAGTGGAGGTTTGGGAGAATATCCTGAATTCCCTGATGAAGAGTTTTGAAATTGGGGGTAAGACACTTGTGTTTAGACTTCTAAAGGTGAGAGAAAGAAAGAAAGACAATAAGTAAGTATGAGGGTCTAGTATATACCAATCCCATTCCATAAGTTTCCATGTCGATATCTAATCTGACCTTTCAGATAACATTATGAGATGACTGTCATTGCCTCTTTTAATAGAGGAGGAAAATGACATAAACGATCATATTTCAAGTTCACACTTATACAAATATCAATGATAAGTGGAATGCGAATACAGACTTTTCTGATCCCAGCATATTGTTCTTTATACTTCATCATGCTTCCTATAGTAGAAGGCACTGAGGTTAAATAAAAGACTGAATAGATAATTTGGTCAAAAGCAGTGAGGTCACACAGGAGGATAGCTGCACTTTAGATGTATATGGTCTATACCATCAAATTCTACATTTACTGAGCCTTGCAGAAAATGTTAAAGAAGCTTATGAAGACGGTTTGTCTATGTCTAATGACCACAATCTTTCCTTTACATTTTGATCATTCTAACAGATACTAAGTTATAATGCCAGCTGAAATGGATAGAATGCACTATATGTGACCTTTGATAGATCAAAAAAAAAAAAGAAAAAAGAACCAGGAAGGGTAATTCAAGATGTCAGAGTGGGTGGCTTTGAAGGAGTTCATAGAGTGGTGCATATCCGTTGCACAATGGTGTGGTTTGACTATTGGTAAAACCTTAAAGTCACAAAAGAAGCGAGGAAAAGTGTCTAATCTAAGTGAATACTTTGTGAAGATGTCAGATGAGTGTTCAGTCCAAACAGTGATACCATGCTGGAGAGACAAGCTGTAAAATGATAAGAGATCAATACCGATTTTGATTAAAATATGAAGGAATGGACAGTATTTTAGGGGAAGTGCAAGCCTAAAATAATCCTTAGAGATAGTGAACATAACATACTGTCATAGTTTATAGAGTGAGCTTGCCATTAAATGGGCCAGGGTTTATAGTAAGGACCTGGGGCTCCTTTTAGCTGTGGCAATATCTTTAGTTCTCTTAACTATAAAATGGATGGTAATATTAATTTTATAAAGTTTTGAAAAGATGAAATACAACAGTGTAAGCAAAGTATTTATCACATTGAAGACTGTACTGCAATATTTCAAGAAATGAAAGAAGAGGAATAGAAGCAGAAAGAAAAAAAAAAGGAGAGGAGGGGCTTCCCTGGTGGCGCAGTGGTTGAGAGTCCGCCTGCCGATGCAGGGGACACGGGTTCGTGCCCCGGTCCAGGAAGGTCCCACATGCCACGGAGTGGCTGGGCCCGTGAGCCATGGCCGCTGAGCCTGCGCAGCCAGAGCCTGTGCTCCGCAACAGGAGAGGCCACAACAGTGAGAGGCCCGCGTACCGCAAAAAAAAAAAAAAAAAAAAAAGAAATATAGTGTGAAAAAAGGAGAGGAGAGGAAGTAGAAGAGGAGAAGCAACACAAGGTAGTGTTCAGATGTAGCCAGCTCTTAAGATGTCTCAGAAGAGGCCGTGGATCCCAAACAGCAGAAATATGGTGGCCTTGGCAGATTTATGATCTAGTGCATGGTGAACCAGAGGCCAAGTCTAAAATAGTGAAGGAGAGACATACATCTGTGTTGAAATTTTGGTGAGAAGACAGTATCAGTCTTGGTGCTTTAGGTTTTATTCAATTTACAAGTAAGCTGAGTCAGTCACCAAGGCAATTTGGTTACTTGAGAAACATGATAAGATGTAGAGAAAAAAGTAAAACCCATAATAATAAATAGCCTTTTCAAAGTGGCCAGGATTTTGTTGATTAGCTAAATAACTTCCCAACCAATCCAGAAAGCTGCTCTATCACAAATGAACTCCACACTCGTGCCTCTCATGTGGCAATGATTAGTTTATATTAATTAATTTGCATTAGTTGAGGTAATTTACAAATTAGTCTTAAGTCCTTATTAGACCTTCCTCAATTTGTAAATTGTTTAAATATTCTTGAATAAACTAAGGAACAAATAAATTAATACCTACTTTAGAATCCTTTATGACTCTTACATGATGGTACTATTAATTGATATTAAATCTCTTCAGTTGTAAAGATCCAAGTACAAGCCATAAGATGAGTAAGTATAACCCTTGCCAAAATGACAATGTTTCAGGAATAGAAAAGAAATAAAAAATGTAATTCTAAGATCTAAATAAGAGCTGGGTAAGAGATGGGGAACAGACAGTGATATAAAATTCCCAATTATCATCCAACTTTGAGTTGACATATTAAAGTAAGGAGAACTGATAAAGAATTCCAAATAGAAGGGCCAGAATTATTTTATTTAAATTTGCCTAAGGTAAAATTTTTTTCTACATTCAGGTTGCAGCCTGGAAAACCACTTATTAAGTATATAGAGACAGTACATTATCAAGAATTTATTACTAATGATTCTTTACACATGTAAATATTCATTTTAATAGAATCCTATTTATTTGCCATTAACCACTCAACTTCCAATTATTTTAATCTTCATATTTCTCTGTAGTCATAAAATAATTAAGGCTCCTAGAGACAGCCAAATCTATCGCAAGCAGTATCTAATTTGATACAATATTCAGATAGCTGTTGAATGCTTTTCATGTGTCAGTTTCCAACTTTTTCAATGTAGAAGCCATGGATTAAATATTTAAAGTGTGAATTCTGGATTTGGAGAAATTTAAGATTAAATCCTGGGTTAAGCATGGGTTTTGCATCCTTGGGCAAATTATTTGGTCACCCAAAGCCTCAAGTTTTTATCTGAACAGCAACTACTTCAAAGTTTTAGAACAGTTAAATGAGATAATGTGTACAAGATATTTAAAACAATAGTTGACACATAGGTTTTTAATGAACAAAAACTATTTTCATTATTATTCACTTTTGGAACTAAGCATATCATGTCCTCTTTCAACTCTGGAATAAGAATCATACTACTTTGTCTGCTGGTTCATGTTCTTTTTACAGTCCTTCTATTCATCTGGATAACTCTTACTCATTTTTTAAGGTTTACATTTTCCTATCATTTTCCCATGACACCATGTCAAGATAATAAGCACTCATCTGTTCACACGTTTGACCCAATATATTTCTCATTGTACTTAATTAGTCTATCTGTGGATTTATCTCTTTGCCTCCATATTTTGTTTTATCTTCAGAACAAAGCCTGCTGTGTGGTCTAAAAGTCATACTCAGTAAGAATTTAAATTCAACTATAATCTTTTGTTTACCATTTAATAATAGTTCTTAATCTGTGAGAAGCTATTATATTCCACTGTTGTAAACATACATATTAACTTATCATGTCTCAAAAAGACTGTGAATTACATGCCATTGTCTCCATTTTACAAGTGAGCCAATTAAGGCTCCTAGAACTGAAGTAGCTTACTCAAAGCTACATAGCTAACAGATGACAGAATTAAAATTCAAGCTCAAAGTCTAAAGCTACAAACCCATATTCACTCTGTAGTTAGAAAGAACTATCAATCTGTACCATACAAAGATTTTGAAAAATAAAAGTAGTGATTTGTTTGCTCTATCAAATGTTAAAATACACTATAAAATTACAGTAGTCTGTTTCACATAGCAGTGTTAAAATGTTAAAACACACTATAAAATTATAACAGTGTTTAACTACAGCTTCCCTATTAAGAGGGATAGATGAACAAAAATAAGAGAAAAAACTCTGTTTAAAAGCACTGTGGAGTTAACAGGTCAATTAAAAGTTATAGAAAAAACATCTGGTTGAGATCAATCTTTCAACCATTCTTGAAGAGGCAGGAGAGAAGTTGAAAAACAGAAATTTCATAGCCTTATGCTACTTCTGGGACAAAAATTGCAATTCGGAGCCCGAGAAGGAAGGAGAACTATGGAAAACCTGGCAAGTTTTTGTTTCAGATGCCAGAAAGCTACAAACTAGGCCTAAGTTAAAATGACATTACTCTAGTTGTCCCAGGGACTAGTGCTCATTTTCACATTACCTTAAACTCTATAAATGGTTTAAGACCATCCAAGAAGGTTGGTTGGCTGTTCAAGCCACCAGCAAAAAAAACAATAATAAATCATTTCTGGAGAAAGATAATATTTCTCTAGGTTTCAAGTTATTTCCTCATTTTTTCTTTGACAAAGTATGTAACACAAAAATAATCAGGAACAAATGAAAACAGGACTATCCTATCAAAAATCAAAAACCAACACATAAATGAACAAATTAACAAGGGATCCAGATAATGGAGTTATCAGACCAAGATTTTAAAATAACTATGTGTAATTTGTTTAAATAAATAAAAACAAGATTTAAAACGTGGCATAGAAATAAAAACTATAACAAAGAACAAAAGTAAAACTCCAGAACTGAAAAATAAGCAAAGCAAAATTAAATACATAATGAGGGTGTTAAGCAGGAGGTAATATATAATTGCTGAGATATATAATAAAGATGAAATATAAATCAGAAGAAATTATCTGGAATGAAACAAGGGAAAATTAATGCTTGAAAAGTAGAAAAAAATGGGGGGGGGAAGAGAGGGAAAGATGAAGGAAAGAAGAAAGGAAAGTAGGGAGCAAAAGTTGAGGAAAACAACAGATCACTTTCAAAGGAACAACTGATTTTGAAAGTTGTTTGAGAAGTCAGGAGAGCTGACTTCTCACCAATAAAAACAAAAAAGGAAGTGAGAAGACAATGCAATGATGTCTTCAGGGTTCTGAAAGAAAATAACTACAATCTAGAAGTCTGTATCAAATGAAAATACTCTGAGAATGAAAGTATAAAAACATGTAATGTCAAACAAAAACAGAATTCAACATCGGCATTCCTGTATCAATGGAAATTCTTAAAAGCATTGTCTAGACAGAAAGAAAATTATCTTCTCATATGGAAGCTCAGAGACAGAAAAAAAAGCAATGACTTTTGATAAGATTTTGGGAAGCTGAAACCTCTATCATAAACTAGTAAAAGAATAATAAAAGATAATATAACTACACAATAGTAAGTTGATAGAATCATAAAAAAAAACTAATATATATTTTTTAAAAAGGAGAGAAAAAAATAAAAGCATGTATTTCAACCAACATATATTAATAACTGTCATAAATATAAGTGAAAAAATATATATACTGTGCAGTTGCTTTCACATCAGCTCTAAAATAAGCAAACAAAAAAAATAAGCAAACAAAATATTGCAAGTCAAGATAACAGATTATTTTGAAAATGAAGGAGTGGAATGGGATACAATTTTGAAGCAGCACAAATGTGATGCCAGCAATGTTTTATTTCTTGACCTAGGTGGTGTTTACACCAGAGCTTAATTTTTAATAATTCTCCTTGTGGAGCATTTATACTTGGGCATTCTCCTGCAAGTTTTGTTTCATTTTTTAAAATTTACTTATATAAAATTAAATATAATAAATGATTTTTCTATTATATATTTTGATAATCTAGCTCGTTGGTTTTGTGTCAAAAACCCATAGATATAATCACAAAGTAGAATAGATAGCTCAATATACGTCTAGAGTTTGTGAGAATTTAGAATGTAACAACCTCAAGAATATAATGAAAAAAACTCTAGAATCAAACTCTTTCACAACTATCCTAAACATATATCATGTAAATATTAAAATATGTAATACAAATTTGTTTATAATAACCTGGTAAAATTTTAAATATGATGTAGTTGAGAAATTGATAAATTGTCATATATAATTTCAAGGAATATGATGTAGCTCTAAAAATCTTGAATCTTGTTGAGAAGAGCAACATGTCATAAAATCTAATCATATATTAACTAAAAACACATTTCAATTTTATACAGATAATGGGGATATGTAATATTTGTGTCTTCTTATTTTTTGGCATTTTACAAATTTGTTACAATGTTCATGTAGTATTTTTATAATCATAAAAATATGTTCTTAAATAAGAGATCAGTGATTTCAATTACTCTTCTTTTACTATAGCCTTGGTGGATCCTGATCGATGCTCAAAATTGTATGGTCAATGTAAGAAACGCTGTTCTAAACATGAAAAGCAAATTGAAATATGTTTGTCACCAAGTAAAATATGCTGCATTGAGAGGGTGTTTGAAGACGATTTATCTTGAAATGGAAGATTTACCTGTGACCAAAGAAGTCATGTGTGCACCAGTGCAGAGAGGTGTCTCTGTAATAAATAAATACATAAGCTGGTATCAATATCTTCCTTCATAGATATTAATTATATATCCAATGGAATGAAGTAGGATCTTTCTTATTTTCTCTAAGCTAAAGTTTTGATGGAGGCATATCTGGTGCTAATTTCTTATCATGGATATTATGTTTGTGTCAATGTCAGACCACTTTTGATGTGTCGGAGGTTCACCTACACTTACACAATTGAACATTTCCCAACTTAACCATGACCTCACTAGAAAGTTGGTTCATGAAAATTAATACCCATAGGCTTATCAATTATCTAAATATCATCATCCCGTTACTGACATTAAGAGACAGGAAACCTAAGTACAAGGTGAATGCATGAGCTATAGTAGAGCACGGAAATGCTCATTGCCCTTCCTTCTCTTCTCCCAAGGTTCTTCTCATTCAAAAAGGCATATTATTTTAATACTATCTAATGCTAATACACTTGACCCTTGAACAACACAGATTTGAACTGCGAGGTACTACACCATCCCAGTTGGTTGGATTTGGGGATGCAGAACCACCAATACCAAGAAACCAAGACACAGAGGAACTGTGTACACAAAGGGCTGACTATAAATTACACATAGATTTTCAGCTGTGTGGAGGGTGGGAACCCCTAAACCCCTCCTTGTTCAAGGGTCAACTGTACTGTTAAACTGGGTTTAAATACAATCCGAACTTTGGCTAGAGCTTACACTCATAAAATGTTAGCTCTGTGTTTCCTTACTTAGGTATGGATAGGTTGGGAAAATGCATAAAGATCTGTTATTTTAACCTCCATATAAGTACTAGATGGCACAAGTAGTCTCCGTAATGTTAAAAGTTGAGGAAGAAACATGAAGACTAGAATTTGTTTTTCAGCTAAAAGCAAGAGATAAATCAACACTTTATCAATATTCTACAAGGTCCCAAACATATTTTTAATCATCATATTCTTTAAAACTAACTTAACTACTGGCCCAAGATTATTGCTTTTTTTTTTAAATTGAAAATCTGTTGAACCTAGTGGGAATGTCTTACCTTAAACAGATTTTACCAAGACAGGCATCATATAGCCACCGGGGGTTTAAGTGATGTGTACCTCAAAAGAAAAATGTTTAATTCAAGTAGAATGCACCCATTAGAGACAAGAAGGTTAGCCAGAGTCTGTACTTCTGTAAGCTCAAGAATCAGATATGAGGATCAAATTCAAGGATTTGAGAACAGAAGAAAGAAATATATAAAGAGCTCTAGGGATAAGGAACAAGTTGAAAATGTTGAATGCAATGTGAAATAAGGCAAAATAATTCAAGATTTACATTAAAACTTGGAGGAGAGGGATTTTGGAGGATGGTGGCAGCAACACAGTTGTTTGAAATAGAGCAAATAAGAGTAAAACCAAAACTCATGAAAAAATTTACAACAAACTAGGTGACAAGATATCCCCACATACCTTATCATACAAATGGGTGGAGAAAAAAACCCACAAAAAAACAAAATACCAATGGCCTAAAGGGCTTTGTGAAATCTGTATGCAGCCTTTTTATGGATGTGACAAAAGAACAGTCCCATACAATGAATGCTGCTGGAGGAGGGATAGCATGCCAATTTCGTTACATCAGCTATAACTGGGATGGATTTTCCAATTTAATAGTGGGTTAATGAAGTGATAATTAGCAATATCTGAAGCGACTGAGAAAATTTACTCCTATGAAATCCTGAAACCGACCAGACTGGGCTCATTTCAGAGAGAATATTTCTCAATATTAAGAAAAAAAACTGCTGGGAGTGGGAAGGAAAATTGGCCAGGACTTGGAAAATGAGAAAAGGGAAACTGAGTTTTTGCTCATGCCTACAGTCAGTGGCAGATCCATATCCAGAATTCCCATTTCTCAATAGCCCAATTCTGTATTTTAATTAGGAACAAAGATCAATGTACATTATACCCAGTTCTAGAACTCCAACCAAGGTATTGGCAGCACCATATACTTGCTTAATATACAGTAATATATAGTAAGTCCCCTACATATGAACCTTCAAGTTTCGAACTTTCAAAGATGCGAACGTGCGTTCACATGTTCAATCATGTACGTTAGTTCACACATCTGGTGTACATTGTCACGTGCGTTCATCCTCTACAAGTGGTTGTACTTTTGTGTACTTTACCGTACAGTACTATATAGAATACAGTAGTACAGTATTTTTATTTCAAGCTAGACCTGCAAGAGGACAACTTCATTGAACTCTTTGCTGTGCAACACAAGGACCTTACTAATGAAGACCTGATGGAACTGGAGGCCCAGAGACAGGATGAAGAGAGACAAGAGGAAGAAGAAGTAACTGAAGAACCAGAGAGATTCACGACGCAGGAAATGGCAAGGGGATTTTCTTAATTTGAGGAGGGACTGTTAGTTTTTTTTGTTTGTTTGTTTGTTTTTTTTGTTTTTTTTTTTTTTGCTGTACGCGGGCCTCTCACTGTTGTGGCCTCTCCCGTTGCGGAGCACAGGCTCCGGACGTACAGGCTCAGCGGCCATGGCTCACGGGCCCAGCCGCTCCGCAGCATATGGGATCCTCCCAGACCGGGGCACGAACCCGTATCCCCTGCATCGGCAGGCGGACTCTCAACCACTGCGCCACCAGGGAGGCCCAGGACTGTTAGTTTTTGAAGCACAGGACCCAAATGTAGAATGGTACATGAAGGTTGCAGCAGCTGTTCAGAATGCAATCCAGTGCTACCGTGTCATTTATGATAAGAAAAAAAAGAGCTACTCCCCAGACATCACTGGATCATTTTTTCAAGAGGGTAGATAGAATTGAATTCAGCAAGGAACCAGAACCTGTGACATCAACGTCAGGTGTGAGTGAACTTGCAGCTTGCCCTCTGTCTCCTATGGCTGACGATCCTTCAGCTCTACCATCTCCCACCTCCTCTCCCTCTTCCAGTCAGTAACTCTTGACTGTTCTCTCGATGCCAGCCTCTGTATGCCAGCTGTTGTACTAGACTACTGTACTTTTCAAGGTACTGTACAGTAAGATTTAAAATGTTTTCTTTATTTTTTGCATTTGTTTTTTATGTATTATTTGCGTGAAAAGTATTATAAACCGATTATAGTACAGTACCGAATAGCTGATTGTGTTTGTTGGGCACCTAGGCTAACTTTGTTGGACTTACGAATGCACTCTTGGAACAGAACTCATTCATATGTAGGGGGCTTACTGTATTAAATTTCACTGTGCTCTGGCTCCTAGAGATGCTTCTCTTTTGGAGCCTCAGCTAGATTTCAAGTAAATTATGAGGGTTTAGAAAGGGTTTATATCCTATTCCTTCATCTCTCCTCAAACTTAACAAGCTTGTAAGCATAGTAGATGATTTATCTACATTTATCTTAGACATTCCAATTTCCCATCTGTTCTTTTTTTCATTTCAAAAGGTATTTATTAGGTGCCCATTTTATTGAAGTATAGTTGATGTATACGATATTATGTTAGTTTCAGGTGTACTATTGATACAAAATGATGACATTTGCCTACATTATGAAATGGTCACCACGATGTCTAGTAACCTTATGTCCCCATACAAAGTTATTACAGGATTATTGATAGGGACAGTGTAAAGGGACAGAGTAGGTGATTAAATAGTTAATCCCACTAGGGGATTGTAAGTAAAGAAAAAAGGTATGGGAGACCCCTGTAAGTTAATGATTACTCAAGAAAGCAGGTTTGCTTAACCACAAAACCTAGCAGGCTTGCTTAGCAACAAAACCCACGCAGTAGAAGCATGAGACATGCTCCAAAACAATAAAACAATGGTGGCATGAGACCCACATCCTGCCCAGTGAGCTCAGTAAGTTAATGACCCCTAGGACATACTCTCTGCACACATAAAAAAACTATAATTTATGGAAAGGTGACATTTCAAAGTGAAAGACCCTCATTGTACCGAGACCTGAAATAGTTTTTCCATAGTGCCATGAGAGTCCTGGCTTGACCATGTAGGGACAAGAAAACTCCCCTGCCCAATCAGAGGAGGAAATGATGATAGAAGCTTGACATCTACTCAAGAATGAGGAAGAAGGTGGTCTTTTCATCCTCCCCACTTTTCCTCTGATTATGAAACTGTAGCCCACTAAGTTCTCAGGGTGGTACCTCACCCTCCTACTTTTAAGCCTCACAAGCGTCCTATTCTAATAAATCACTTCTTATCTGTCACTTCACCTCTTGCTGAATTTTTTCTGTGCTGAGACATAAAGAACCGGAGCTCCTCGGAACCCCCCAAAATGCCACTTAGCTGTTTCATTATTAACCATATTCCCTATGCTGTGCATTACATCCCTATGCCTTATTTATTATGTAACTAACTTGAGGTTGTACCTCTTTATCCCTTTCACCTGTTTTGCCCAGTCCCCCAACCCTTCTGGCAACCACCCATTTGTTCTCTGTATCTATAAATCTGTTTTCATTTTGTTTTGTTTAATTGTTTTATTTTGGGGATTCTGCATATAGGTGACTTCATGAGGTATTTGCACACTATCTGAAAAGGAACATGAATTTTTGGAATTCCTGGGTCAAAGTACATTTTTAACATTTATACACAGCCAGGATGTCCTGTCTGTTTTCCCACAGTAAGCCCACAACTCATAATTGTTCTTTAAAGAATAAAAAAGAAAATGCAACATATGATTATGGAAAAATATCATAATTGCGTTCATTTATATTTTCCTAATTCCCAGTGAGTTAAATATTTTGAGTAAGTTTATTGGACTTTTGTATTTCTTTTCCTATTAAGTGCTTTTTCATAGCCAACTCGATTTTCTTTAGAATGATTTGTATTTTTTAAATAATTTTGCACTCATTCTTTATGTACAATAACCCTTTGGCTATTACATGTTGCAAATATTTTATCCAAGCTTTGTTTGATTTTCATTCATAAATAAATTATAAATGTGTGTATCATTAAATCGTATTATCCTTTGTATAACTTCTAAGGCTTTTTTTTCTTGCTTAGAAAGCCACTCCCTGTGACAAGATTATAAAATATTTCCATATATATTTTTGATATATTTTATATACATACATACACAAACACACATACAGACACACACGTATTTCCCATTTTGTTATTTTTATTTTAAAGAATATAATTTATCTAGCATATGTTAGGAGACGGGTTTCTGGACTTTTTTTTTCTGATAGTTTGCTAATCCCAATATCACTTGTGCCATATTTATGCCATGTTTTCCACACAGATTTGACATGCTATATTCATGAGAAACTAAATTTATGAATATATATGTGGGCCTGTTGATCAATTGACCTCTATTTCTGAGAAATACCATGTTATTTTTATTGCTATAACTTTGTAGTATGTTATAATACATAGTAAGGTACATCCTTCTTTGTGCTGTTTTTTAGGTTACTTTGCCTTTAGAAGATGTCCTTGATCCTACCTGCTCAACTAAAAGAATTCAATGTTACAACTCTGATATCACACAGAGTCTCACTCTCTTGGATTCTTAAAGAAGTTTCTTCTTTTGAAGAACAAAGAGACTTTGCTATTGTACTTTTATTCAGTACATTTGACAGGCTGGTAATTAAGTGATTAGATGAGTGCAGTGCTTTGCCTTATGAATACCAGCTTAAATGATGTACAATATTACTTAAAATGTTTAACAAGCTCAACCAAGTTATTCCAGAAATTACAAAATTATTTTTTGAAAACCATACTAGCAGGATTAGGTATCTCAATGATTTCATAATAATAATACCGCATAATTTTCTAGTATTTTACATTTACAAACATTTTTATCTATGTCATGTCATAAGCAACGAAAGCAATCAGAGCAAAATCATGTTTTCACTGGCAAGATTTAGATAATTTAATCACACCCTTCATTAGACAGTGTATAAGGTGGTCAAGAGATGTGACTCTGGTATCCAACATCCTGGGTTCAGTTCTCATCACTACAATTTATTAACTGTGTCAAACTGGGCAAATTATTTAATCTTCTTAAGTCTCAGTTTTCACATCTATAAGCAGGAAATAATCATTTTACCTACTTTGTAAGATGTTGTAAGGATTAAATGAGTTTATATATATATAAATTGTTCAAAACAGCGCCTACACAGTAAATGATGGACATATGTTAGCTTTTATTGTTCAATGATAAGGGATGTGAAGCCCAGTTAGATGAATTGACCGAAATGTTTCTTATCAAGTTAGTAACGTAAGGAAAAGAACTCAGGTACCATAACTCCTAGATAAGCATTCTTCCCAGATACAAAAGAGGTCCATGAAAGAAGCCCACAGTAAGTGGAGAAGATGGGCTTTTGCTAATTTTACCTTTTATCTGTTTTTGTAATCTCTGTAGCTGCAAAGGTAGCCTTTGCAATGACTAGTGTGCTGAGAATAAAAAATATGTCCTAAAGACATCAGTCTTGGATAAGCACCAGAGCTTTGATAGCACTCTTTGGACTGAGGGTCATATCGAATCTAAAACTATCCAACTTCACTTTGAATAATTACCAAGCCTTTGAACTTACCCTAAGAATAAGGATCATTCAGAAGACCCTGTATAAATTTGTTGCAGAGACCGGTCGTAGGAATTCGGCAGTTTATATATAACAGCCACTGAATAATCTGGCAGTGTTCCAGGTTTCTTGGTTCAGCAGTTAAACATAAGGAGGTTTATTGAATTTTTTAATCTTTAATAGAGAAACTTTCCTTGCTTTCTCAGAACAGAGGAATGGAATGTCTTTAAATTGGGAATTTCATTAATCCTTCTCTTTAATGGACCATGGTAACCACATTTTCCTATAATCCTGTTACTTCTAGATCTTAAAAAAAAAAAAAAAAAAAAAAGAACAGCCAAAGCAAAGCAAAGCAAAATTTGACTTGGGTCTTTAGCTAAACATCCCCTTTATATGATCATAACTCCTTACAAACACCTTACAGACACCCTTCAAATAATTCATTCTTTTATTAAAATGACAGTATTTGTTGATGGTGTCATCATTTGGCATCTTGCAAATATGACATTACACATATTATTATTTGGCTGTGTGTATGTGTGTGAGAGCATGTATTCATTGTGAAATTTTCTTATGCCTATTGTGTCTCTAAGATCTACATTGCATGTGAGAGACAGCAAAGAATTATTTATTTCTGTAATGATGAATAGGGTTTTAATAATAACTATAGATCACAGGGGAAAAGGTGGTTCTAGTGGCAAAAGTAATAAATTAGTAGACAAGAAATTTCTGCTACTTTTAAAATTCAGTAGTTTATTTTTGCATAACTTCTTAAGAAATAGAAAAAGAAAAGCAGAGATTAAATTCTCATATTTATACTCCTCAGTCCTCCTTTAAGAAATTCCAGTGATATGGAATTACTTAGTCAACTAGCTATTAAAAATCATAATAATCTGCTGGCAATGTCATAAGCCCTTTAGATTACCAAGATAAAAGAAAAACAACGTCCAGCACTTTTGCCCCAGGCACTGCTAAATAGGAGTGTTAACTTTTGATAAACATGAATGACTAGGACTTCCCTGGTGGCGCAGTGGTTAAGAATCTGCTTGCCAATGCAGGGGACACGGGTTCGAGCCCTGCTCTGGGAAGATCTCACATGCCGCGGAGCAACTAAGCCCCTGAGCCACTACTACTGAGCCTGTGCATCTAGAGCCCGTGCTCCACAACAAGAGAAGCCACAACAATGAGAAGCCCACGCACTGCGATGAAGAGTAGCCCCCGCTCGCTGCAACTAGAGAAAGCCCGTGCACAGAAACGAAGACCCAACACAGCCAAAAATAAATAAATAACTAAATTTATTTTTTTAAAAAACAAAAAAACATGAATGACTAAATTCATATCACTGCAGGGAAATATAAAAAGATACACTCTCCACCTTCTTCTCACTGAAAGACTCCACAGCTGCTGATTTGACTGACTTTCTTTAATCATGAAGATTCCTGTCCTTCTCTTTGTTGTGTTTTTCTTTCTGGCCCCATTGCCACCAGGTAACATGGAAAAGTTAATTGAGTGGTTGAAATCTTTATGGAGTCTTGGTTGATGTCAACTGGAGATAGTGACTGAGGTGCCAAGAGAGAGGTTTGTGATGGTCCCAGGAGTAAATCATAAAGAAAGGACCTGTGGGGCCTCCCTGGTGGCGCAGTGGTTGAGAGTCCGCCTGCCGATGCAGGGGATACGGGTTCGTGCCCCGGTCTGGGAGGATCCCATATGCCGCGGAGAGGCTGGGCCCGTGAGCCATGGCCGCTGGGCCTGCGCGTCCGGAGCCTGTGCTCCGCAACGGGGGAGGCCACAACAGTGAGAGGCCCGCATACCGCAAAAAAAAAAAAAAAGAAAGGACCTGTGATCTTACTAAAAAATAAGGTTCCTGGTGAGTTATATCATTACGGGAGACAGTTTAAGGACTTGGTGAAATTCTTTGTTCTCAGTCTAGGCTGACTATCCAAAAAGACAAGGTAGATAGGATATTAAAGTATAATCGGGCCTCCCTGGTGGCGCAGTGGTTGAGAGTCCGCCTGCCGATGCAGGGGATACGGGTTCGTGCCCCGGTCTGGGAGGATCCCATATGCCGCGGAGCGGCTGGGCCCGTGAGCCGTGGCCGCTGGGCCTGCGCATCCGGAGCCTGTGCTCCGCAACGGGAGAGGCTACAACAGTGAGAGGCCCGCATACCGCAAAAAGAAAAAAAAAAAAAAAAAAAAAAAAGTATAATCATCTGGATCCTCGAGAAACAATGAGGTACTGTGTGTGTTGTGAAGTAACAGTGGATTTTCCACTAACTTACACTGAATGATAGATTTGGCTATAATATGTTTCATGATTTACTTTGAGAATTCTCATTTTTAAAAAATTGACGTTTTCAACTGATTTAGAGCCTAAAAGCATTTTAACAGTTCTATTACTGCAGGTCCAATTACATAGCAATTAATATTAATTGGATAATGAAATGAATATGGCCTTTGGAGTTACTGATAACTGGGTTCAGATTTGGTTTCTGCCACCTATTGGCTATATAAATGGATCAGGTTATTTACACTCCTTCTGCATCTGTGAATTAAGTGTACTAAGTCTATTTCATAATATTATGAGGATTACTGACATGTAAATATGCAAAATGCCTAATATAGACTACAATATATATTATGCCCTTCTTAAATATTGTAATTACTTTTACATTGTACTGAAACATCTTAAAAAGAAAGTAACTTCTGGTGTCTCATTTTGGAGGAAGAAACTCTTCTTTGACAACTACTGTAGGAGACAATGGATGCAATATTTACCCTGTTGGATTTCATGTGCTTGGGTTGTGTACCCTCCTTTGTAACCCATTGTACTTATCACTCTTAGGTTGGATTAGCAGCCAAGGGATGTGTCTTGATGGAGATCATTGGCTGTGCTCTTTTGACATATTTCAGGCTACCTGAGATAGAAAAAGTATTTTTCTTGAATATGCAAGAGCACTGTAAAAACACACACCCAAGAAAATAATTCCAATCACCTTAGAAACAAATAAGACAAACAAGCAAACAAATAAAACTCTAGGGACTTTTGATTTAGCAGTAGTTTAGAACTTCAATAGTTTACTAATTGAACTCAAACTCCATTCCTTAATAGCATAGGTGAAACCAAGTGCTCTAACAGTTAAGTCTATCTTTGAGAAAAACAACCACATTTGGGAATATAATATTACCTTCAGTCATGTTATCATGATTTATATGTGTCCCTCATGTCACCTGCTTTTGAAAAACATATGTGAAAACCTTCATGACATTTTCAGTATCTTCAGAAACCTAAGAGACTTGTATATGTGCATGGTTTCATCTAAAAGTTGAAAAATTTGCAATTCCTTCTTGCACATAAATATGAATTTTTATATGATGCAATAGCTGTTATCTAGAGAAAAGATATTTGTTGTTTTTGTTACTAGTGGAAATATGCTAATTTAGAATTGACACTTGAATAATGCTATTCTTTTCCTCATACTGGTGTTTGACAGCTGTCATCTTCTGTTATTTGTAAATTCCAATTAAGTCGACATACGTGCTTCACACCCCTCATGTAGGACTGTGTAATTTGAGGATGCATTTTTAAGTTGGTGAGATAATGTCTTTTCCCTCCGGCATCAAAAGCAATAAATAACATCTCTCTAAATATTACAAATAAGGAGACATCATTAATTTATACAGTGGAACAGTGATATCACATGGCCTAAAATACATGGCAAAAAAAATCAATGTAACATGGGTTTGACTTTTTTCCTATAAGGCCTAGTTATCCAAAGTAACAGAGATTTTATGCTAATGTAAGTTTACTGAAATCAGAGGGCATCAGTATATACTGGGTTACCAGTACCATCAACTCCATCACAGTTGGGTCCTATATAGTAAGATTCTAGGGGAAGAGGGAAGAACACTGTTCACATACCTTCTTTGTGAATGCTTGGTAATTCACCGTTACATTTAATGCTTTTACTTTGTGAGTCTCCCTCTTTTAGTGACCCATTTAAAAATGCAATCATTTCTTGAAGAGGTGAAACAGCAAGTCTTCTATACATGATATGGATGATTTTGTTAGTTGGTACATGTTGTGATAATGGAAACTTGAGTGCTTTGTAAAGGAGGGGACTCTAAGAAAACACACAGAAATGCTAAGCAATTTCACCCTTCTTCAAAGTGTGTCTAAGGCTGGTCGTGCATAGCATCACTAGTACAGCAACCTCTTCTTCCTTGAGAGCCTCAGATCTGTGTGTGTGTTCAGAGAACCCCTCTTAACCCAGTGCCTGCTAGGGTTCTATTCATTCTTCCCATCAAAGAGAGTCCGAAAGATAAAAGCAAGAGAGTAATTTAAACAACATAAACTGATTTTCCCATTTTTGTATCCTAAAGTCAAAAAATTTAACTGTTTAGGGCTTCCCTGGTGGTGCAGTGGTTGAGAGTCCGCCTGCTGATGCAGGGGACACAGGTTAGTGCCCCAGTCCGGGAAGATCCCACGTGCCGCGGAGTGGCTGGGCCCGTGAGCCATGGCCGCTGAGCCTGCGCATCCAGAGCCTGTGCTCTGCAACGGGAGAGGCCACAACAGTGAGAGGCCCGCATACCGCAAAAAAAAAAAAAAAAAAAAAAAAATCTGATTACTCAACCTTACATTCAATTTTATAAAGTTGAAACGTTGAAATGTTGGGTAACTACTACTGCATGAAACAGTATCTTATAAAATTCTCAGTTTGAGAGTTGGGTGCAATGATAATCAGGGACTTTTTCAAGGTATATAACCAGGCCTCATTCCACAGGCTGCGGAGACAAAGAACAAGGTTAGACTCTGAGTCCCATTCAGGTGTTCTTGTCTCCTCTCCCCGAGCTGGATTTTCTAACTGACAATACATTTAGTCATAAAGAGCCTTATTTTGAATGTTTTTCTTCTTGGCTGCCTTGTACACAAGAGGCAGAAAAGATGGAGTTGGAAGGGGAATCCTGCCAAGCATTAAAGACTGCCCTTGGGCAAGGTGGAATCCAGCTCTCAGAACTTGAACTTGAAATACACACTGACAACTGGGACATCCTTCTTGGTAATTCCTCGGATTAATTTCAGCAGCCCAATCTTAGCTGTTATTAAATCTGAGAATCATTTTTTTGTCAAATAGTAAATACATGAGCCTCTCAGCTAGTAAAAGAAATTGAGAAAGGAGAGTTCATTGGCTCCCTATTGCCCACAGGATAACAAGGAAGAGTAGCATACGGGAAATCAGTAAAGCACCCCAGTGTAGGGGAGCATACCTAGAACGCATGGACACGGAGATCTGATGGGAGACTACTGAAATAATCCAGGTATACAGAGATAAACACATGAGCTAGGGGGATAGCAGACCAGATTTGAGACATTCTAGCAAATGTTGTATTCCCAAATTATGCTCCACATATTGAATAAAACAAATACTAGTAAGATTTCAAGAGAAACTCATGTTATATTATTGGATTGTGTTTGTACTTGTCTGTGTTAACTTAGAAGTATGTAGTACGAGACAGAAAAGAGTTTAATGTACTGCTTCTATTTATCAATCCTTTCTAGCTTACAAGGGTACAGCCACAGCCTATTTTCTTAATTTTTTTTTTAACATGGACTTGGCCAATTGGAAAAGTAACAGGATATAAGACACACCCTAAAATCTTACTTAAAACCTTCCACAAGTTCTCCATCACCCTCAAGATAAAGTTCAGACCTCTTAGCCAGGTTTAAAATGCTTAACTCCTCACCTTTCACTCTATATAATTCAGTAATACTCAATTTCTGTGAAAGCATCATGTTCCCACTTGCTTCCAAATCTTTGCACTTGCTGTTCTCTCTCCCTAGAATTTTCTACTTCTTTCTTCACCTGATAAATAACCTTTCAAGTCTAATCTTGGAAACTATCTCATATAAGATGAATTTATGAATCTCCTCCTCCTCCCTAAGTGACCCACCTATTTATTCTGTAATAGCATTTTATCACTCAGAATTGTAGTTGCCCCTTTAGGTATCTATATGTCTGTGTTTCTCATTAGATTATAAGCTCCATGAAGCTGAAGACTCAGTTCTTTTTATTTACTATGGCTTCTCAAGACCCAAGACGGGATCTCTTCTATATATAATGATTGCTTGGTAAAAATATATGGAAAAAATAAGTGAAAGAAAGAGAGAGGGGAACATAAGGAGAGGGGAAAATATGGAAGAAAATATAAACAAAATATTTGCTCCACAACCCAAAAGCCAGATAAATCTCCAGGGCCAAAGTCACTAACAATGATTCAACTCTTGTTTTTCAGCCAGTTGCTACCTGCAAAGAATATGGTCGCTTTCTTAGCCAGGATATGGACAGATTGAGGGGTCTAATAAAGATCTGAATAATATTGTCCTATACTCTGGCATATCCGCTTTACGTCCAAAATGCAACCATGTCTGGAAATGAACACACCATTTATGAAAGTGAAATTTATTTTTTAGTCTGCTAATAAGGTATGGCTCCTCTTGGTATTCTTCTGTTCCTAGGTCATGCACATTCTTAGCATCTTAATTAATAAAATTAAACCATGAGTGAAATTCACTGTCACTGCACATATCTGCTGATGTCTTAAGCATTGATTGAAGAACCAATAATTTTATTTTGTTTCCAGAATGGTGGAAAATTGTGACTAAGAAGCTAGAGGTTTCTCTAGGGGTCAGAAATTTAAGTGAGTCAGGAAGGTGGGTGGAGTATTACCATAGTGATGAAGTACTCATGTTTTGAAGTTAGATTGCTTGAGTTTGAATCCCAGCTTAACTATGTTCTGAGCCGTGTGATTTGAACAAAAATCATTACCAGCTCTCTAGGCCTCAGTGTCCTTATCTATAAAATAAGAATAATAATAGCACTCACTGAATGAGTTTGACATGAAAATTAAATGAGATAATCCAAGTAAAACTCATGCAATATCAGGTGCATAATAAACACATAATTGATAATGCTAAAAGTAACATCATCATTATCACTGTAATCATATCAATACTACTATAATTGTTTAATGTTCCAAACTTGCTCTTGAATAAATAGTGTATATGTGTACAGAGATCACATTGTAATCATCAGAAGTCTATCCCACACGTAAAAAGATGAAAGAGCGTAAAATATCTTTAAATGTGGGTGGGTTTGAGAAGTCTAAAGAGAGAATTCCTGAGGCAAAGAGACAGCCCTCGGATATTTCAACATTTTGGTTTCTGCTTTGTTTCTTGTCTCTGCCCTGGGTGAAGAGGAAAGCTAGAGCTAGTACAAGCTATTCATATGACCAAGAAATATTAGAAAACTTGACATGGTAAAAAAAAATTTATGGGTTCTATAGCAAGACTAGGATAACTTAGTGATAAAGGTCAAAGACAAACAACTTAAAGCTTTACTATAAGGTACCAGGTATTTCCCAAGTCACGCATCTCTTGGAGAATAAAGAATAGCAAGCCAGGGCTTCCCTGGTGGCGCAGTGGTTGAGAGTCCGCCTGCCGATGCAGGGGACGCGGGTTCGTGCCCCGGTCAGGGAAGATCCCACATACCGCTGAGCGGCTGGGCCCGTGAGCCATGGACGCTGAGCCTGCGCATCCAGAGCCTGTGCTCCGCAACGGGAGAGGCCACAACAGTGAGAGGCCCGCGTACCGAAAAAAAAAAAAAAAAAAAAAAAGAATAGCAAGCCAAAAAGATGAACGACTATAGTAGCTGTGTTTGTATTTTCAAATCTCTAAATTCAAAATGCTTTTGCAAAGCTAAAGCTTTAGGGACATAGAGTAATAATGATGGAAGTCATTTAAAAGTTTCAAAACTAAGTCCTTTTAATTTTCTATACATTTTACTCCCAAATATAATTAAATTCTGTGGGTCTCATGTGTCACAATAGAAGAATAAACACCTCCAAGGTCCCCAGGAGCACATCTTCAGTCTACTTTTTAAAAATACTCTCCTGAGTAAACATATTTTACAAGCACTATTCCAATCACACGAAATGAACCCCAACTCTCTAATCTTCACTTATTTCTTCAGCTCAAGATGCAACTATGCCTACTGGATATCTCTTATGAAAATTCTGTAGATTCCTTAAACTCAACACCATCAGCATAATTCCTTCTTCTCTCGTTCTCACCCCCATAAACTTACTTCTCCTATATTGTTTATGATCATTGTTAGCATCACCTAAAGGACAGAACTACTTCCTTATCATCTCCATCTATAAGTACATTTATTCCAGTTCATAAATACTTGGGATTGACATGTACACACTGCTATATTTAAAAATAAATAACCGACAAGGACCTGCTGTATAACATAGGGAACTCTGCTCAATATTTTGTAACAACCTAATTGGGCAAAGAATTTGAAAAAGAATAGTGACATGTATGTAGAGCTAAAACACTTTGCTGTACACCTGAAACTAACACAACATTGTTAATCAACTCTACTCCAATATAAAATAAAAAGTTCAAAAACAAACATACTACTTGAAACTGCTCTTTCAATTCTTGCCAACACAGACTTGCTCAAGCCCTCATGGTTAGCCCTTACCTGTCCCATGTCCATGGCACATACCCAGAGTGATGTTTGCCTTTCAGGCTAGTCCCTACTCAAGTTACAGAAAGGCTTAATAGGAGTCAAGTCAGTCACTATGGGCTAAGCACTAGGGGTGTGATGCTGAATGGAGGGGAATATAGTCTCTATAAATGTTCTAACTGTTAAATACATATTTATTAGTGTGACATGTGCTAAAATAGAAGAAATCTAGCTTCTAAATTTACCTTGAAGTAAGGGATTCTGGAAAGACTGCATTAAGAAAATGGCATTTACACTAGGATCCGAGGAATGAGGAAAAGATAAGTAGGATGTTACCATACAGTTGAAAAGGTGGGCAGGTTGAGAAGGAAAATTATTATGGATGTTTCTGGTAAATGTAGTAGGTAAATGTGTAAAGTCCTGAGGTGGAAAAGAGCAAAGACACAGTACAAGAAACAGAAAAAATTCAATGTGGTTGCCGAGGAAAGGAAGAGTAGTATAGAAAAAATATGAAGGTGGAAGCCTGGGTGAGCCAAGGCCATGAATGGTTAAGGGAAATGTATGAGAATTTACTCTAAGAGAAAAAAGTACAGGACTCTTAAGCAAAAGGGATCTTTCTGACTACTGTGTGGGGAATGGAAGATCAAGGGTATGTACTTGTAGATAAATCCAGAGGCTGTTGGAGAATTACAAATGAGAGATGATGTTACTTAGAGCAGATTCCTGCAATGGATATGAGAGGAACTGGATGGATGTTAGCTGCACATGGGTGGCAGAATCTACACGAGTTGGGGTCGATGTTATGTGAAAATTAAGAGAAAATAGTACAGAAGTACCAATGGATAGTGCAATAGTCCCTCCTCTCCACCAGGTAAAAGCCTAGCTTGCTCACACTAGGTTTCTAATGTTTCTCAGTGATCTATTTAAGATTCTAGAAAGTTATTCAAGTATCATATTGGAGGTTGACTGTCAAACTCAACTTTGTGTGGAAAGTTCATTTAAAGTGACTTCAGAAAACTCCACCAACTTCCCCCGGGGAAGGGAAGACAACTGTGTCCCAGCTTCCCGAGCTTAGACAGCCTCACCCCGTAGGGGGTGGGGCAGTGGGGCCCTGCCACCTTCACCCCCTGCCCGAGTCACGGAGACAGCTGGGGTGAGGGTGAAGTCGACGAGGAGGAGGGATGCAACCGAGTGGCCCGTGACGTGCGGGCCGGGGCGTCGTCGGAACCTAGAAAGGACTCGCTACTCCAGCCAGATGGGGACGGGTCTCCCGCCCTGCCCGATAAACGCAATGGCATTTTCTCGGCGGATGCGGGCGGCAGAGCCCAAGCCCGGCGCTGGCCGGTCCAGGTCCTCTCAGTTCTCTGTTCGCTGCTGTTTGCCATCCCCCTCGCCTTCCTTCTCACCATCATCTACCTGATCGTAGAAGAGTTACATGCTGAAAATTTGAAGAACGAAGATGATGTACACACTGGACTGTTAGGATTCTGGACTCTACTTATAATATCCCTAACTGCCGGATTCTCCTGCTGCAGCTTTTCTTGGACAGTGACTTATTTTGATTCTTTTGAACCAGGAATGTTTCCTCCTACTCCTCTTTCACCTGCCAGGTTCAAGAAACTGACTGGACATTCTTTCCACATGGGCTATAATATGGCAATTTTGGGGGTTTTGTTTTGTTTTTTTTTTACATCTTTATTGGAGTATAATTGCTTTACAATGGTGTGTTAGTTTCTGCTTTACAACAAAGTGAATCAGTTATACATATACATATGTTCCCATATCTCTTGCGTCTCCCTCCTTCCCACCCTCCCTATTCCACCCCTCTAGGTGGTCACAAAGCACCGAGCTGATCTCCCTGTGCTATGCGGCTGCTTCCCACTAGCTATCTATTTTACATTTGGTAGTGTATATATGTCCATGCCACTCTCTCACTTCATCCCAGTTTACCCTTCCCCCTCCCAGTGTCCTCAAGTCCATTCTCTAGTAGGTCTGTGTCTTTATTCCTGTCTCACCCCTAGGTTCTTCGTGACTTTTTTTTTTTCTAAAATTCCATATATACGTGTTAGCATACGGTATTTGTCTTTCTCTTTCTGACTTACTTCACTCTGTATGACAGACTCTAGGTCTATCCACCTCATTACAAATAGCTCAATTTCGTTTCTTTTTATGGCTGAGTAATATTCCATTGTATATATGTGCCTACCAAACGTAAAATAGATAGCTAGTGGGAAGCAACCACATAGCACAGGGAGACCAGATCGGTGGTTTCTGACCACCTAGAGGGGTGGGATAGGGAGGGCGGGAGGGAGGGAGACGCAAGAGGGAAGAGATATGGGAACATATGTATATGTATAACTGATTCACTTTGTTATAAAGCAGAAACTAACACACCATTGTAAAGCAATTATACTCCAATAAAGATGTTTAAAAAAAAAAGGAATCTCAGAAAGATATGAGACTTACCCATGGAACCAGAACTCTCCTATTCTTCTTCCATGTCAGGCTGTCATTTTTCCTCTTTACATCTCTGCTTCTTGTGCTGTCTCAGAAAGCTGAGCACCAGGTATAGCCAACTCCTGCAAGAGTCTTCCTTGAGCCCTCAGGGGACTGAATCTGCCATCTGTCCTGTAAGGAAGTAATTGGAATCTCTCCCTCTCTCCCTCACTCTTGTGCTTTCTCCCCTATATCCTTTCTTGTGCACTGGTCTGAAGCAGTGCTGATTCAGGCCCCAGGTAACATAGCTGAACATCAGTCTGTAATCAACGTATTTCCACAGCTACGTATTTCTTGCCCTCTCATAAGGTCTTAACAAGAGCTCATCATACTGATAGGCAGATTAAAATCACCAAGTCATTTCTCCCTAGTGACATGGCTGTATTCATACTTAAACCTAAATACAAAGCTCGTAGGTATAATGTCTACATCATTGAATATTTGGGTTAACTAGAATAATATATGCTGTACCATTTATATAAATTTCAAAAGCAGGCAAAGCTGATCTATGCTGTTAGAAATCAGAATAATGGTTACTCCTGGGGTGTTGAAGAATAATGCTTGGCAGGGATATGAGTAGTGTCGATAACGTTGTTTCTGGATCTGGGTAAATGGCTATATAGGCGTGTTCAGTTTGTGAAAACTGAACTGTATAAATCTATTATATACGTACTTTTTGTGTATACATGTTAATAAAATGTTTTAGAAAGATACAAAAATATACAGAATAAAATAGGAAAGTTCTTTTTTATCAGACATATCTTAAACCCACTCTTCTCTCCAGAACAAACTGATAAAATAATTTTTGCATATACTTCCAGACTTTCTTTTTCTATGCATACACATAAAAATATGCATGTACCTATATTAAATATCCATATAACCCTGTCATATGCAAATGAGAACTTGCAGTGGGCTCATCAAAGACAACGTGCATATATCTTTCAACTTTGCAGTCAGCAATTTCATGTTGGTACCTTGAAATTGGCCATGTAGGAATATTTATAATACAGAAATTAGGCAGTGCCACAAACCAGAGCATTGTTTGTTTGTTTTTTTCTGAAAGCAGAGTGATGACTTTTAAATTTTTGCTTTTTGAAAGGATGGTGCACTAAACATAATAACATACACATTGAATATATTGCTTCAATGTTTCCTGTTATCCAAAGTTGCCAGTGAAAATTCTCAGGTTCAAACAATTCTTAATATTTGTAGAAACAAATTATTTTGCTCACTCTCTTGCGCTCTCCGACATTAAATTTTTCTTATATTCTTGGGGTTTGGGGAATTTTACTACGTCTCTCTTGGTGAGATCCAACTTCTTGTAGAATAAGCTCAGGGGTAAGCACCCTGATGAGGGGTTGTTTAAATTAGGCTTCCTACTGCCCAGGAACCACAAGAGGTGACAGTCTACATAGTTAATTTCTATACCCACCTCTTCTCCCAAAGACAAATACATCCTAAGTATCTTGAACATCCCTAGGAGAAGTGGACTTATTTGCCTTAGAGGACTGGGATTATATAATAGCCAAGATTGGGAAGAGTGAGCACTGCCATAAAAGCAGTCAAAGAGCATAGATTTTACATGCATAGAAACGTGGGTTAAAATTGTGGCACTACCATTTATTAGTGTATTTAACTTTGGTCAAATATAATTTCTTTGAGCTTCATTGTCTCAATTAAGAAAGGAAGAGAAAGTTTGTTTATATGTTTTGGCTTTGTTATTGAGGATCAAATAATGTGCTATATATAAAGAAACTATCTTAGTGCTCAGAACAGAATAGGCACTAAAAATATGTTAGTTTCTTTTAATTTATTCATTTTAATACTCAAAACATTGTCCTACATGCCACTGAGGGCTAAAGATCAAACTCTGACCTTCTTCCTTTTTTTTCTCCATACTCTCAATTCACTCACAACTGTTTGGAACTAGGGATACTCTATAGCAAAGGAGTACTTTATTCTGCTATTAACTTGCACTGATTAACTAATTGCTCCGTTATCTGAAAAAGGTCAGACCTGTCTTCGTTATCCCAGGTTCCTTATCTCTAACATGAGAGGGTCAATTGGATAAACTCTAGTATTTACCAACCCAGAATTCTATGACATTATAGATTTGCCCATCTCCCCATGTAAGGGCAAGAGTTGAGAGTAAAGGTACAGATGTGCAGGGGTTGAAACTGAAGTGGGAAGCCCATTCTTTTCCAAAACCAGGTAGGATAACCAGCAAACAGAGTGGGTGGTCACAATGAGGTAGAGAGTAGTGGTTCGCTGGAGGTTCTAATGAACCCAGAATAAGAAGGGTTTAATGAGAAATGCTAAGGGTAGATGTGACAGTGAGTTTGAACGATACTATAATAGCTAGTAGTGAATGAATGAACACTTACTATATGCTGAGAGATATGCCCATGTCTCACTGAGTCCTCACTACGAAGCTGGTTCTATTATTTTTTATGTTTCACAAATATGGACACTGAAACTTAAAGAGATTAGTCATTTTACCAAGATCATACAGCTAATAAATGACAAATCTTGGACTAAAATCTATGTGTCATGTGAAGTTAAAAATCAAGATGTTTCTCTATGACATAAATCACAGCAAGATCCTTTTGGACCCACCTCCTAGAGAAATGGAAATAAAAACAAAGATAAACAAATGGGACCTAATGAAACTTCAAAGCTTTTGCACAGCAAAGGAAACCATAAACAAGACCAAAAGAGAACCCTCAGAATGGGAGAAAATATTTGCAAATGAAGCAACTGACAAAGGATTAATCTCCAAAATTTATAAACAGCTCATGCAGCTCAATAGCAAAAAAACAAACAACCCAATCCAAAAATGGGCAGAAGACTTAAATAGGCATTTCTCCAAAGAAGATATACAGACTGCCAACAAACACATGAAAGAATGCTCAACATCATTAATCATTAGAGAAATGCAAATCAAAACTACAATGAGATATCATCTCACACCAGTCAGAATGGCCATCATCAAGAAATCTAGAAACAATAAATGCTGGAGAGGGTGTGGAGAAAAGGGAACACTCTTGCACTGCTGGTGGGAATGTGAATTGGTACAGCCACTATGGAGAACAGTATGGAGGTTCCTTAAAAAACTACAAATAGAACTACCATATGACCCAGCAATCCCACTACTAGGCATATACCCTGAGAAAACCATAATTCAAAAAGAGACATGTACCAAAATGTTCATTGCAGCTCTATTCACAATAGCCCGGAGCTGGAAACAACCTAAGTGTCCATCATCGGAAGAATGGATAAAGAAGACATGGCACATATATACAATGGAATATTACTCAGCCATAAAAAGAAACGAAACTGAGCTATTTGTAATGAGGTGGATAGACCTAGAGTCTGTCATACAGAGTGAAGTTAGTCAGAAAGAGAAAGACAAATACTGTATGCTAACACATATATACGGAATTAAAAAAAAAAAAAAAGTCATGAAGAACCTAGGGGTAAAACGGGAATAAAGACACAGACCTACTTGAGAATGGACTTGAGGATATGGGGAGGGGGAAGGGTAAGCTGTGACAAAGCGAAAGAGAGGCATGGACATATATACACTACCAAACGTAAGGTAGATAGATAGTGGGAAGCAGCCGCAGAGCACAGGGAGATCAGCTCGGTGCTTTGTGACCGCCTGGAGGGGTGGGATGGGGAGGGTGGGAGGGAGGGAGATGCATGAGGGAAGGTATGTGGGAACAGATGTATATGTATGACTGATTCACTTTGTTATAAAGCAGAAACTAATAAAAAAAATCAAGATGTTTGAAGCATAAAAATATGTAAAGATAGAAAAGAGAAAGGAAAGGAAACAAGAAAAGAGAAGTAAGGTAAACAGTTTAAGCTAGCAAACAGTATCTATACATCTCTGTATACCCATAATACCCAGTAAAGCATGCTATAGATAAGGCACTCAAAAAATAGTTAATTAGCTGTTTTGAACACACACACATGAGCTCAGAAAGAAGAGCATAAAATATTTAAATTTATTCACAACTAATGGCTCTAATACTAACCATAGAATTCATTTCAGAGATCCAAGTGTTCCAGTATGTTTAGTTCAATGGTTGTACAAAATGCATCTTTCATGTTCTTTGGGCTTTGGCATATAAATAGACTAATCAGGCACAAACAGTTCTTTGTAGGGAGTCATAGTCCAGGTTTCATGCTCATTCATTTTGCAAACAGTATTTAAGATTAAAAGATATCATTCTCGGGGCTTCCCTGGTGGCGCAGTGGTTGAGAATCTGCCTGCCAATGCAGGGGACACGGGTTCAAGCCCTGGTCTGGGAAGATCCCACATGCCGCGGAGCAACTAGGATCGTGAGCCACAACTACTGAGCCTGCGCGTCTGGAGCTTGTGCTCCGCAACAAGAGAGGCAGCGACAGTGAGAGGCCCGCGCACCGCGATGAAGAGTGGCCCCCGCTCGCCGCAACTAGAGAAAGCCCTCGCACAGAAATGAAGACCCAACACAGCCAAAAAAAAAAAAAGATATCATTCTGTTTTTAGTCCATCCTCCTTTTGATGCTTGAATTCTTTCTAAGATGTTCCCACCAAGGAATTACCCAACTTGTTCTTGAATAATCTCAATAACAGTAAAATTTGCAACTTCCAGGAGTAACTGATTCCACTTTTAGATAGCTGATCTAAGAGATCTAAAAATCATCTTCCCCATGATCAGCCTCAATCACTTTCCCTGAAATAGTCACATCTTGGTTCTATACTCTGAGATTTTATTTAACAAGTTTAATCACCTTCCCAACTTTTAAATATCTAAAGACTTCTCCTCAGTCTCTCTTTGTATTTTATGTTTCTTTTGCTAAACCTTCCATTTTCTTTCTCATACAATATGGTTTCACATCCTCATACCATTCAGGCGCCGCTGCCTAGAAAACTGCTCCGGGATTTCCATTGTATTCCATTTTCTTTTCTAGGATCAAATGCAAGATTCCAGGTAGTGTTTGACTACTGATGAAACACCTGCCCTGTTTGGATTTATTTTTTACCTACTCATACAGTCTAATGTAATTATCACAATCAAAAGTATGTCTCTATCTAGGGATAACTAACCTTCATTAAGCTAGCAAAGCTAATATTTTCCTTCTCACTTTTCTTCCAGACACCATTTGACAGAGCAGAGTTAAGGAAAACTGAGAGTACCTTTCCCCAAATTACACCCATCTTAGAAACAAATTTTGCACATCTGTCTACTGTGAATGATTTCCCTGAAATTACATATATGTATTATGTATAATATATATAGATAGATAGATGTTTTTATATAAATACTGTGTGTATTACTGTATTAGAGTCAGGCATATTTTGGACTTTGCATTTTCTCTAATGTCCTGTTGTTCTGTACATTCAGTAAAGCATATTAACTCAGATCCTTGCTGCCTACCACTAACTGGCAGTTGCAACATTTTAAGAAGTTCAGAGTGTTTCCACTGACGTGAATCCTTTACTGTTAATGACTGCTTTGGCCCAGGTTACACTGTGGGAGTTTCTTTCTTCTACTAGTTTAAGCTTCATTCCTTTATCACTTCCCACCCTCCCTCTTCCTTCTGGCTTATTGATAGCTATCAATATCGCTCAAGACAGAAAGAAGCGAAGCTGCCATGGAGCAAAGGGGCTTTGTATACATAACTGATTTACTTCAGGGAAGGCTGGAGGGCAACTCACCTCCCTTGGGTTGGACTTGGTAAAGAACTAGAATGGGGGCTTCCCCGGTGGCACAGTGGTTGAGAGTCCGCCTGCTGATGCAGGGGACATGGGTTCATGCCCTGGTCCGGGAGGATCCCACATGCCGCGGAGCGGCTGGGCCCGTGAGCCATGGCCGCTGAGCCTGCACGTCTGGAGCCTGTGCTCCGCAATGGGAGAGGCCACAACAGTGAGAGGCCCGCGTACCGAAAAAAAAAAAAAAAAAAAAAAAGAACTAGAATGAGTGTGTTGGGGGGAGTCATCCCCAACCTACATCAGAGGCTCCACTGTGCTAATATATCACATTGTACTAGAGTAGACATGAGATTATAAATTGTGGTAATTTAAAAAGTCTTTGCATTTAAAAACATTCTATTTCAGAATAATTTAGGGATGCAACCTCTTTAGAAGTTATCATTATCTTTTTCCTCATGCATTATTCTCCATACCTATTAGTATTATATTTGTTAGCTCTATGAAGAAGCAAACTTATCATAGCTTCAAGATCACACTGACACTTAATCAGACTGAAGTATGATCTCAGAAAAAATAAAACAGCATCTGGTGTAAGAAGTCACAGAAAGGACAAAAGGGAGAACTAGAAAAGTTCAAGTGCTGATTATATGGTCTCCCACATTTGTAAGAGAAAAGGTAGCAGAAGCTTTAGGGTTTCTCTAAAGTAATTTTCAGTGATCTCTCAACTTTTCTACAGAGAAGAAAAATGAAGCAGAAAAGAAAGAAAAAATAAACTTGGTTAAATTCAGAATTGGACTTTAAGAAATTCTTCTTTCTCTAAACTGTATGGGTAGCCATTGGCAAGGGGCATGTCATTTAGCTATTCTGGTTCTCAGTCTTCCCATCCATGAAACAAAGAGTTAAACGGAGTGACTTTGGATAGTTCTTTCAATTCTAAAGTGTATATAGTTCTAAGAAAGCCATTCCAGAACATAAGTCTGGAATAACTCTGACATACGGCGCTTTAATCTCTGGAGATACTGACATATGTGTTTCCATGGACCCTTGGGTTGAGTCAGCTCTAGATACTGGTCCATGTGCTCAGTATGAATTTGCCTCCAGCAAACTGCTGTAAGGGATTTTTTTCCCAGAGAAGAAAAAGTAATATTATGAAAGGTAAATTGAATTTGCCTTGCCTTTGACTTCTCTCTCATCTCATCTACAGCCATGAGAAGTGGACCAGTGAAGGAAGGTGCAGGGAGACTTGGGTTTCAGCAGTGCTTTGGAGCGTTCTGGATATGTGTGCACTCTGTCAAATATTGGCACACATTGCAGGGGCAGTATGTCATTCTTGTAACCTCCTATGTCTTGGGAAAGGGAGAGTATTGCAGATTATTTTGCTGGACACCAAACTACTAATAGTACCCAATTGTACCCTTGGGAAGTCATTATAATAGTCATTTCTTAGAGCTCAAATAAATCTTGTCTAAGCATATTAAGAGCCTGAGCACTAGCCCAGTATATCATAGCAATTATTAAACAACATCAAAGCTATGCAGGGGTATTGCCTTCCATACTATTACCAGTGTATAGTTAATTTTTAGTTCTTTACATTGGTAAATATAGGGCACAAAAACAACTTCAAGATATCTCAGTGAATCACCCACCTTACCTCTATCTAGATTAATGTAAAATATAGCTAAATTCTATGAAAACTTCAAGCAAATGTTTTATACAAACTTTAGAGAAGTGTAAGAGGGCCAAATATTATAAAGAGGTTCAGATGCTAGGTAGTTAAGAAAACACAATTACCCAGTAAATCTAGAAATGTAAAGATGATGTAACATTAGAAAACCTATTACTGTAATTTATACCAACAAGATAAAGGTGCATAACCATGCTATTCATTGTCTTCCTAAATACACATCTGATCACTGTGACTGCTCCTTTCTTCAATCTTTTCTACATAGTAGGTAGACTGATCTTCTGAAAATTCCCAATATTGTTTAGTTTCCTCTCTCTGAACTAGCATAGCATTGCATGATCCCAATTCCTTACTTTTGCCTTTTTCACTATGTCCCATGGTCCCTTGACCTCTTCCAAGGACGTTTGTGATCTTTAGAATGCCACTCGCCAAACACCCAGTTATTTCTCCTTATTCTGTTCTTAAGTTATGGACTCGTAACCATCTTTCTCAAGTTCCAGATCTATTTTCCCTGGGATGTTGTGAAGAAAAATACATCATGACTTGAGATCAGACTAGATAAAAGAGTTGAAAGAAAAGAATGGATCAAAGTTAGCTCCATGTTTCCCAGCACAAGAGACTGAAAAAGTGATGAGAAAGTACATCACTGTAGAAAATCTGAAGGAGAACTTTCTTTGGAGTGAATGTGATGACATCATCTTTAGATAAATTATTCAAATTCATAGATTCTCACATTAAAATTGTGAGATAGGGCCTCCCTGGTGGCGCAGTGGTTGAGAGTCCGCCTGCCGATGCAGGGGATACGGGTTCGTGCCCCGGTCCGGGAGGATCCCATATGCCGCGGAGCGGCTGGGCCCGTGAGCCATGGCCGCTGAGCCTGCGCATCCGGAGCCTGTGCTCCGCAACGGGAGAGGCCACAACAGTGAGAGGCCCGCATACCGCAAAAAAAAAAAAAAAAAAAAAAAAAAAAAAAATTGTGAGATAGTCAAGTCCTTGAGTAGTTTTGTAATAGGATATGTATGTCAGGCATGAAGTAACAGATGGAAATAAAACTTGCAAGTCATCTATAAAGAGGTAATGAAGATATGAAAGAAGGCATTAGAAATGAAAACTAAAAATCTAAAATCTTAATGTATTAAATGATATTTTCAAGTTATATGGTTTCTGGAACAATTGAGACTAGAAATCAGAGCTGAAACAAAGTTAAGGATTCTTCTCTCTCTGTTTGGATTTTATTTTTCTGAACAAGAAAATCAGGTCATACAGTGCATTAAAATATTTTTCCTGATCTATTAAATTACTGATAGAAATTTTATACATATGGAAATCAAATTACTTGTTATAATTTCTTTGATACATTAAATGCAAAGCAGAAATTACTTTGAAGATAAAATGCATAGAAATTAGAAATAACTGCTTTTTTAACTGTTAAGTTTGTGAATATTATTTTTACTATTGCTTTCAAAATAAAATCTCATAAAACCTAAGACGTTTTACTAAAAAGAACCTATAAGTTAGGAGAACAGCAATTGTTTTTTATAATTCTTCATATTTAAAAAAGCTGATAAATCTCAACCCTATAATTTTCTCCTGCATATTAGTCAAGTGAGTTTTAGAAAAAGAGATGTTTAAAAAATTATTTTCATATTTCAAAAAGATTAAAACAAGTTTTTTCTATAATGCATATAATAAAAGTCATTTATAAGTCCTCTCCTTTTTGATTATATATTATATATATATATATATATATATATATATATATATATATATATATTGGATTCAAGCAAATTACCGAAGAAGAAATAATTACATATTGTTTTCAATGAGAGAACATTGTCTTTTATGTCCAAAACAGCTACTGATTAAACAGCCTACAAAACTGAATAAGCAACCTTCTAGAGTCCAATCCGAAAGATTAGAGCCCAGAGGCATCAGCTGATACTGCAGACAAGATTCCAGCTGTGGAGCATTTTGAATAAGAAACTCCTCTTGCCTCTCAGTCACTATAGGCCAGGCAGAGATGTAACCAGAGCTCCGTCTTGTGTCACAGGGAAGGCTGGCAGCGGCAGCATTGCCTTTCCCAATCCAGCAGGCTAGGAACCTGTGACTCATGCATAAGTCATAACTAGTCTTCAGATCACAATTAATGCTATCTGCACATGGATGTGTGTACACACAAACACACACTCTCTCTCATGATAGTCAGAAGGACTGGAAGGAAAAAATTATTTATCTACATATGTTAAAATAATATGAAAACATATTTGTTATAATAGAAAAAAGTCCTATATGATTCTTACTACATCTTGCTTCAAAATAGGTCATATTTAATAGAAAAGGGCAATGGCCAACACATGTTTGGCTCAATAGTTTTGATTTTCACCATACTGTCTATATACCATGATTACGTACAACTTCTAGGCATCATGTCAAACGATATCAATTATGTCTGCATTTATAATAGACCTAGATTGCCTCTTTCAACAAAGGGGAGCTACATCCAAAAAAAGTCTATCCCAGTTTATTTCCAGTGCAATTACCTTTGGTGATAAATTTCAACCACTTTCCTACCAGCATTTTCAACTCCTGTGCCCAACCCATCCTGAGAAACTCTAACCTTAGGTTCAATCCCCACTCTTCAATACCCTGTTGCTGCATGCTGCTGGAGAAAATGGATGGTTCCTGATTACCCTCCAGCTGTCTTCAAATCTATGTTCAGCACCTTTCTTCACTATCCAAAAGAAAAAAATAAAATGTCTACCAAGCATGAGCTATTCTAACTGTACTTCTTTATGTCCATCTCTGCCTTCTTAGTACTGCCTTCCTTAGTGTTTCAGACAGTAAGGGGCTTCCCCTGTCTGAGGCTAATCAATTGCCTCTAGGAAAAGTCCATCCCCTAGTTTTCTTCTGACATCTCAACAATCATTTTCCTCTACTTTGATTTCTTCCTTTCATCCTATGAACCCATTTTAATTACTCTTATTTTCTAAAAACTCTCCCTTGATCCTGTTTTCAACTAGCTCTTCTTTGTCTTTCTCATGATAAGAGTATCTTTAAATTTTACCCAGATGAGGAATTCACTTCCTTAACTTTCACTTACTTCCTTTCTTGGTATGACTGTCACCTGGTTCTCTTCCTGGCACTAACACTGTTGACTCCTTTACTGAGTTTTCTTCCTCCATATATTACTAAAAAATTATCATTTATAAACTTTTGTTCTAGATCCTTAAGAGGCAATGTAAGCATTCATTACTGAGCAAGACATTGCTACACAGACACTGCTCCATCTCGTGGTACCAGCTTTTGAGCAGCCGTACTAACTGTGTCTCAGGACTGTGCTTCACAGAAAAGAAGGAGGGATAAATTTATTTATAAATACTCATTTCTTATTGGTCAAAGTTCTTGCCTACATTGTGTCCATTCTCTCACGTTTCTGAATAACACATTCATGGGCAGTAAGAAGAGTTCTGTGGCATCCTACATCTTTTGTCAGAGAATTCTCTGGGATAGGAAGCAAAGGGTGCCATACCACCCAAAAAAATGTTTAGGCGTGGGATTATGGTACTTTCTTCTTAGAACATAACACAATTGTAATTACATGATGTTGTAATAATCCATTTCATTCCTTAATTAGCTAAGTGTGTGTAACTTAGCACCTAGAACATAGTAAGTGTCCAAGTACATATTTATTAAGTGAATGAATGAGATAAATCAAGTAGCATTTTGTACTTATTAAAAGAACTGGTTTGAAAATCTGACAGATGTAATTTTGAATTCTTATTTCAGTCATATTGTGTGATCTTGGTGAGTTATTAAACTACGAAGTTTCTCCTTTCTCACAGGAAATATGTAGAGAATACGAAAAGATAATAAATATTCATAGTTTGCTTTCAGTTTTAGATGAGGCAACAGATGCAAATTTCCTTGTATTGGGCTTTGTACATAATAAGTCCTCAATTGTTTTTAATATTTATTTTTGTTTTAATTTTTGTGTTTAGTGGACTTAATTTTAATTTTGCTATTATGCAAATGATTGAGGTACATGTTCCTAAAAGATCAAATAGTAATTAGATTTTTGATGAAAAATAGTAGCCCCTGCTCCACCCTTCCCCACTTCTAAATTCCACTCCTTAGTGCTTTTCACTGTTTGATCTGTTACTACCTCTATATTCTGTATAATATATTTACATTACCACTTCTGATTTAGTTTTAGATGTTATTTATTAACTTTCTGTAATGGATGAGGGCTTACACTCAAGAAATCATTTCACAATGCATAACTTTCACCTCTTCTTATCCCTTCAGAAAAGTTTTACCATTATTTTTTAAATGTCACTCTCCATTGTTTACATCATTATGATAAATAATGTTCTCAGATATTTAATAGCATACTGATTAATAGCATACTGAGAAAAAAATACTGTGATTATATATGCATCATTTGGGCTTAATTTGGAATAACAGCCATCAATATTTGTTTAGAAATTTCTTTTTTATCTATTACAAAATTTCAGACAGAACACTCCTTCAATGTGTGTGTAGTAATTTGTTAATCCCATACCACAAATTTGTCCCTTCCCACTTCCCACTTTCCTGTTCCCTTAGATAATCACAAGTTTGTTTTCTGTATCTGTGAGTCTGTTTCTGTTTTGCACATACATTCATTTATATATTTTTTAGATTCCACATATAAGTGATATAGTATAGTATTTGTCTTTGTCTGACTTATTTCGGTAAGCACAATATTCATCCACGTTGCTGCAAATGGCAGAATTTTATTATTTTCTATGGCTGAGTAATATTCCATCATAGATATAGATATAGATATATAGATATATATTCCACTTTTTAATCTGATCATCTGTTTTAATCTGATCATCTGTTGAGGGGCGCTTGGGTTGTTTCGTGTCTTAGAACTTGAAGGGATATTGGAAAAGTTTGAAAATAATTTCTTTTTTTTTCAATTAATTTGTTTATTCATTTATTTTTGGCTGCTTTGGGTCTTCGTTGCTGCACGTGTCCTTTCTCTAGTTGCGGTGAGCTTTCGTTGCAGTGGCTTCTCTTGTTCGGGAGCACAGGCTCACGCACGCGGTCTTCAGTAGTTGTGGCACGTGGGCTCAGTAGCTTTGACGCACGGGCTCAGTTGCTCCGCGGCATGTAGGTATCTTCACGCACCAGGGCTCGAACCCACGCCCCGTGTTGGCAGGCGGATTCTTAACCACTGCGCCACCAGGGAAGTCCCTGAAAATACTTTATTAGTAAGACTTCTATACCCACCCAACCTGTAATCAAGAGTGATGTTAAAATAAAAGTCTTTGGCCAACATGTAAAATTTCAAAAAAAATCTATTTCCTGTTCACTCTTTTTATAATTGAATTTTATTTTTTATTGAAGTATAGTTGATTTACAATATTGTGTTAGTTTTAGGTGTACAGCATAGTGATTCAGTATTTTTGCAGATTATACTCCATTATAAGTTATTACAGGATAATTGCTATAATTCCCTGTGCATGCTTCTCCTCTCTTTCACTTTCTCTTAATAGACACACAGTGTAGGGCCTCCCTGGTGGCGCAGTGGTTGAGAGTCCGCCTGCCGATGCAGGGGATGCGGGTTCGTGCCCCGGTCTGGGAGGATCCCATATGCCGCGGAGCGGCTGGGCCCGTGAGCCATGGTCGCTGGGCCTGCGCGTCCGGAGCCTGTGCTCCGCAATGGGAGAGGCCACAACAGTGAGAGGCCCGCATACCGCAAAAAGAAAAAAAAAAAAAAAAAAAAAAAATAGACACACAGTGTATACATATATGTATTTTATTTATTTATTATTTATTTGTTTGTTTATTTATTTATTGGCTAAATCATTTGAGAGTAAGTTGCAGATTTAATTTTTCAGCATATATCTTCATAGGACAAACACATTATCTTACATAGTCAGAGTACACTTATAAAATTAAGCTTAAAATTGATGCAGTACTATTTTCTAATATAAAATCCATATTCAAGTGTTACCAAATTGTCTCAGTAATATATTTTATAGCAATGTGCCCCAATAAGGATCCAACAGGAAATCACATGTGTTAGTTTTCATATCTCTTAGGTTTCTTTAAACGGACACCATTCCTAAGCCATTCTTTTTCTTTCCTGACATTGACCCTTTTAATGACTATGTCAAAATTATTTAGGAAAAGTTATTTTATAGTATATTCTTTGATTTCTATTATTTCTTCCTGATGAGTATCTGATATTTGATTTTTAATCTGTAGCAAAATACTGCATAAAATGTTCTTCATAAATCATCTCATCAAGAGGCACATAATGTCAGTTTCCCCATCATTGATAATATTAACTTTAGTCACTTGGTTAAGGTGATGTCTTCCAGATTTCTCTTGGGTAAAAGAACTTTTAAAAAAATTAATATTCTTTTGGAAACTTGGGATAAATGAGGAAAAGCGACAGGAAAAGTGTTCTCAGAAACCTAGCTTTCAGTATTGTCAATATTTCTTGATTGATTGTGAATTCTCATACTAAATATCAAAGGCTTATGCTTAGAGTGGAAATAAGATAAGGGAAACCCATAACAGTATATCTAATGATATATGTGTCAAATTGCTTTATTTGGGGATTTCTTAAAGAAGTTTGCTCCCTGTGTTGTTAAAATTTATGTTACAGCTTGTTTAGGCAAAGGGCCTTCATATCAGTAGGGTTTCTTCTACTTGTTGCTTAAAAAACAGGTATGACTTTTTTCCTCTATAGCTCCCAGTGACACACACAGTGACTGACAGCTACTCTTAAAAGATGAGCACGTATTTCTTTATTAAGAATCTCTTTCCAAGGAACTGCCACATAATTTTAATACAATTTAATCAGAAAGGGGCTATCTGGGTTGACTTCATTATACATTCACACATTCAATCACACCAGCATCACCTTTCAAATACCATCTCTTACAAATGGATGCTGTTAACTTTCTCAACAGTAAAGGCACAGGCATGTGATTTCCACCCATCAGTGGAGAATTAATAAATCACCCAACATATTACAGTTTCACGCCAAGTTTGCACCTTCATCAGGGAATGAAATTAGCAGAGCAAATCCTGGCTAATTGTGAAAGATGCTAATTACCCGCTCACCCTGTAAAATAAGGCATGAGTGATGTGTGAGGAGCCCTGAACAGAGTCAAGAGCACTTGGAAATGCAACACTTAAATAAAGCCTAAAGCTGCTTATGCAGAGAGAAATGGAGACCAGACAGAGAGTACAATCTACAGCCGGTACAATGAAAAAGAATTTGCAGGGATTTTTTAAGATCTCATTTCAGAACTGTAGCAAGACTAGTAGAGTCTTGGATGACTCCAGGGACTCAGTATGGAGCCTTTACTTCAAGGTCTGTAACGTAAATCCCCACCTGACCCTACTGGGAGCACGTCCTCACTGGTTAATAGCTGTTCACAGCCAGGACACGGAATAGCTGTGAAAGAAGCGACCTCAGTTGAGCTACTCCTGGGTGGGGCGTCCCCATTACAGACCGGCAATAATTCTCTCCCCTGCTGCTGGTCTCTGCAGAGAGGCCAGGAGCTGAACAGGTCACTGGATGTGGATCCTCAGCAGGCATTTCAGAGGCTGCCAGCGCCTGCTTGGCTGAGACCAACTGGTGGAGGTGAGATGGGAGGATTTAGCACTATCACTCTCAATCTGGGACCCTTCCCTGGATGGGAGACTTATTTCCCCAAAGTTGTCAATTTTCACTTTTTACCAGCACGAGGCTCACATTAAGAAGGGATGCATGTTCCTCATAGTACTGTTTAGGTGTGTGATTTTTTTAAAAAAACCACAAAAAACAAAAAACTGTGCTACAACATGTACTAACTTTTTCTACACTTTCTACCTCCTCTGAAGATCTGAACAAGCACTTAAGACCTCAGTACATCTAAACCCAAATAAACAAAACGAATGTTTCTATTTTTCAGCTTGCCTGTTAGGTCCCACACACTAAATTTGCGTATGAAGGGCAATTATCGCTTTAAATTTAATTAAAATGTCCCTGACTAATGACGTGTGCAAGCCGCTAAAATAATTTCACCATTTACAATTGCAAAGGTTACCCAGAAAATGTTGTTGTATTGTGGTTAATTTGTGTAGTGATGCAAAGGTGATAAATTATTAACTCCCCAAAGAGGCAGTATGGAAATTCTTCAAAAGATGAACTTTGTGACACAATTTAAAACATCAAAATGACAAAAAATAAAGGGAAAAGAAAGAAAGAAAGAAAGAAAGAGAGGTGGGGGGAGAAAGAAAGAAAGAAAGAAAAAGAAAGAAAGAGAAAGAATGAAAGATAGGAAGGAAGGAAAAGAAAAAAGAAAGGTAAAAGAAAAAAAAGTTAAATTCCCCCAAATTTCCAAATCATCTCTTTTAACAAAAAAAAGTGAATAATAAAAATGTGTTTATACTATTATTATTGTAATTCAATATAATCTACTTAACTTTAAAAAATAAAGTAGAAATCTTCTTTCATTTTTAGATTTTTCTTTTTACTAATCATAAACAACAAATTCATGACAAGATAAAGGCAACTGCTTGCTTCATTCCATGACTACCACTCCTAGAATGAATTACATGTTGTGATATACTCTACCTCCAGAACACAGTAAGTTTTCAATACATCATTATTAATATATGATTAAACTCGTTAGAGTGGCAGGGGGTTAAAAATAATTCCATCCAGAAAATCTTTCATTTTTAATTCAACAGTTTTAATAGTCCTTAAAATTAAAAAAGGAAAACAGGGCTTCCCTGGTGGCGCAGTGGTTGAGAGTCCGCCTGCCGATGCAGGGGACACGGGTTCGTGCCCCAGTCCAGGAAGATCCCACACGCTGCGGAGCGGCTGGGCCCGTGAGCCATGGCCGCTGAGCCTGCGCGTCCGGAGCCTGCGCTCTGCAACGGGAGAGGCCACAATGGTGAGAGGCCCGCGTATCGCAAAAAAAAAAAAAAAAAAAAAAAGGAAAACAAACTGTACTGTGGGCATGCCATATTGCCAGTTATTCCTCTCAGTATGCGACATACTCCCCTTAGTAATCCAAAATTTGTACTTTCACAGAAGGTAGAGCTGCTATTATATATATATATATATATATATATACACACACACACACACATACATATATATTTTATATATCATTATATATTATTTAAATCTTCCTGGGATATATTAAGAGGTCACACAGTAATTGCAAAAGCATAGAAATTGTTTTGATGTTAAAAATAAAATTTCAGAACCTTATTAATATCATGATTGGTGTTCCCTGTAATAGATTTTGTTGTTATCACGCAGGTGAAAAACTACTCTCTGATTTACAATCTTAAAAAAGGAAGACAGGTAGCAAAATATATCCTCATAATGCTATACAAGCTGTATCATATTAAAATTAAGAATATCAATTGCATTCAGTAATACATTTTGTAATTGATTGATTACTGAAAAATTATAACTTTCTTGTTGCTGAATGCTTGCCTTGACAGGATATTGTCAATTCTCATATAACAGATTGGGTCAGATTTGACTGTTGCCTTAATTATTCTTTACTTCTGTGTTGGAATTTTTTTCGTTCATTGGCTATAAACACTAAATTCGTGTGTAAATTCTGGTTATCTGACCTTATATTTGCGGTGGAAATAACTTAGTGGTAGAATTGGAATTATAATTTTGGGGATTAGGTAGAAGAATGAATCTCTTCTCAAATTCTCATTAATCTTATTTGCTATTAGAAAGAAATATACCTAGAGAAGATAGAGCATTGTGTCTGCAGTGCTTAGCTGTAGGCTTCAGCCTGCCTCTGATCCCCTAACAATGCTTTGTATTTGGTTCCTAGAAGATACTGACAGACTGTTTCAACTAAACGTACTTGTGATTTCTTGTTCTGACAAGGACCAGAACAACAGCAGGGGTGTCCTTATCATCATCAGTATCACTGTCAGGGAAAGAAGAGTGCCAGCACTGAGCAGTCTGCTCAGGCCTCTCTTGGCACCAGCAATCGTGGTGGTGACAGCTTCTTGGCTCTATGAATGTTGCTAACATACCACACAATCTAGACCCCGAGGGCCTCAATGGGCTGCACCTATGTTTTTCTTCTTATTTAGTATTAAGTAGAGTCATGTATGCATAAAACGATTTAACAAATGTTCTGTAACCATTTAAACTATTGCAATAAATACATTTTTTATTGTAAAAATAGTACTTCAATAGCCATCTGACAGATGATGTTTTTTTCCCTAGAAATATTGTCTAAATGGAATAGTAGTGGCCCAGTGAGCATGGAGGACCCTGGAAGTAATAAATGATGATCAGAGCTCTGTAGAAGGCTAAGATTTGTGGCTATTTCAACTAGATGACTGTAAGATCTTAGGTGTTAGGGAATTTGAGTACATGACCAGTTTACTTACTTTAAATAAGTTAAGTTATATGCTGCTCTTTTTCCCTCCTAGCTCTGATTTTCACAAGGCAACTCATAAAAATGTAGGTTCTTCAAGGCATTGTTAGGTTAAGGGCTGTTAATGTGGTTTAGGGGGAAGATACCTCATTGACTCAGGAAACCTTGACATTAAATCTTAAGGCTTTATTTTTTTCTACCAGGCAGAGTCAAAGCTTTATTGAGGGTGATCCATCTGGGGGTTGTTTAGTGGATAATAACCCTGTGAAATCCCAGATTCTTTCATGACAAAATCACTTCCATCCATTCAATCTTGAAGGAGCAAAAGACTTCTTCTGCAAGCGAGGGTTAATACATTTGAATGTTCTTGTTTCTGAGATTACAAATGCATTCTTTTTCCATATCCAACAGTTCTTGATCCATATCCAACTGTTTTTGTTTCATAGCCTTCTGTTTATTTTTAGAATGCTAGTCATATTTTTTGAGACGCTTATTCAGTTTATGGTAATTCCTTTTTTTAGATTACTCTTTTATTTATGTTAGTTCAGGAGTGATCTCTCATTGGGATCGTTCCATTAAATTAATTTTTCTCATGGCAGCCATATCGTGGCTGGTTGGATAGTTTCTGTCCATGCTTACTCCTCCGTGTTTGATTTCTCTGCACTGACTTTTCCAGGACCCCAGGGTTCTCAGATGAGAACCAACTCTTATATTTCTGATTCTATATTATTGTCTTAAGGAAATATAACCAATCCGTTTTGAGAATCAGGGTGTCACTTGGCCCAGCTCTTCGTCGGAGGATTGTCACTGACCTTTGACATTCCGGTGATATTGCTCATTATGTATGCTATATTGCTCAGATCCTAACCAGAGTCCAAGCTATTTCCAGCCTCCATTTGCAGACCCAGTGGTCTGTTTCCTCACAGAGGGTAGAGCATTGTTAGAGCTAGGTCGCATGGGAGTTGAACACAAAGATGCCACGAGTCATTTCCAGTAGTGGAGCCTGTGGGTTTGCCTCTTCGAGGTCTTATTTTCTGTGTTTTCATTCCATTTTGTTCCCCAGATAAAGTTAATCCACTTTTGACCATGAATATGTCTTTTGAAATATGTACTAATAATGTTTCAACTGTCATGTTGTGTTTTTGTGTATGAGGATTCAGTGCATACTGTCTCTAACGTATTTGCCAGAAGACCTCCCAAAAACATATTTTAAAATATATGTTTTATATTGTCCAAACTAACCTTGGACAGTTTCATAATAGGTTATGTTTTTTACAGAATCCAAAGATCGGAAGGAATACAGAACATGTTAGTTCTCAAATACAAGCAGGATATTTATCTGAGCGTGAAGCATCTAAATACAAGAATGGAGAAACCTGGAATATAAATTTTAAGATTGGTATACAGGATATTTTACAGTTTTAATATATTTAACCTATGGATACAAAATTTAAAGGTGTCAAAACATACCTATCGGGATCTATCAATCAACTAATCAATTAATCAATAGATAGATATAATAAGCATAGTTTAGAGATTCTGAGACCTGAATATGTGACTGTTGGGTATATAACTCTCCAACAAAAGACATGTTCAGAATGCTATCAAGAATGTGCAACTGGGGCTTCCCTGGTGGCGCAGTGGTTGAGAGTCCACCTGCCGATGCAGGGGACACAGGTTCGTGCCCTGGGCCGGGAAGATCCCACATGCCGCGGAGCGGCTGGGCCCGTGAGTCATGGCGGCTGAGCCTGCGCGTCCGGAGCCTGTGCTCCGCAACGGGGGAGGCCACAACAGTGAGAGGCCCGCGTACCGCAGAAAAAAAAAAAAAAAAGAATGTGCAATTGACTTTATCTTGTAAAATATCTTACTCTATAAAAATATTTTAAAGTGTCATCAATTCATATTTGACACAAAATGTTGAAGTTTTAAAAATCTAATATCACATTAAATCACTTTATTGATTCAGTACAAAAAAAACTTAAATTGGCAATAGGTATATTTAAAATAAGTAGCATGAATCAACTTTCTTGCTAGGTTATTAAACTTAAAATTGCAGGAACCAAAAGAGGAAATATACATGCTATTCAGAAATAGGTGGGATAATTTTTTCCTCCATTGGAAAAAATCCATTTATTTCAGGTGTTTACATATTGATCTTATCAGTGCTAATAATACTAATACAATTCAAACTTTCAATTGTGCCAAACTTTCAAATTTTTTCCACGCTAGTTTTCCAATGAGAATGTGGCAAAATGTATAAAAGTATACATGAACCATTCATTTTTTTAGCCAACAAGTATTTAGGGACATCTACTCTGTATAGAGCATAACTAAGTTTTAAGTAGAACTCAAATAAGTCACACATTTTGCTATGGTAACCATCTCTTATTTTTGTCTACACAGCACCGTTTTCTTTGGGGAATTTTCTATCCCACAGAGCACCTGAACATGGTATATCAACTTTCAATATGTAGGGGCTCTATCAATATTTATTAAATAATTAAGATGCTTTCTTATAATATGATTCAAATGCAATAACAAATGAAAAGAACAAAGAATTTAAGAATGTAAGAAAAAGAATACAACTTTAAGCAAATGAGAGCCATGAAAATGACTACATTGTATCTAATATTTTTAAAAAATAATTTTCTTACTCATAGAGAACACAAGAAACAAATTGTTTCTGTATATATAAGCCCATGGTAAGAATTTTTCCAGCATTCAATGAATACTTCTTGGATTTTAAGAGACTATCATTCTGAGATATTCCATTCTGGGGGACTCTCCAGAGTTACATTTTATTACTCTCAGCCACCAGGTCCTCAGTTCTCGCTTCTTCTGTCTCCTTAAATTTCTATGTTCTACCCTTAATGACACCTTTGGAATATGTAGATAAAGATATGCACTTTTTTTTGTTTGTTTGTTTCCATCAGATAGCATTGCCAACCCTCCACACGTGTAAAGCATGATTGAATCTGACAGAAAATGTCACAGACATTTTATGTGTCAATATTTCTCCTAGTTGCTCCCAATTTTATCCTTTCCATTGCCTGTTTATTTTAAAATGAAACACATTTTTACAAAGGGCATTTGTATTGAAATTTCCAACCATGATCTTTCTTAGAGGACTGTTCTTTTCTTTAAAATACCATGATTTGCATATCCAAAGTCAGTTTAATTTCCTTGCTTTCATTATCCCAAACTTTCACATATCAGGAAGCTGGTTCCCATTCTAAGTTGAAGGGGAAAGTTGGGATGGTAAGAAGTAAAAGAGACCACTGAGTTGACAATAGCTTTCTGTTGGCTACTGAAGGCTACACTACTTTTTTTTTTTTTTTTTTTTTTGCGGTACGCGGGCCTCTCACTGTTGTGGCCTCTCCCGTTGCGGAGCACAGGCTCCGGACGCGCAGGCTCAGCGGTCATGGCTCACGGGCCCAGCCGCTCCGCGGCATGTGGGATCTTCCCGTACCGGGGCACGAACCCGTGTCCCCTGCATCGGCAGGCGGACTCTCAACCACTGCGCCACCAGGGAAGCCCAAGGCTACACTACTTTGAGGAGATGTTTCAAAGGAGAAAAAGGAGCACTTGAAAGTCATATTGAATTTATTTTCAATACATTACAAGATTACAACTTTTTATAATTATTCACCTTTTTAAAACAGCACTTGCAATAAATACTTTGTATTTCTAAAGTCTTACTCTTTCGTTATCTTGCCATCCTTTTAGTTGCCATCCTGAAGGAAGAGTTAAAGTTGCATGCAGATGTGTCACTTGTAATAACCAAATTTCAAACATTCTACTGGGAAATAATGTTACTTGAGAAATACACTGATAGCAAAACTCTCAAACCAAAGAATAACAAGAGCTCTCTGTAAAATTAGATTCACCAAATGGTGTGAAACTTTGATGCTCACATAGTCAACCTAGGCACTATTTTTTTTTTTCTTTTTATTCTTTTTGCGGTACGCGGGCCCCTCACCACTGCGGCCTCTCCTGCTGCGGAGCACAGGCTCCGGACGCGCAGGCTCAGCGGCCATGGCTCACGGGCCCAGCCACTCCGTGGCATGTGGGATTCTCCCGGACCAGGGCACGAACCCGTGTCCCCCGCATCAGCAGGCGGACTCTCAACCACTGCACCACCAGGGAAGCCCTCCATCTTACCATCTATTATAGGTTCAGACATGGTAAACATATTTTTTGAGTTACCTATAATAAAGAGTAAAAAGCATGCTAGAAAGTTGGTAACTAAGAAAATCCTTCAGAACAGATTTAAGCTTGGTTGATTATAACAAGACCAATAGTCAAGTAATTTTTTTCTTATAGCTTTCTTAAGAATAAATCAACATTGTCAATTTAGAACTGTCTACTCATCAAATATGAGCTTTTTAGTTTCAATCCTTTTACTTTATTAAAAAGAAAATATCTATAGAGTAAAGAGCAAATTAATGAATGTTTATAAATGATGAGTTGAATTCATTTTGCATACATAGAAAAATATCATATTTTAGGAAGATTATTTTGGAATTACTTCCCCTAAAATGAGTGAGCTTCTTATAACCATGCCAGTATGTCTATAAACAGAAAAATAAGTAGAAACAAGTTCTAGGTTAACTGGTCATGATAATAGAACAAATCCTTTAAGTATAAAGGGACTAGATAAAATTACAAGTTTCATATTTTTCTGTCTAGAATAAACTTCTCTTCATCAAGTCAGCTGGCTCCTCTTCGTCTATAAATCCTCTGAAGAGGCAGTTTACACATAACACAGGTGTTAAATATAATCTACCCCTTTGGTTATTTACCTTTAAGATTCGATATATTCATTGGTTTAAGAGGAGAACAGAAGCCTTGACTGCTTATGTGTTGGGGAGGAAAAGAAATTTTAGGGACATATTCTAGCCTAAGTCAAAGTTAACACGTCTTGGCTTTCATTACTCAAAGGAATGCCAAGTCTAGTTGGGAATAGGGCCTGCCACTGTGTCATCACCTCACAACTGTTAGATGCTGACAATAACCCATTTTGGAGGTAATATCCTGACAAACACCACTCTCCCATGATTTAGTTTTGGCATATTTGCAAGTATTCATGAACACTGCCAGAAAAATAAGTTATTCCTACGGGAATTCTTGGAATAAATTAAAAAATAATCATTTCCTTAGTTATGATTTTTATGTACTGATAAAAAGTAGTGAAGCAGGAAAATTTGTGGGCAAAATGAGCTCTTAATCATATTGATTACATATTTGTAAAACATTAAACATGATTTCATGATGTGCTCTTGAAATCATAAGAAAAGAGAAGCTCAGAATTACAACCTAAGAGGCAAGGGAAAAAATTCTCATGAATGACTATGTGTTATGTAAAATGTTTATAATTAAAATAAAAAGTGACTGCTTTGCTATTCTTCACTCAGACCCTGTATTTTTTTTTTTTTTTTTTTTTTTTTTTCTTTTTGCGGTATGCGGGCCTCTCACTGTTGTGGCCTCTCCCGTTGCGGAGCACAGGCTCCGGACGCGCAGGCCCAGCGGCCATGGCTCACGGGCCCAGCCGCTCCGCGGCATATGGGATCCTCCCAGACCGGGGCACGAACCCGCATCCCCTGCATCGGCAGGCGGACTCTCAACCACTGCGCCACCAGGGAGGCCCCAGACCCTGTATTTTTAAAAATGGGATTCCAGTGGCATTTTGCTAATTATGAGTCACGATACACCTAAAACCTAGTTCTTAAAGAGAAAAGGAGGCAGAAATTTCCAGTCTCTAATTTAGCCAGCTCAACTGTTCAGATTTTAAAACCGGTAATATAAAATCTCACTATATTGTGTGAAGAGCCAAGTAATATATAGATAGCTATAAAAATAAGGACACATAAATATCAGAATCACTTCTTTAAAAAAAAACTGCGATTTGAGGACGATTTAGAAAGTAAGAATTCTTATAAAAACTAAGATATTGTAAAGAATGGAATTATACAACTTAAAGTATCTGGATATTAGCTTGAACTTTCCCCCTCAACTTAAATACCCCTATAATTGCATTTATATTTGAGGTAAATTTTAGATTTATATCATAACAATCCTTTCTTGCAATCAAAACATGATTCATTGACTGTCTTTGAGTGACAGTGGTGCTCACCAAATAGGCCCGCTGCTTCCCTATACTTCTTCCTCACCCCCAGGAAGTTAGTGGGACCACATTAATATCTCCAGCCATTAAACTTTGAGCAAACGTGGTATGAGTTCCTTCTTGGCCTATACAAGTATATGCATGGCTGAGTCGCTTTGCTGTGCACATGAAACTAACACAACATTGTTAATCAGCTATACTCCAATATAAAATAAAAAGTTAAAAGTAAAAAAAAAAAACAACTAGTAAACAATACTGTTTCTTCCAAAGCCACAGTGATTCAAGAGTTTACATGTTGCAGAGCCTAAATTATTGCCTTGTCACTTTATGTGTGTGTGTTTCATTTAGTACTCTCAGTTGTCCTATGGAATAGTGTTATATCTATTTGATAAATTAGGAAACTAAGAATAAAATTGGTCATCACTGACATGATGGACATAGTAAAAATATATGTGTTGAGATCAGACAGAAAAGCGTTCAAGTCCTATCTTTGCCACTTGCTTCTTATGTGATCTTGGCCAGGTTATATTTTAAAGCCTCAGATCCCTCACCTGAAAAATGGGAATTATTGCAGTTCCTCTTTGTGGGATTATAGTGAGAATTTAGTGACATATGTTAAGCTCTTAACATGTTGTAGAAACTCAATAATGGAGACCTATTTTTCTTATATTGTCACAAACCCACAGGCTGTTTGACGTCTTTTAATCTTTGACTTTTTTCTAACGGTTAGGATAGGACATAGGGAAAAATCAGCTTTAAGATGGGGCATTTTCATATTACAGAGAATCAGGTACAATCAAGGGTGCCACCATGGCACAAAGATATATATTCCTTACATGGAAAAGATTCTTTCTTTGGTTCTTCTTCTTTTTTTTTTTTTTTAATGTGGGCAATATACTTTACTACACTTGTCCAAAAATTAAATATTGCAGAATTATAAATTCTGGGTTCCATAGTAAATTCTTTAGAAAACGTTTTTTTTTTTTTAACCTTTTGTCAATTTTAGGAGGAACACATTTTGAGGTAGGAAGATGGAATTGTAAGAGGAGATCCATTGTTAAGAGTTCTCTGTTAAGATTCCAGGGAATCTTTGAAGAATATTTGTACCCAAGAACACAAGGATGATAAAGGTGATCTTTCTAAATGATTATCTAAAGCTGTATATTGCCTGATTAAATCTTTCCATTTTTTCCCCTCAAGAATAAGGTTTAAATTTTGTAGCACTTGTGTAGACTGATCTGCTTTCTGTTGATTTTTCAGACTCACCACCATCTTTTTCTTGTAAGCATTAAATCAAGCTATAGTCAATTTCTCAAGTGATCCATATTCATTTATCCCCCCAGTCATTATATATGCAAACCTATGATAACATTTCCATTGCAGACCTGGGGCTTATTGTTCTCTAGGGTGAGAATATAAACCAATTAAGAACAGAGTCATTTTTAGGGATGAGTAAAGAAGTTGTTTGGAAGATAAACCTTCCCGAAGAGACAAGCAGACCTGAGAAATGGAGAAATATCAGGAGAAAGAGCATTTGAGCATCTGGATCTAGCCATACATAAAGTCAAAACTATACCATCTGACTTCCCATGTACAGACGACAAACATAATTTCTTTCATTTGCAATTATACTTATTCACAGATTTTCATTTTTATAATTTTCCCCCAAATTTCCTTAAGGTGTGGACGCTAAATTTAGCGTGCATAGGAATCTCTGGAGAAGCTTGTTAGTGACAGATTTATGGCTTCACTTTTAGAATTTCTGATTTAACCATTTGGAGAAAGAACCCAGGAATTTGTATTTTTAAGCCAATATCTCATGTGTTTCTTATATATCTGAGCTTTTCATACTTTAAGAAAAATTGGCTTTAAGGATTAAGGAATTACATGTTTTGACAGTACTTGAAAAACATAGCAACATACATCGGCAACTTTGCCTGGTACAAATACTGGGTGTTCTTCTTATCCCTGCAAATATACATACAATGAATAATATTTGTTTTACTCAATCAGATAACTGAAAATATGAAATCAATGACTGTATTTTTATAGAGTCATCCCTTTGGTCAATAACCATTGGCTGTCTTTACCTAACCCTCAACACCAGGGCACACTAACAGATAATCACTGAATTTAATGACTTCATATTGCCCTAGGTTCAGGACAGCTGTTCCAGAACCTTCTGATGTGAACTGATACTTCTCACTGCTGATGGCGACCGTGGCCCATGCCATCGCTCCATCTGCTCAGCTGTCACTTGCAGCAGCTGCTGCTCTTGCTTTGGCAGCCTCGGCCTGGCTATCTGTGCCTCGCACCTGCACTACTCCTCCGCGCTGCTAAAATCACAATACATTTCACCCTCCACTCCCAAACAGAGGAATTCCTTAGTCATTTCTCCTTTTAGATTCAGAGAAGCCCTTTGTGAAACATCTACAGGGCTCACTTTAAAAATCCCTTTCTTCTCAAACTTAGCAATTTCATACTATTAATGATTTCTTAAATCGGAGGCGGCGGCGGCGGGGCGGGGGTGGGGTGGGGCGGGCTTAGTCTTGTTTGCCACAGCAGAAATACAGAGCTTCACAAATGCAATTGTTCAGATGATGCTTGCTCTTAAAAAATAGTAATAATAATAACGTAATTTTTAAGAACTCAAAAATTTTACTAAATACAGAAGAGAATAAGCCCTTAGAGATTTTTGCAATTTATTCATATATATTTATATATATAAATATATATATAAACAAATGTGATGACTATAAGCTTACCATATATTTGATTAACAAACAGAGAGAAAAGTAGTATGTTACTCTCAGTGAGAAATATAAAATTTTAGAAACATGAATTTATAAGCCAGTTTGGGAGATATAAATACATAGAAATGATTGAAATATAAGATATAGAATGATCGATTAAAGTTTCTTTAGAAGAGCTCATCTCCCCAACACTTCTTCAGTGCCCTCCTTTATCTCTAAAGGCAGATGACTCCTCCCCTGCAGAAAATGGAAGGTTTATAAATTAGGGAAATTAAACAAGAAGAGCTTTGGATTCAGGGATGTAAAATGAAGCACAAGGCAAGGATGCAATAGAAGGAAAAATTAAGGGAGAGGCTAGTACATGATAATCTCTATATGTTGCATCAGAATTCTAAGTTCTAATCTTCCTCCCTGCTCCTAGAATAGGAGTCAATTCTATAACAGTCAATTCTATAGCAGTCAATTCTATAACTATCCATACTCTTTAAATTAGGAGATTACATTTTCCCTTTGGTGTGTGTGGGGGGGGGGCCCTCCACATTTTTGTATTTGAGGTGTTTAAAGAATTTTTTTAAGAGAGAAAATCATGGTTCTTGTACAAGTACAACATAATCGTGTCAAACAAAAAAGAAATCCGAATTAGTAAAGACAGACCTTGTTTAGAAGGATTATTGCGAGGGAGGGAAAGAGGCTCTTGCCTGGAAGAGAGACCAGAACTAGGTATGAACTTTATTATGCTGAAGCAGAGGGCAGTCGGATTTCTAAGGGCTGGGTGAGCTAGAAGAAAAGTACTGGAGAAGGTTGGGAGGAGGTCAAATGCCATCTGTGCTTGTGAATTGGTTTTATCCAAAGGAAAAATAAACTTCTCCTATCTTTAGGACAGGAGGTAGTTTCATAGCTCAGAATAAGGCACCCCACTACAATCAGGGTCCCATCTCCCACAGAAACAGAGAGAGAGTAGTGCTATCTCTTTTGAAATAATTAAAAATAATTCTGATAAGACTAGGGGTCTTTGTCTAGGCACATTATGAAGGTAAATAATAATCTTTCCTATTGTAGAGGAAGACATGTATCAACAAAACAAAGAAGCAAGACCATGGGAACTCAGTAAACTTTGAAAAACATTATATATATATATATATATATATATGTCATGGCTTCTTTCCAGACGCAGCTATGATAGAAAAGTTTTGCCTTTCTCTGTGTGTTAATTGCTACTTATGCTTTCATATTCTAGAATAAACTGACACTTGAAGATAAAATTATACTATTTCACCTTGGGAAAAAAATAATATACACACATGTATTTCTCTGTCACTGTTGCTCCTTGTATAGACTTCACTAGCAATAGCAATTGTAACTCTTAATCCAAACAACCTAATTTCCTTGTACAGAGAAAAACATGGAAGGTAGAAAAGTAAGAATTGACTGTCATACACAAACATTTTAAGAAATTAACTGAATACATGTAACTGGCAATGTTGAATTGTATCTGAGTTCTATGTTCCTGGAAAGTAGTAACAAATCCAGAAATCCCCAAGCCTTGTGTGTTCCAAGAAAAGGCTAGCCATAAAGGACCTTCCAACTCTCACATATTTAGAAATAAGACACTTCTCCCTCCTTCCTCATGACTCTCATATACTTGTGTATGATTCTTTTGTTTAGTTGCCTCTATAAAACCCCAGACTCCTCCTTTTCTTTGAGATGTTCTTCATCTCTTTTTCCCTATCACAGTAGGTGAACACAGTTACCTCCTTAATTGTCCTGTGCGTTTGTCTTTCACATAGCACAACTTTCTACAGCCATGTACATCCCTTTTATAATAATTTACTAATAATTTCTGGAGGTAGGAAAACATTTCATACACAATGAAGGTCAAGGCTTTTCTTAATTATAGACACCAACTCCCAGACGTAAAACAAATACATGAGAGCTTATAGTTTCAGCTCTACGATCTCAGCCACAGGTCACAAGTAAAAATACACAAAAACTCGCACATTCCTTCCCAGCAGGCACGAATTTATTTATTTATTTGAGGTGGCAAACAGACAAATCAATGAAAATAACAAACTGGATTCTCCACCATATCTTACCTAGTGGAGAACAGGTTAATACCACTGATCAACCAAGAACACCAAACAGTCAGACGATAAAACCAAATTATCAATTATTGCTGCCACCCACCAATGCAGAATCGTTTAGTGGTTGTACAGGAACCAGAGACAAAAAGGAAAACACAGAATCAGAAGAGAGCAGGAAAAAAAATCAAGAGTAAAAGAGAGTCACAAGCTTTAAAATTTCATTATCATTTGGAATTCACTTTGGGAGCAAAGAAAAGCCATGCCTGGGGTTAAGCATCCCAGTAAGCACTCTTCTCCATCAGTACAGTTTACTAAACTCTGGCAGGTAAGTCCACGAGTATCTTGGAATGATACTCTAAAATGAAAGCCACATTGTTGTTTGAGTCCTCTATGGTCAAGTTTACCAGTTGCTAATTCTGCCCTCACAGATTGAGCTTCCCTGTCAGCGTCTGTAGTGTTTCATTCTCAAATATAAGCTGACAGCCATAGATCAGCAAATATTTTGAGCATAAGAATAAAAGATATCAAAGCCAACAAACAAGGAAAGTCATTATAAAGTAAAAAGAGCCCATTCAGTTTACAGGTTTTTAAAATGGGAGAAAAAATGATTTTGCATATTATACAAATATGCTCACTGTGTTATCTTATTCACCCCTACCAGCAGCAGCTATCAAATGATTTACTCAACAAACAAAAACGCAGAGATTTCCAAATGAAGTTTAAGTGTTTAAGAAGGCAAAGGAGAGCAAAGAGGTAGGCAGGATCACTTTTTGAGGGAAGTGATTTGTTAATTAATACTATGACATATATCATAAAAGCTATAAAGAGGGCTTCCCTGGTGGCGCAGTGGTTGAGAGTCCGCCTGCAGGGGACATGGGTTTGAGCCCCGGCCCGGGAAGATCCCACATGCCATGGAGCAACTAAGCCTGTGCGCCACAACTACTGAGTCTGTGCGCCACAACTACTGAAGCCCGCGTGCCTAGAGCCTGTGCTCTGCAACAAGAGAAGCCATTGCCATGAGAAGCCCGCGCACCGCAACGAAGAGTAGCCCCGGCTCGCAGTAACTAGAGAAAGCATGTGCGCAGCAACAAAGACCCAATGCAGCCAAAAATTAACTAATTTGAAAAAGGAGACAGAGGATTTTAAATGCTGGAGTGAGCTACTGGAAAATTACTAGAGGGCATTAAGGGGTAGTTTGGTCCATTTGATTAGGCCTCTGTGTTTACCAATTGTTGTTTATTGAAATTAGGCTCCTAGCCTCCCACAGACACTGGGAGCAGTGGCTCTGCTTTTCCTGATGGTTACATTTGAAAGGATGGTTGCAAGGTCCTTGAGAAAGACATTCCTGGGTTGTAGAAGTTTCACATTTCAAAGAAGAGAAGAAGATTTTACAATTGCAAGTTTTCTAAAGTAAATGCTCTAATAAAAGGGAGTTCAAGGGCCCATAGTCAGGAAGAGGGCTAACATTTTGCCAAGTTGTTAAGGCTGTCTTGGTCAGTAGCATAGAGGGTATTCTAGGAAATACATGTATTTAAATTTAATTTATCAAAAATCTGGAATATGTATGTGTAACATAATCAAATTAAATTAAAATCCTGTGCCTACTTGTTTTATAATAGTGAAAGAAGTGATATCAATTTTTCCCTTACTTTTCATTTTGTTGTTCCTTTCTTTAACAAATAATTACTGAACAAGTCTTCTTTGTTTGAGAAACACAAAGCACACACACATAAGAGAGAGGCAGACTTTTCAACAGCAGTGGGAATTAAGTCATTGAAATTAAGGCTTTTACTCAGAATCATCAAATTCCAGGAGAAGTTGTTACTAACAATGTTTGGTTGAAAAATTGAGCCAGGATGATGGATCCATGGGCTGGAATTCAGGTAGGATAGAAACTAGAAATGGAATAATTGCTCCTACAGCATTGTATTCCTTTCACCAAAAAATCATAGGGAAGTTAAAGAAGATGGGTCAGGTGCTAATTCTTATGCACAGGAGCTTCTTTCCAGGCTGACAGAGTCATTACCTGCCCCCCCGCAACCCCGCCCCGTTAATACTCATTTCTTACACTGATTCTAGAAGCTCTACTACATTTTAACAGGGAGTCCTTACATCATGACTTCATCACTAGAAGAACCAAAAAAAGAAAAAAAATAAAAATAAAAAATCCAAGCTCTAGCAGCTATTAGTTTTGTCTTTTTAAAAATTTAGTTATTGAAAATTAACAAATCAGCCTATTGAATATTCTTAAATATTTGGTCAGGAACAGTAGAGTCTTCTCAGATGATCAATATTTTATTTAATAAAAACATATCAAACACATATGATTATTAGAATAACAATTTGGTTTTTTTTTTTAATTGCAGTATAGTTGATTTCCAGTATTGTGTTAGTTTTAGGTGTGCAGCAAAGTGATTCAGTTATATGTATATTTTTTTCAGATTCTTTTCCATTATAAGTTATTACAAGATATTGAATATTTGTTTGTGCAAGTTCGTGTGCTCGACACACAGTGAGGCCAAACAAACCGAAACATCAGAGTTTGGAGAAAGGTTTATTGCAGGGCCACGCAAAGAGACGGGTGGCTCATGCCCCCCAAAACCCGGAACTCCCCAAAAGTTTTCAGCAAAGCATTTTTAAAAGCCCCGTGAGGGAGGGGTGTCGCAGAGTATGTGCTCAGCTCGTGCACAATTCTCTGATTGGCTAATGGTGAGGTAACAGGGTGGTGGCACAGGGGTTACCATTATCAGTCCTTAGGCTCCAGGAGGCCTGGGGCTATGTGCTCATGGTCATCAAGTTGTTAATGTCTTCCAGTTGGTGGGCGTGGTTCACTTTTGTAAAACAGCTCAGGAAATGTGCATCAGAAACTGTTATCTAGGTGCTTCAGAGAGGCGCTAAAGCAGAGGATATCTATAGTCATATTTTTGAAAGATCCATGTGATTATGGCACTTGGCGTTGCTATGGAACTCTTTTGTGTATGGGTGCATTTTATTTATCTGTGCTTCCTTTTCTTTTTAAGTTTTAGGCATGATGTTTCAGCACTCTTATTTCTGAGAAAGGAGGAACATACTATTTTTATACTTCCTGCTTCCTACAGATGTCTTCCTGAAAATTGGAGAGAAATTACAAGCCTGTCTTTAAGTTGAAAATAGGAAAAACTGGACATAGAGTTAAAAAGGGGACGGGGCTAGGGAGTTTATGATTGTAACTGCCAAGGTGACTCCAATAATTCTTGCCTCCTGTTATTTATGCCCTTGTGTGATATCCTGCTTAACGGAATTAGGGCTACTCTGTGTGACCAATGGAATACTACAGTGTGTGACTTCCCAATCTACATGGTAAAACTATCACAGCTTCTCTTTGTGCCCTTGGATCACTTACTGGGGAACAATAAAAACTGCCCTACTGTGAGGATATTTAAGCATCCCTGTGGAAAGGCCAATCAGGAGAGCTACGAAAGGTCCCACCAACAAACAGAACCAGTTTTCAAGAGGTATGAATGAGTGAACTTGGAAACAGTTAAGCTGTCAGGAGGGATAGATGCCTGAGCCTGCAGACGATTGCCTCTGATTGCAATCAATGAGAAACTCTAAGACAAAACTGCTGTCAAGTCGGTCCCAAATTCCTGATCCCCAGAAACTGAGAGGTCATATTTATTGTTTGAAGCCACTAAGCTTTGAAATGAGCTGTATTACAAGAAGTAAAGAATTAAAAAAGGAAAATTGAATAAGAGAATGTGTACTGACTTTCATTCCAGATTATGGAAGTAAAGGGGAGCAGAATACGTCACCCCAAATGTGCCACTTTGGCACGTCGATTGTTTTGAGCTGAAGACAGATAGGACCCAGCAGACTCAGGAAGAGCTTTCTGCCTCTCCTTTAACTGTCTAAACTAATTTAGACTAGGAAAAGAGCTATTACCAGAGATAACTTTTTATATCAGAAAGACTTATCTGTATGGCAGGGCAAACATCTGTTTACCAAACTCTTCTTATCCTCCTGGGAATTGTCTCACTCCCCTTTGAAGCCTCAGACCCCTACCCAGTTCTCTGTAGCTCAGGATGGTGTATAAGCCTCAATTGTCTGACTGCCTATGAGTCTATTATATTTTTATGGGGACGCCCATATGTACAAAATTTTTTTTCTCCTTTATCTTACATCAATTTAATTATTAGGCCAGCCAAAGAACCTAAAAAAGAAAAAGGGAAAAGTTTTCCACTCCTATAGAAGCTATAAATCATAGGACAAGAGTGGGAAATAAGTTTAAAGGGCTGTAATATACAGGAGGTTTCTTAGAATTTATATTCCAAACATTCCTTTGACTTTATTCTGTGTGTGACAGATGTTTGAATTTCATAGGGTCTAGAGAATTTCAGGTGCGGGTCCCAAGTTTCTGGGCAAGTCTAGAGTTGTTGAGGCATTGCGACACAGAGGACTTTGAAGCAAACGTACAGTTTTACTGACTGATGTGAAGAAGCAATCAGCTTCAGAGGGAACTTTAGTAGGTAAGAGTTCAGCCATGGAGGAAGAGAGGGAGAGGAGTCTGGGGTGAATGGAAAATGGGAATGAAGCCATTGAATTGGAAAAGGAAAAACATATATATATATATATATATATATATATATAATATATGTACATCTCAGCAGGAAGTTCTTCACAGGAGATGTTATTAGGTTAACTCTTACCCTAAGGATATTATAGCCATAATGTATGTAACTTTTCTTGTGCAAATATCATTTTCAAATAGCGTTTAACACACAGACACTGGTTTCTTCTTTCTCTGTATTTATGTTTGTGTTTTCTGAAATTTTTGGTAGCCAACCTTTAAGTAAATGATTGATTTTTTAAAGTATTTTTAATTCATATATTTTAACAAACAAAACAAACTAATAACAAACATATTAGTCTTCTTCTATCTTCAAAAGATTTGGGGGGATAATTCCAATTCTATTCTATTCTATCATGTTATCATATCATATGTTAGACCAATGTGTCTTGATTTTCTGTTTTAGAAAAAAAAGTCATGGCAGATCATTTCTTACTATGCTAAGAAGCTTAAACAGAAAAAGAACAATGTATGAAAATAAGAGAGATGTGAATGAAGCAGCCAACTGGCATCCATGCTTCAGACTCATATGCAAATCAAGTTATTCTGTGCTTTCCAACACTTCCCAAATTCTTTTAAAACCATATTTGAAGCTGGATAGCAACTCTCTATGAAGACATCAGTGATAAAAATGCAGACAGCATTGTGTTGGGTAGAGCAATGCCAGGAGTTGACAGGACCAACAGATAAAACCAAAGCAATTAAGTTTCCATAAACACTTGACTTGGTGTTGAATCAACACTCTTCTTTCTAAACAGCAGTGTAGCAAGGCATAAATGACAAATCATACATTTCCAATCTATAAACCATGCTGGTTTGATGAAGTAACAGAATTCTTTTCCAGCTTTTCTTTTTACCATGTGGAAGAAAAAAAAAGTTACTCAGTAATTTGTGAGTTTTACTTGAGACGTGAATTTCTCTGTCCACAAAATATTAAAAGATTTATAGATGAGATCTGGCATGCTTCCAGCTTACTACCATCCAGCAACAAGACAAATTCTTATGGCTAGAGGTGAGCAATTTTTGAATGACATTTAGTCATCCTTTCTCACAAACTGTTTTCCAGGCATTTATTACTAGCTCTTTGGAAAGCTAGAAAATGCTGTCTCAAGAGCCTTCAATCTTTCTGTTATTTTTAATTTCCTATCCCCCATCTCAACACATAACACAAAATAACTCATGACTACACACTCTTTGCCTTATTTCATTCCCTTGTAGATAGGTATTCAATTGACCTTTCTCAGGAAAGATCCAAGGAACACATTTTTTTTTTTTTTTTTTGCGGTATGCGGGCCTCTCACTGTTGCAGCCTCTCCCATTGCGGAGCGCAGGCTCAGCGGCCATGGCTCACGGGCCCAGCCGCTCCGCGGCATTTGGGATCTTCCCGGACCAGGGCACGAACCCGCGTCCCCTGCATCGGCAGGCGGACTCTTAACCACTGCGCCACCAGGGAAGCCCTTGTTTACTTTTAGTGGGAAATAATATTTGGAAACCAGTATCTGGGATCTGGGTATGTGCAAGGACAGAGAAAAAACTAGGGAAGGGGTTGGAAAAGGAGGCTGAAACTTGATAAATGCAAGAGTGGAAGGAGATGAACACAGAAGGGAAGTGGGACTCTGTCACTGGAGCCTTATTAGCTATCATCAATTTTACATTGTATTTTAAGTGCAGTAGAAGTCATTAAACAGGTGAATGATTTAACCTGATTCATGTTTTTAAAATACCAATGGGCTTCAGTGTAGATAATAAATTAATTCTACAAAAATGACTTTGAATATCTAAATCAGGTGAGTTATTTTCCAGTAAAAAATAAATTAACAAAACTCATCCAGAATGGATAGATTTAAACATTGAACATGCAAGAAATAAAAAATGGAAAAACAGCTGTTGTCCCCAAAGCAGAAGACTCAGATGTGACCGCCAAATCTATAATAAAATTTACTTAAAATAAAGCCTACTTAAGATTAATGTTAAAAGCTGACAAAGATAGTACATTTAAAACTCATAGACTTAAATCACTTATGTTTAGCAATGCAGACATTTCTAAGTAAAAGATTAGCAAATAGCATTCTTCTTTTAAGATTGATATCCTTGGACAAAAGCAGTATGTGCCAGGAATCCAAGAATGTTATAGCATTAGACCATTTATTTATATAATTTACGTTATCAGACAGAGGATAAAAACCAAAATAATTTCCCAGAGAGCTAAAAATATGACAAGTGTGTGACGTCAATTCCTACTTTCCATTTCTTTTAGATAAAAGTAGACTAGCCCCACTATTTCCATCAAAAGAGCATGAGCTCTATTACTTTGGAATAGTAATTTAATATTTCCTCTTCCAAACACGTAAAAGGTTTATTATTTAATCCCCACCATATACCTATGATGTAAAAGATAATATTATTATATTCCATTTTAGGAATAGGAAAATGAAATTTCAAGACATAAAGCAAACTGGTAAATACCATCCCGTAGAGACAGACCTTGAACCTGACTCAATTTTTTCTCGAAGGTCAACTCGTTACTCTCCACCACGCCAGTTTTTTGATGATTAAGTAAAGTTCCTTCCATGCTTTGATTTTTATATGATCACCAAGCAGCCTTCATCAGGTTATTCCATATAGATTTGATCAGAAGAAGAGAATGAGTCAGGGTCAGCGGTGGCAACTGAGTGTGCATATGTATGTGTGTTATCTAGACACATGGGAATCTTCCTGTTTCTAGGACTTCCTAATAAGCCATGCTCAAAGTATCCTAAAAACATGCATGTTTATTTTCAGTCAAGGATAACAATATTCAGAGAGTAATCATTTAGCAAAATACCAAATTGTTAATAAAATAACCTTATCTTTACAGGTTGTTTGGGCCACTTCTTACCTTATTGCCTGTGGCATATCATCATGTCGTAAAGGAATTCAGTATCTCTACATTTGTCACTATTGTCATGAGTATGTATTTTACAGCTTAGTTTCACATAGCTTTTAGAAATATATTTCCCTTACTAGTTTCCCTAATTCAGTTTCTCAACCATTATAAAATAAAACTCAAATAAATATTTCTTTTCGGTTAAGAACTTTAGGGATACAATGTCTTTTAGCCAACACCTAAAACACTACACCCACAAACACATATTTTTATTTATATTTTTCTAAATAAATCCTTATCTCAATATAATGTTCAAATTAGGCACTATTACCAGTCATCTCGCTATGTGTTATTCCTTCTTCAAGTACTATTAGTTAAGAGAAACAAATTTCATCTAGCTTAAGCAAAAAAAAAGGATATTTATTTTAACAATGCAAGAGTATTTTTAGAATGCAAGGGCAAAAATGCAGTGGAGTATCAAGAATGAACAAATGAAAAAGCCAAGTGTTTTTGTATTTAGCATTTTAGTGTTGACATATGTATTTCCTTTAGAAATTAAATTTACATGTTACCAAAGGTGTAAGCAACAATTCCAAGAAGAGATCATCTGATTGCTCTGGTTAGGGACAGCTGTACTCCTTTGTCTTGTCACCTCTGGTTATGAAGCAAGGTCAACTTCAGAAAAGGTAATTGCAAGAACCCACAGGGACCCACTTGTGTGGCTTGAATGGTGATTATCAGAAAGCAGGGATTGTTCTGAGCTGGATATAAACCTCCATTAGTTTACTACAAATGCCAGTTTAAATGTTCTTCTGCTAAGGAAAGTTATTGGTCTGCATATGTCTCCTTCAGCTACCTGTGCTTACCTGTTCAATACACAAGTCTTTCCTCCATAAGATGAGCTCCAAGTATGGTATTTATTGAACTCTCAGTTCCCATGTGTGTAGCACAATAAAAGATATGCAATATGAATCAATGAAATTGATTTCTCTCATAGTAAGTTACCATATTTACACTTTAAATGAGGTCTCCACTATCCCTATAGATTCAATAGATGTCACATATTCATACAATAGCTCTATGTGAGCTCTTTTCTGGTTTTATCATGTCTTGATTTCAGTACTTATATTTGTTATGATTTTATCTGTGTGATTAGTACTAAAGACAGTAAGGTCTCCTTGCATATACAATGCATCAATTGTACTAAATCCTTATGGGAGCTCGTGGTCTGCAGTAAACTTCTGACAACACAGAAAAGAAAAGTAGAATACATGGGGCTGAGATACGAGAATTTTCTCAGCCAAAGATGAAGCCAAGAGTCTGACAAAACCCCTTGCTGAATTAAGTAATGTTTCTTTTATAAATTCAAATTTTAACAATTCATTCAAGGAGAAATATATCAGATAGAATGCTGTTTCAGCTAGAATACTTACTTTATTTTTTATGTAATATTAAGTGAAAATCAGGAGTTTGGGGTTTTTTGAGCATGCACAAGCCACTCATTCTCCTTGCTTGGCCCTGCAATAAACCTTCCTCTACTCCAAAAGAAAAAAAAATTTAAGTGAAAATCAGCCATAATCCCCACTGTTTTCTTAGATATCTAAGGGAAGACCGTCTTCTCTGAAATTTTAAATTGGCTCAAAACAGGAAATTCTCATCTATTCTCTCTCCCCAAACTCCAACACTTTGGCTTTATCCATGTTGTTGTACTTTCATCTTTTATAATAGTGCATGTGTTTCTACAAATGACACTGACATGTATCAAAATTCTCATGACATAGGGCAAGATGAAGTTAGAACATCTCCAATTTGACTCACTTAAATATTTTCTTACATTATTAAGAACCATGCCCTTTTACATAAATGTTTATCAAGTCCTTATGGGTATAAATAAGGATAAGTCCTATCATAAATGTTTCTAAAGCCCCCTGCTTGTTAGAACTTGACTGTCCAAAGAGATGCAAATTGTCTCAAAACATTCTTAGCACCTCAGAGTTGCCTGCGGAAATTATTCTCATTCTACGGCTAGAAATCTTACATGTCTTAGAGATTACATACAAGTGGTTACAAGTGGTTTTCAAAAATTGTTTCATTGTTTTAAATTATTTTAATTGATTTTCAATAGTGAGTAAAATTTTATATGCATTTTTCAAACATCAATTTTATTAGGCCTTTTTTTCTTTATTCTTTTTTAAGGGGCAATGATCCTGACAAAAAGAATGTACCTTATAATAAGGGAACTCCATGCGGAGACTGTCCAAATAACTGTGAATATAAACTTTGTAGTAAGTTTTACATCTCAGTGTGCTTACTCTTGACTGTTGATCTGGGAGCCATGTGTCCTTAAAATCAAGCATGTAACAATATTGTACTTTTCTATTACTTTTTCCTCAATCATTCCAAAGGAAAAATCAACATTATCTGATTTCCCTTCCCCCACCCCCAGAGTGACCCAGAAGACCACTGATTAAATCTTTTGGATTGGAAATTAGAATGTCCAAGCCTAAACTCAAGGTTCCACCCTAAAGCTTAAAGTTCCCACCCTTATATGGGCGCCTCGGATAACATGTTAATATAAGTATAAATTTTTCTCTGCTCTATAAAAAGTTTCTTGGCTCTCTTATTGCAGCCCTGAAGTTAGACATCTTGCTTTCAGGTTACCAGTGTTCTCAGATTACTTGCTGGTCATAACCTCCCTAACCTGCCTGACCACTTATCATGGCCGGTAATTTCTTACTGAGTGATCCTTATTCTTTGAAGTTTCCGCTGACACATTGGAAGATATTAGCTGATGATCACACTGTCCGTTTACCGCACTTCCTTTTATTTCTTAAGTAAATCTTACCTAAAATGTAGTATTAACCAAATGAGTTCCAATTACATGTTCATTTCCTTAAATAGCAAAAGTTTCTTTTTATAGAGCTTCCTGCAGGCATAATTCCTTACTCCACAGGCATATGTTTACATCATAACTTTCAATAAGTTTGTGGAGAAATAACAAACCTCCCCCCCAAAAAAAAAATTCCTTTACCTTCAGATTTGTAAGACCAAAAAACTTATTTTCCTTCACCTGACCAGGTCTTTCTGTTTGCTTTTAAATCCTATCACTTTCAGTAATTCATTTCTGAAAATAAATGTACTTGGAGAAAGATCAAATATCTACTAATTATCTTTGCTACAGGGAATGGGGTGGGTTTTTTTTATCCAAGAGACAAAAGCAATGTCTACAATGGAATTGAAAAATGCAATAGAAGTAAAATGAGAGTAGAAAAGAAAAAAAGTGTTACTTAAGAATATTGACTATATAACACAGAATATACATCTCTTAAGCCCTTTACTCACCTATAAATACATGAGAAGATGAGAGATGAGCTTTTGAGTCAGTACTGGGTAACCCTGCTTCTGCCTTTCAGTGAACCCTTGCATCTACTACGATGAATACAGTAATTGTAAGACAGACACGAGGTCCTGCCTGCAGCCACCCGTCAGTTCAACGACTCTGCAAAGCTAGTTGCCTGTGTCCCACTGAGATAAAATAGCCTTCGTTATTTGCAGCTCTAATGTGCTGTTGAATCATACCTTTGACCTTACTTTGCTTCAGCAGTTTCCCCTGCATTGCATGTGGCTTTAAGTACACCTGAGATCTTAATTTTCACTAATCAAATATGGGCATCAGTATGTTTACGACAGTGCCCCTCACTCCTGTTCTGATACATTGTGAAGTAACATTGTTTTAAACTTTCTTAAAGCTGGGGTAAATATGATTGATGAAATATGACTGAACTATGAAATATGATTTAAATGAGGCAATTCAACACCTGCCTCATATTTAAATCATGTGATGTCTCGTTCTCAGGTTGACATGATTCAGTGGATTGGATAACTGATCCAGCAACCTGTGCTAAAGGAGGGTCTTTCCCTGTTTGTCTCCTTCCCCTGCTTTCCCAGGTCTCCAACCGCCCTGATGTTTGTCTTTCCTGTACAATTTACATGCACGAATAATTCTCCACTTCTTAACTTTACTTCTACCTTAAATCAACCATTAAAACAATCCACAAAGCAAACAAAGAGTCCAGTCTCATTACTTGAAAGGTAAACATTGGTTAATTGGAAATGATTTAAATGTCTCATTGTTTCATTGCCGTGTCTACAGACATTTGTAAAGCAGGGCAAGAAAACCACGTGAGTGCTTAATTTAACAAAAGATGTATTCATCATTGATTACATGCAAGGGGTAATCCATATATGGAGGATATTGTCTCCCTCATTTCAAGCCGAATTGGAACATTAAAGAAACCTAGTGAGGAGGGCTGTAGTAAACAAAGAGCCCATGGCTCTTCATTGGATGAGTCCTTGCCAAGAAAGAAGAGTCCTTTGTCTTCCTCTTGGGCTCTGCTATCCTCACAGGGCATGAGAGCTTCCCCTTCTGGTCTCCTGACTCTACTTCATTGAGGTTTCTGTTTATTAATCTTTCACGAGGGCAACTTTTTGAATACTTCCCAACCTCATTCCAATGACCACAGCTTATCAGGAGTGTTTGTGGACACAGCAGCATTCTTACTCCCAGACTTGAAATCTCATGGTATGTTCCAGGGCCCCCATCAGGGGGAGTGTCAAGACTGGACTCAGGAACCCAAATACATTGTTCTATTAAAAACAGATGTGTGTGGAGACAGCCCACACTCTGTCTATGGAACGTGTATCTCTCTAAATACACCTGCTTTCAGTTTTAAAAAAAAACACAGATGTGTGTGTGTGTGTGTGTGTGTACATATACTAATGGATGTCCAGAAAACCTGTAAAACAAAGGTAGTAAAGAGCATCATTGAGGGCAAAAACCTGATTAGATTGTTGGGTTTGTAGTGGAGAGCAAATGGGCACAAAAATGGATCCAGATTACAGGGAAACTTGAAGGAGAGACAAACTGAATGACTTGGATTTGATGCCATAAGAAAAGGTAATACATCCTGATTCTCAGTTTAAAAAGCTCTACAATAAAAACTCATTTCTCTTCAGATGTAAATGGAGGCATGAGTAACAAAATTATGCAAGATATGCAGATGGACAACTGCCTATATTAGGGGTCATTGTTCTAAGCATTTGGTAACCTGGTCATAACAGCTAGATTTCTTTACTAGTGAGGGCATTAGTATTCCCTTTGCCAGAAGATCTTATGCCCTGATTGGGTATTTTCTGTCAGTTCTACTCCTTCAGGTACATATAGTTTGATAGGAATATGTCTTTTGGTGTGAAATAATTAAAAGCTGTAGAACCATGGTTTTTTCTCTGTGCCTAGCTGAGTTACTTCATTCATCTCAGGGTTTAGAAAATTCATTCACATGAAGGGTAATTCTAGAAAATGACCACAAGATGGCAGCATATACATATTATCGTTAAACTTGTTTTGAAGCCAAGGAAAATTAACCGTTAGATTGATATCCTAAAATTATTCTAACGAGTAGCTAAACGATTTGCATAAAAAGATTATAGTAAAAACAAAACAAAACAACCTCCACACTTTGTTGGCAACAGGTCACAGTCCTTTAAGTGGATGTACACAATGAAAGGATAATAGCCTTAGGGAAGTTATTCATCCCACACCTACTGATTACTTGTAGAATAGCTGTTGCTGACAATGACCTGATAACATATCTGAGCCTCAGTTTCCTCATTTGCAAATGGGGATAATAATAGTCCCTCCCCTGTAGAGTTGCTGTGAGGGTAAAGTAAGGGGAAAATATACACAGAATTCCTAACAGATCCCGGCATGCTGTGTTAGCTATTTTTATTATTTTTATAATTCACTATTTTCCATTGAGATGCCTGACACTATAGTTGCTTCTAATCAAAGCTGTCACTTATTAATTGTGCTCATAGTACAAAATTGAGTATATCACAATTGTATTGCATGGAGTATCTCATGGTAATAAAGGTAATACATGGCCTTCATTAAGTTGAGGTAGTTTCTATTCTAGTTGTTGAGTATATCACAAAAGGGTGTCGAATTTGTTCAAACACTTTTGAAACAACAATTGAGAAGATCATGTTTTTCCCCCCTTCCTTCTTTTGATGTGGTCTATTAAGTTGATTTATTTTTGTAGGTCAATCCACCCTTGATTCCAGGAATAAATCCCGCTTGGTCATGGCATACAATCTTTTTAATATGCTCCTGAATTCAGTTTGCTAGTATTTTTGAGGATGTTTTCAGTAATAATCCTAAATTTTATTGTAGTTCCCTTTTCTTCTAATGTCTGTTTATGGCTCTGATGTTAGCATAGCACTGGCTTTCCAGAATAAATTAGAAAGTTATCCCTCCTCTGCAATTTCTTGAATGAGTTTGAGAAGGATTCATGTTAATTCTTCTGTAAATACTTAGTAGAATTCACCAGAGAAACGTCTGGCTCTGGGCTATTCTTTGTTGGGAGATTTTGCTTACTAATTCATTCTCTTTATTATGTATAGGCCTACAGAGCAATCACTTTTTTATGGGAGTACACATTAATGCAAATTTGAGGACAATTTGACGATTTTTTAAATGCACATATTCTTTGATCAGCAACTTCACTTCTGGGAAATTCTCCAATAGTTATATTTACTTTATGTGTGTGAAAATGTCCAAACAAAATGATATGATTGCAGTATTGCATGGAATCATAAAAAACTTTTAAAAAGGCTGAAAATAGCCTACGTGCTTAAATCTACAGCAGGAAGGAACTGAGTAAAGACCTTATGGTATGTCTACAGGAGGACTCAACAAATTTTTTTTTTAATTTTATTGAAGTCTAGCTGATTTACCATGTTGTGTCAATTTCCGCTGTACAGCAAAGTGACTCAGTTATACATATATATATACTTTTTTCATACTCTTTTCCATTTTGGTTTATCACGGGATATTGAATATAGTTCCCTGCTCTATAAGGTAGAATCTTGCTGTTTGTCCATTCTCTATATAATAGTTTGCATCTGCTAATCCCAAGTTCCCAATCCTTCCCCCCCCACCCCCCCAGCCCCGCCCTTCTCCCCCTTGGCAACCACAAGTCTGTTCTCTATTTGATGAACTCTTTTTGTAAAGGTCAAGATAGTAAAATTTTTAGGATTTGTGAGCCACATAAGATCTCGGTCACATATTCTTCATTTTTTTTCTTTAATATAGTATTGGCACAGACTTCTGATCTAGAGAATGGGATACCATGGCCAGTAAAAATCATTCATGTGCAAAGAAGGAAAAGTCATGTGAAATATTGTTTGGCAAAACCAAAAAGAACAAAACATGTTTTCTTTATCTAAAGACCTTCTTTCTTATAATACTGGAAAAAAATGGTATCCATCAGGCATATGTACATATATTTACCTTTTTCCCTCCTGTTCAAATGGGAAAACTGTCCTTGCTCCATCCAAGGCCAACCATGGAACCCATGCTCTGGAGCCCAATTCCTTTTGCTCACACGAAAAGCTTTTTTTTTTTTCCTTCACAGGAAAATTTCACATAGTTGTCTTTGTTAATTCCTTCATTTAGACTTTCCCACTTTTCTCCTCAACCTACTCCATTCCAGCTTTCATCTCCTCTAGGCCTCTAAAATCATTCTCATTAGGGTAAGTAATACCTGAAAGACTTAGTAAAAGAGCGCCAACGACAATTAGCCCAAGAAAAAGAACAACAGTGTCAGAGTCAGACAGACTTGCATTTTAATTGAGTCCTGGAACTTTTCTAGGTGCTGCTAGATTTGGGGAGTGATTTAGTTTCTTGGTTTTCCCATTTGTACAATGACAATAAGAAACAAACCTACCTTGATGGACTGTCTCAAGGATAATAATTAACCTGTGTAAACAGCCTGGCAGCTATCAGGTGCCAGTGGAGGTTTAAAAGGTCACTAAATGCTTACTGGAAAGACACATTAGTGCCTGAAGCCCAGTACGCTGATGCACCTTGATAAAACGCAATGGGGAAAGAAGCAAGTTCTGGGAGGAAAAAAAAAAAATTCTGCCATACTTTCTGGGAGGCCCTTCAGTTCTAACCTTATCTTTGGAAAGCAGCTTGCTCAAGACGGTGCCTGGTTTACACGACTTCCCTTTCATTTTAGCTGTACCCTCCCTTGGGCCCAACGGCCAGGACCCTAATCAGGCGGGATCTCCCTGGAACCCAGATACAAGTTTCTGTCCCCACCTTTCTCCTCTACAATCACCTCCTTCTCTTTTGTTCTTTATTTTAATTTTGTACAGTAGAATTGCAGCTACTGCATTTTATTATGAGTGAATTTAGGGAAACATGTTTGGGACCTAATCCTTTCTTGGCGAGACGGTGGAGAATGAATATTTTTCAACATTAAAACTCTTTTCGGGCTTCCCTGGTGGGTCAGTGGTTGAGAGTCCGCCTGCCGATGCAGGGGACACGGTTTCGTGCCCCAGTCCGGGAGAATCCCACCTGTCGCAGAGCAGCTGGGCCCGTGAGCCATGGCTGGCCCCGGAGCCTGTGCTCCGCAACGGGAGAGGCCACAACAGTGAGAGGCCCGCATACCGCAAAAACAAAACAAAACAAAACAAAACAAAACTCTTCTCCACCTTGACCAAGTAACCAAGGCTAACATCACCAGTGATAAAACATATCCATATCTCAGACTCCGTGATATGATAGGAGGAGAAGGGCAGTTCACCTCTGGAGTAGTTAACCCTAAAATCCTTAACCCCAGTCAAATCATGAGAAAACATCGGGCAAACCCAATTTGAGGAATATTCTGCTAAATATCTGAGCAGTACTCTTCGAAAACATCAGAGTTTAAGAAGGCATGATGACTAAATGCGATGTGGGACTGCGGATTGAACCCTGGAACAGAAAAAGGACACTAGCAAAAAAGTCTGGAGCTAATAGTATTGTACCAATGTTAATGTCCTGGTTTTGATCATTGTACTATGATGGTGTTAGAGGTCAACATTAGAAAAAAACGAATGGAGGGTAATAAGGAACTCTCTGTTATCTTTGCAATAGAGATAAATCTGAAGTTATTATTCTAAACCTAAAATTATTCAAAATAAAAAACTTAAAAATCTCTTCTGCTTCCTAATGTTGATAGGATATAAACACTTTAGTGACTTTATTATTTAAATAGTACGCCTTCATTTTTCCAATTTATTGTCCTTATACCAAGGTTTCAAAATTTTCCCCCAAACTGCCCCATACATTTGCCGCTTTGTTAGCTTTTTGATAACCTAGATTTCGCATCTCTTTTTGATTGATAAAGTACCTGCAATATATTCTCTCTCATCCAATCTTTACAACTTCTTGAGATGGAAAGGAGTCCTCACTGCCACATTAAAGATGAGCAAAATGGTGACAAAGGCAGTTTGAGGTTCACTTTATGGTCTATGAGTCAGCAACAGAGTTTTGTCAAGAACCTAGACTGGTGCAATTCAACAACACTTTAAAAAAAATTATGAGCAAAGGATCTGAATAGACATTTCTTTAAGATATATAAATAGTCAAAGCACAAGAAAAGATATTCAACATCATTAGTCATCAGGGAAATGCAAATCAAAGCCACAAGGCCATAGCACTAGAATGAATGGCTGGGTCAAAAAATCAGACAACAGCAACTGCGGATGAGGATGTGGAGAAATCAGACTCCTCATACACTTCTGGTGGGAACATAAAATGGTGCAGCCGCTTTGGAAAACTGCCCGGCAGTTCTTCAAATGATTAGTCTTAGACCTAGAAATTCCACTCCTCAATATATACCCAAAAGAAAAAAAAAGTATATCTACAACAAAAACTTGTACATAAATGTTCATAGCAGCATTTCTCATAATAGCCAAAAGCTAGACTGAAAATTTTTGAGGTAGTAAGGAGTGACCTCCTTTAAAAAGGGGATGTTTTTATAGAATGTCAACTATGGCTCAACACTTAACCCATAGTAATGATCAGATTTGAAGATTCTTTGTACCTGATCATTGGTTGATGAGATTCATCCATTTAACAGGCAGGGGTAAATACATGTTAGTGATCCCCACTCTTTCCATAGTAAAAACTACATTTAAATAAATATATAATTATATTTTAAATATATAATATATAATATATAATATAAATGTATAACAGTCCTCAACAGAATAGAAATGTAGTTTTCATATCTTTTGATTTGAAAAGTACCTAGGGCATATTTTTTTTTCTCAGTGCAAAGTTTGAAGTTCATAGCAATTTTTAGTATTCTGCAATAAAGCCATTATGTATCAGGGACAAAGTTTGGGGACATCTGTCGAATAACTATAGGCAAACATAAAATATTCTCTATTATCTAATGTCCTCACTGGGAAAAAAAATGCCCCAAGTAAGAAAGTTGACATCTATCTTAATTTGGTAGTACCTTCCAAATTAAAGTAAAATAAAATATAATAAACAGAAGACAGAGCTAAAATTAGAAATGTCTTCCTTTAATATTTCAGAAGATTCTTTGACATTTTTCAGTACCTTGAGATCAGCAGGAACCTAAATTATCTTACATAGAAAATGAAATGGTATAGCTGAAAGAAGTTAAATTTAGGAAATTGGACAGACATGTTTGGCCAAGCTCTGCCTTCTACCTGCTGTGCAACCTTGAGCAAGTTGCTTAAACTCTCTGAGCCTCAAGTTTATTATCTGTCTATAGAGTTCTCTTCTACTCGGCAAAGTTAGTTTTACTGTCTTTGTTAAGGATCACTTCACAGGTCCTCTAGCTCTTCTTATGCAACGCCGATCATATGAGGGGTGTTGAATTAACTTTTCTAAGGTGCACAGGATCTCCTAGGAAGATTTTGACTAATATTCCTCTAATTGTCCCTGGGATGTAGAATTAAGGAGATTTATTGCTATAAACTAAGGTGTCCATGAGAATTACCAAGGACAAGAAATGATGAGGAGATTCCTGAGGTAAAATTACATTGAAACAAAGGGGAAGTAAGGCCAAATTTAAAACAGACTTTTTTTTTTTTTTTTGGCTGCTTTGGGTCTTTGTTGCAGCGCGGGCTTTCTCTAGTTGTGGTGAGCAGGAGTTACTCTTCATTGTGGTGCGCAGGCTTCTCATTGCAGTGGTTTCTCTTGTTGTGGAGCATGGGCTCTAGGCGCGGGCTTCAGTAGTTGCGGCACGTGGGCTCAGTAGTTGTGGCTCGCGGGCTCTAGAGCGCAGGCTCAGTAGTTGTGATGCACGAGCTTAGTTGCTCCACGGCATGTGGGATCTTCCCAGACCAGGGCTCAAACCCGTGCCCTCCTGCATTGGCAGGAGGATTCTTAACCACTGTGCCACCAGGGAAGTCCCCAAAACGGACAATTTTAACCAGGGTTCAATGGATAGAGTTCAGGTGGTCCATATACTTGAGTAGGAAAAAAAGTGCATTTAATTGAAATTCAGTATTTCCATTAGTAGTTTTATGACTTTGTCACCAATAGAAATCCCAAATAATTTTCTCTCGTATTATACTTGTTCCAAATATCTTAAAATAATGAGTAATAATTGTTTATACTCATACTCCTACTTTGAAATTATACTAGTTATTAGAAATGCCACTAGATCTTGTTATTTTCTATATTATGAAGAAGCATCTACATCAGACTTTTGGATTTTATTATATTTTGATCAATGAATTTCAATGCAACTGGTTACCTTGATAATTCTATGCATGTTATTTTGTACATTTAAGAAATATTTCGAGAAGAAATTCAGAGGCTTCAACAAACTGCCAAAAGTGTCCATAGCACAGAAATGTTAAGAACCCTTGGCTTAAGACAAGGGCCTACACCTCAGACAGCTGCTTTGGGTGTGCTGGTGCTCACTCTGGTCCTGTAACCCAGCTCGGTGGTAATATTCTGGGAAATAATTCCACAGCCATGTAGGATGATGACGAAACACAGGGCCCCCCAGCTAGAGCCCTGAGAGGTGGAAAGAGCCTTTTTGGGGACAGGAAAAATCTTTTCTTCACTAGATACATATGGGATCCTAGTTCCCCGACCAAGGATCAAACTTGGAATTCAGGCCCCCTGCAGTGGAAGCTCAGAGTACTAACCACTGGACTGCCAGGGAATTCCCCGTTACTTGGTTTTTTACAACCTTGTGTAGAGTTTATCAGCGTTAGTACTTTGCCTTTATGATCTGTTGGAATTATCACAAGCACCCTTTGGGCCACTGCAAAACCAGAAATCAAAGTGAGGGATGTACACGTGTGTCCCCGAAGTTAACCATCTGAATCCACTCCTGTGGTGCCATCTTTCACTCAGTACGATAATCTCTAGGTCCTTCCGTGTCACTGCAAATGGCATTATTTTGTTCTTTTTTATGGCTGAGTAATATTCCATTGTATATATGCAGCATTCTTCATACTGAATGCAAGACCCTTTATAATCCAGCCCAGCTACAATTACAGCTTTATCACCAGCTACCCCACACCTGGTCCCTCCCCGTTTCTCCCAGCTGTACTTAACGAATTGCTATTCCCCAAATATGCCATGGTCTTCCAAGCCTTATGCTGGTCCCTCTTTCTGTTTTACTGGTAAAGCCTATTTATTGTTTTAATGCCTCCACCCACAGCATTTCATGTGCTAGTAGTGTTCTTGGGCCAAGACAAAATGCATTGCTGCCTTACTTATGTTCCCCGATACTTTTACAGACACTGTTATGTTACTCATCTGTTTTTATATGATCACTTGCTTACATTTCTGTCTTCCCAACTAGATTAGCTTCCTCAAGGAACTTAACAGACCCATTCTATACTTTGCTTACTTTTGTGTCTCCTAGAGGGCCCAGCTCAGTGCCTGCCATACAAATTAGCATCAAGTTTCTGCTGAATTAAAGTTACATTAGAGTCTAGACACTAGAAATAATGCCACTTGCAGCAACATGGACGGACCTAGAGATTGTCATACTGAGTGAAGTCAGTCAGACAGAGAAAGACAAGTATCATATGATATCACTTATACGTGGAATCTAAAAAATGGTACAAATGAACCTATTTAAAAAACTGAAATAGAGTCACAGATGTAGAAAACAAACTTACGGTTACCAAGGGGAAAAGTGGGGGGAGGAATAAATTGGGAGATTGGGATTGACATATACACACTACTATATATAAAATAGATAACTAATAAGAATCTACTGTATGGCACAGGGAACTCTACTCAGTACTCTGTGATGACCTACACGGGAATAGAATCTTAAAAAGAGTGGATATATGTATATGTATAACTAAGTCACTTTGTTGTACAGCACAACATTGCAAATCAACTATATTCCGATAAAATTTTTTAAGTTAATTTAAAAATATAATAAAAAGGGGGGAAAAGAGTCTAGACACTTGTGTGCAATAGATCATTTCCATCAGCTGGCTTCTTTCAACCTATATTGTATTTTCTTCAAACCAGCATTTACAACAGTTTGATTACAGAGCATAATTCACTCCAGTGGATGGGGCGTTTTCACCAGTCTTGCCCATTTTTTTTCTTGCAATGTCACTGGAGTGACTTGAGCACGCAGCCTAATTCTACACACAGAGCAGCCCCTCTGTCCTTATCAACCTCCCACAGACCGCGAAGCCCTCAGTGTGCCTCTGTCCTTTGCCACAGACATGAGGTTCAAATTCCCTCTCATGGCCATTGGCCTGGAAGTTGCCATGATTGTTTTATTTGGATTATTTGTTCGGTATGAAACGGATCAGAACGTTTCCCAGCAGCCCAACAGCACCAAGTCACCTACCGTGGATGTGGACAGATACCTTGACTTGTATCCTCGTGAGTAAGCAATGTGCTTCTTATTGTACATTTCTGGGTTCTCAGAATGTGAACCCATTTTAGGTTCTCAGAATGTGAGGTCTGTGAATACTGTAACCCCTAGCACTCTACATGGGAGCTCCTTATAGAATTATGTGATAATTCTGAGTGCTAAGGTTATTATAAGTTTATGCTGGGGCATCTGGTCTCTGTAGTTAATGTGTTTGGATAGAATCTGTGTTTATTAAAATGTCAGAACAAGAAGCTGAAAATGTAAATAATTGATCAATATTTTGTGTTGCCTACATGCTGCTAAATGACCATATTTTTCCCTTCATCACTAGTTCTGCAAGGTATAAAAATATCCCCCCCTCCAAAAAAAAAGACTCAAAGTTAACTTTGGAGGAGAAAGAGTAGAAACAAAATGGAATATTGAGAAGGAATTCATGTAAGGGTCTTAAGGTATAAGAAGGCGTATTAAGGATGATATAGGATGTAAATGATGTACTCGAGGTTTTACAATACTCTGAAAGGAAGACCGTTTGTTCCTCTGAGAGGAGAAGAAACGTGTGAGCACCTGACATATTTTAAAAGCAGGACCCTTCCCTGGGAAAGGCGACTGGAGGAAAGAAGGGATTTAGTTTCAAGTTTGGACAGGCAGGCTATGAAATACTTAGTATAAAAATAATAACTACCATTTACTGACTGCTTACTATGAGCCAGGCATATTCATCACCTTGTTAACCAGGGAGAGAGGCTGTAATATAATCCTGTTATACAGACTGATTTTTCAGTGAGGCACAAATAATTTTAGTATTTATTATTTATTAAATGTTAAATTTTATTAATTTATTAAATTATTTTTGTAACAATATTCATTATAGTTCTATAGCATATGTCTAAGCTTTTTAAAAAAATATGACATTTGTTCTCTCATTCCTACACATTTTTGAGGGAGTTTATATAATGGGGAGTATTCTCACGTAGAAACTGTGACCTAGAGTTGCCAAGCGACTCAGCCAAAATGCACGTTCGCAAGTTAAGGGCAGAGTTAGGACCATAAGTCAGAGACTCGGGGTCCAAATCTAGTTCTCTTTACACTACATCGATATCCAAAAGGGTTCTTGATGAAAGAATTTTATAATTTGCAAGTTCAAGAACACCAAAACAGGGCCTCCCTGGTGGCGCAGTGGTTGGGAGTCCGCCTGCCGATGCAGGGGATACGGGTTCGTGCCCCGGTCTGGGAGGATCCCATGTGCCGCGGAGCGGCTGGGCCCGTGAGCCATGGCCGCTGGGCCTGTGCGTCCGGAGCCTGTGCTCCGCAACGGGAGAGGCCACAACGGTGAGAGGCCCGCATACCGCAAAAAGAAAAAAAAAAAAAAAAAAAAAAAAAAAAAGAACACCAAAACAGAAAAGAATTCTGTTCAACTCTGTATGCTTTTGTACATTTCGTTTCTTCATCCAGTAAACATTTTTACTATGCACCAAGCATGTGCTACAGCAAACTTACTCAAAGATAAAACAAGTAAGATGTCTTTATTGTAAGACTCCACTGTTCGGTACACATGTAAACGAAGAGCTGCAGTATGGCATAGAAACAAAATGCCAAAACTATAATCTAAGATTAGTGTTATTCAAATAAAGTTATCTTAAGAGATCAAAAGCTTTGTAATTTGCATAATTCAAGCTGAATTCTCTCAGTTCCAGTGTCAACACTCATAGGTAAAACTTCAATTCAGAATTTAAGATAAAAGCCAAGTTGGAGAGAAGAGTTAGTAAACATGGTCATTTTTTTCAATCGCCTAGCAATCATATAACCTTTATACTCTGCTTGCAAGGAACATAGAAATTCATCCATTTTATGATGCATTAAGAAAATATCTATTTAGCTCCCAATTCTCATCAAGCCATCTTCAAGGTCCTAGGCTCTAGGCAGTAAATAAAGCAAAGCAAACAAAACAAGCAAAGTCCACGCCCTTACTATTACCGAAAGTGGAGTTTGGCTGCTCGCCGCTCAAAAGCCAATAAAGAAGCAAGTTTGGTGGAAAGGAAGGTTTGCTTTATTATAGCTGCTGCAACTGAGGGGGAGGGCAGACTCCTGTCCAAAGGCCAACTCCCCCCCGCCCCCCGACAATCTGGGCGCAAGAGCTTTTATAGACGGAGGGAGGGGGCTACATGCAGAAACAGCACAGTCAGCTCTGACAGTCCTCTTGATATTGGTCATCAGGGGTCTGATCAGTGTCATATTGATTAAGTACAGTTAGTCTTTAGTTCCAGGGTTGGTTTGTTCCCATTTCTTTGAGGCCAATTCTCAGAACTGTGACAGCTTATGTCATGGCTACAGTCTGTTCATCATGTAGTTAACTTCTTCCACCTGGCCGGGGTTTCAGTGTCTATAAGGCAGCTCACAGCATGCGGCTCAGGGTATTATCTATAGCCCATGAGGAGGAACTAAAGGTCCTTGACTTTGGTTAAGGACTAAACTATTATTATTTAGTCTTTTTGGACTGCTATTCTTTGCTTCTGCATTTTCTCACTTCTATTAAACTTATTCTTTGGCTAGAGTTTTTCCACAGACAAAAGGCAGGTGGAGAACATGGATGGGGGGAGGACCATAGGGTCCTGCTCTATTTCATTATGAAGATTACATTCCAATGGGGAAACCCAGACCATATACACACACACACACACACACATACACACACACACACACATATACATATATATATGAATAGATATATATTCAATATGTATATATATTCATATTCATATGTATACTGTGCTGGGAGGGGAAAAGCATTTACACATATATACATATATGTATATATGTGTATATATATACATATACATATGCATATCTGCATATAATACAAGCAAACATATACATGTATATATTTGCTTGTATGTTATACATACACACAGCACACTGCCATACACTCACACACACACACTCACATGGTAATAAAATGCCACAGCAATAAACAAAGCAATATTAACAAAAACAGATGTACCTGGACAAGGGGGATATCCTTTCAGCCTTTCTCAACCAGAGTTATGTGAATGAATTAAGTCTTACTAGCCCAAGGCATCCACTGCATACAATTAATTAACTTCTCTTCTGTGCTTATACAGTGGTACCAATCCTGTACCATCTTTGAGAGAACTAGAAAATAATTACTTAAATCATTGTCTTGTTCCATGGTTTAAATGAGAAATCTGATTGAGAAAGGCAGTTAATGTAGAGTCTGGATAGGTCTTTTTGATATGAAGTGACATTAAGCAGAACTAAAAGAGGCAAGAGAATAAGCTATATGGAAACGGAACAAGGACATTTTATATGGAAGAAACAGCAAGCGCCAAGGCCCTGGGGTATTTAGTAAACGCAGTGAGCAAGCAGGGAAAACAAACTCAGAAGTGTGAGAGTTCGGGTGCTACAGAGCCTTGTAGACCGTTGTAAGCAAACTGTTTTTATTCTGAGTTGATAAACAATTGGAGGACTTTGAGAGGAGGAGTATGATATGACTTAAGTTTTAAAGACATTCTTCTGGATGTTAAGTAGAAAAGAGTTTGTAGGGGATCAAGGGAACAACTAGGAAGTCATATTATGAGAACCATCCAGTAATCCTGAAGAGATATGAAAGTAGGCTGGACCAAGGTCATAATGGAGGAAGTTCCGAGAAATGGTCAAATTCTGGCTATAACTTGAAAGCATCGCTAAAAGGATTTTCTGTTATATCAGCTGTATCAAACATGAAAACAAGAGAGGGATCAAAAAATGATATCTAGGGCAGGATTCTTTTTCACTTCTTTAAGGAAACATCAAATCACAGTTGCCAATAATAATAATGATTAACAATCAACAGCCAACACACACACACACAGACACACACAAACCACAACATCTTCCTCACTATAAGGGTAGTGAAGCCAGGACATAGGCGGGGGCAGGATAGGGAAGAAGAATTTAAGCAATAGAGGCCCCTGGGGGCCCAGAAGAAGGGCATTAAGCAGAACACAAAGTGAAATTTTACATGGAAGGCAGCCTTCACTCATTCAAAATGCTCCCCATAACTCAAGTCTATACACAATTAAAAGTTCTCTCTTCTGTAAGGTGGCTCCCAAGATCTAAAATTCTGGTTAGTACTAATCTTCCAGTTCAGCTATGTTATCACTGATTAAGATATTTTTTAGAACAGCCCTAGAAACCACACAATTATACTAATTATACCTATATATTTTTTCGTACATTTCAAACAATTGACGTACATCAAACTTATGCAACAGCATAAGTCACTGGAGAGAAGATTATTAAATATTCACTCACTAAGAAGCAAAGTTCAAGTCAAGTAACAAACATTTGGGGGCACCTACCTAGCACCATGGACTGTGCCAAGTTCAGGGGTTCAAGCACAGAAGAGCCTCATTTCCTGCCTAAGAAGCTCACAGGGAGTTTCACCAGTTCTCAGTTGCAGTGTGGTGAAAGCTATGAATTTTTCACAAATAAATAAAGTAGGACCTTAATTTATATTTAAAATAAATTCAATAGGATATAAGTTTATTCATCTCTCTCCTCTCTTGTATTCCTCACTATGCAATGCAGAGAAATCCTGGCATCTGCTCCCATCCCAGGGCACAACTACAGAAGTGGGCAACACACCTGAATATCACATTGCATGTCATGACGGACCCCAGAGAAACTCATTTGAGGAATTAAATACACTCCACGGTTTTTGGCCTTCATGGCACCCAGCAAAGTGTTGGCCACTTTGTTGAGGCAAATAATTTGAAAAGGAATGACATTTGGCTGTGACTGTCAACTAATCCTTGCTAACACGTAGCAAGACTAGAGAAAAGTAAAGTTTAAGGAGAAGGCTCCTTGAAGGCTGTTAACATGTTATTAGAGATTCTACAAACACAAGGTCTTTAATGCCTACAGGACATTAAAACCACATCAATGAACTTTATGTCCTCTGTTAAATATTAGAATCCATTAGTCTATCTTGAACTTTGAGTGGATCCCATGTGTGATCTTGTTACATTGATCATTTGAAAAATACTGATTCACAGTTATGCAGATACTCCAAAAGTTGACATATTTCATTATATAATATCAAAAAAGGATACTTGTTAATATCACCAAAAATCTCACCAGAAACCCCAAGAAGTTTCAGAAAACTGACAAGCTTGTAGTGGCAGACATAAATTTTCTGAAATTCTAATTTTTTAATTTACTTCTAATTTTTTAATTTACTTCTTATATAATTAAGTAGAGTTGATTCACAATGTTGCGTTAGTTTCTGGTGGAATTCTAAGTTTTTTTAAAACTCAAAATGTTTACTGGCAACAAATATTGTGAGTTCTTTTCATTGAAATCAAAACATCACTTCGTTCATTTTTCAGAAAAAGTTAATACCCATTTGAAAAACCATAGTTTATATCAATTTTTTTCCAAAAAAAAATGGAGTTCTGTGGAAAAGTTGCTCACTCAGTTCATAACTCAAACAATAACAAACGTGCTTTTTCTTTTCTGAGACAACGATCATGTTTCAGTAGTGCTTTATGTGTAAAGACATGTATGAGAGGGTCAGTAGTTACAATTAATAATTTTTACTGATTCATCAAGGAATTTGTAAGTAAAATTGGCCTTTTTTTACTGCAAGTGTGTGGTCATGAAGAATACCAGACTACTAATTCAGCTTGGTACCACTGCTTTCATTCATGCTAAAGTACAAGTAGTTTTCTATACCATTGTTTTTCATCATCTGCGGAAATATCAACACAGTGAAAAAGTCAAATATCATCCTGAATTAGAATTATCATAAACATAATTTTAACTTCAGATTCCCTGAAAGTGCTTCCAAGATGCCCAAGATGTCTGCAGATCACACTTGAAGAATTACTGAAGATATAGGTAAACTGGCAACGAATGTACACAGCACTAGAAATTATTTTATGAATTTCAATACCAGCAACAGATTAGTACGATGATTTTTAAAATCTCAATTTAAGAATATGCTTCTATATTTATTCAGATATCATTTTATTTATTTATTTATTTATTTATTTATTTATTTATTTAGGCAGGCAGGCAGGCAGGCAGGCTGCACCGCGCGGCTTGCAGGATCTTATTTCCCTGACCAGGGATTGAACCCAGGCCAGGGCAGTGAAAGTACCGAGTTCTAACCACTGGAACACCAGGGAATTCCTCATTCAGTTCATTTATTACAAAAGATTCAGCAAATCTAGATATAGACAGGCAAAAGGTTCCAAAAAGTGCAGGGTAATGATTCCTAGGAAATTGTTTGCTGCTATCCTAAGTGATACAATGCTTGAATTAACATGCTGTGTTTTATAATCTAACAATAAGATACCAGCCTCCTGTATGCTGCCTTTGAGTTGACTCATTTTGTTTACTTAAAAGGACTGGAAGCAATGAGCACAAATAGAACCCATATCTTGGCTTCTAACTACCATTTTCCCCTCAGAGGCTCATTCCAGGTCAGGGCAAAGAAAGCTCAAGGTAAGCCAAGTGCATAAAGACTAATGGGGGCGTGTCAAGAGAACACAAGATCCTACTTGAAAGAGCACCAGCTAGCCAAATTGGGGATAAATAGAGCATTAAAAATAATAATGGTATGATGGTGATAGATTATAACACACTGAAACAAAGAAAAATTGATGATAAACGGGCACAGACAAGCACATAAACAAATGAAATAAAACCAGAGGAACGTGCACAATGTTACAGCTGTGCCCAGCAACACTGTGCAGAGCATCTGGTTCTTGAGGGTCATCTAGAAGTATGCCAGGTAAAGAAGTGTTGGGTATAGGGGAATTCCCTGGCGGTCCAGTTGTTAGGACTCGGCACTCTCACTGCCAGCGTGCCAGGTTCAATCCCTGGTCAGGGAAGTAAGATCCCACAAGCCACGTGGCGTGGCCAAAAAAAGAAAAAGTGTTGGAGGTGGGATGGGGCGGACATTCTAGGCAGCAGGCGTGTACAAGAAATAGAGGAGAAGGAAGGTTCTGTTTCATTTTTTTGTTGGTTGGTGGTAGGAGAGGGAGAGTTGGAATCATCAGCTGCATTTTAAAGGCATTGAGTTATCAGGGCTTAAAAGATACCCTAGTCCAAGATAAATGTGAAGTAAAATATAGAACAAAAATACCAGACATTGCCAAGTTTACTTTAGAGGTTAAAGTTGCCTGTTATTGATGGAGACAAATACTATATCACTTACACGTGGAATCTAAAAAATAATACAAATGAATCTATATACAAAACAGACACAGACTCACAGACATAGAAAACAAACTTATGGTTACCAAAGGGGAAAGGGAACAGGGATGGACAAATTAGGAGTATGGGATTAACAGACATAAACTACTATACATAAAGTAAATAAGCAACAAGGATTTACTATATAGCACAGGGAATGTTACCCAATATCTTGTAATAGCCTATAATGGAACATAATCTGACAAAAAAAAAAAAGGCAAATCACTATGCCTTATACCTGAAACTAACACAGTATTGTAAATCAACTATACTTCAATTTTTTAAAATTGCCTGCTACTGAGAATATCGGATTTAGACAAGTCTTGGCAGTCCTTAAAACCTGTCAGAGACTTCACAAAAGTTCCAATCACTAAAGAAATCCCTTTTTCCTTCTATGAAGAGGATACTTAATTCCTTTAATGGCAGAGTCTTGCACCATAAAACTAAACTCATGACCCTCTCCTTTGTCCCCACCCGCAAAAAAAAATTCCTAGTGCAGGATGAAAGACAATACATAATCTTAACTGTTTATAAAGCTTTTTATCCATACCCTTCATACAGAATCATTATTTGTCAAGAGCCTTCTCAACTTTGTAAGCTCTCTTAGAGGAGGTTCTTAAAGCCCCCTTGTGGCGAAAAGCAGTAACAAGAATTACATTTGGGGGAGGGGTGGGAAACAGTGGAGCACTGTTAATACAAGAAATTCCTCCCTCTATATAATGTCTGGTTTTCCAACAAAGGAAGAGGGGGATAGAATCTGAATAATTATTACTCCCAGTGTGAGACATTACAAAATTAGTTAAATCAATTTTTAAATTAGTTGGTTATTGCTCACTTTAAAATCAGCTGATGACAGGAGGAACAAGAGTACTCTCAGAAAAAAGAAAAGAATGTTTAGAAAAACAACTTGGCGTAATGAAAAAAAAAAAACACAGTGAAGACAGTGAGACTGGGTTCTTATTTTTAGTTTAGTTTTGTGATTATAAACAACTCACCTAACTTCTCTAGATCTTAGAGTCCTGACCTAAAGACAAAATAAAATAAATGAAACAACTTATAGAGCTAGGAGAGACTTTGGGCTTCATCTAATCCAAACTGTTCTTTAAAGAGGAGAAAACTGAGTTGCAGAAAGGTCGAGGAAAATCATAAACAGTAAGTCATGCATACTCTCTGAGCTCCACTCCAACTTAGTCTATGATCTAAATCAAATGTTTACATAAAAAATTTAAATGGTGGTAAAACAATCTGTAAAAATAGATGAATGTATGTAGTCACCTATATTTCCAAAATCAAACAGGTTGATGTTAGTTGACAGTTGCCCATCGCCAGGTCAGGTAAAATCCCAATTCTGAAGTTCTCTGGGAAGATATGAGATGAGGTTGGGCATCCAGAATGCGGGTATAAGTCAGATTATTGCCAATAGGCATTATCTCACTAGGAAAAAAAAAAAAAAAGACTGCAGCATTCTCCTCTCTGAGACCTCCCTCAAAGCTGCTAAGGAGAGGGAATCTTCAGAAATCTAATTTTTCCTTTTTCACCCTCCTCAGACTGACTGTCTTGGGAGGTTGCACCAACAAACAATAAAATGACCAAAAGGCTCACTGCTTGGATGGGGTCGAAAGAATAATGACACTGTGTGTGCCCGAATCAGCAAGTTTGGTCTGGCTTTCTCATTCTCTTTATTACATTTGCAGCACTCAAATACAAGTGAGACTAGCTTCTAGACCACCAAAGGAACCTCGTAATTCAGCCTATGATACCAACTTCTGTCTGTCCTGGTATTTGTCATAGAGTAAAATGGTAGGGTAAGTCCCCATGGCTCCAACCAGCCCTTTTCAAATACTGGGAATCTTTGGAAAGACAGCATCTTCATCCACTTCCAGGTCTGTGATCACTGCCACAGATTAGTTGATCGGGTTTAATCCGAAAAGTTTGGAAAAAATGTAGTATGCAAGCTGTGTTGGGGAGAGAGTCAGGACAGTTCTACAGAGACGAGGGGAGCCCAAAGGGAAGGTGCTACAGACTCTAAGAGCGACATTAGCCTGAAAGAAGGTTATTCGGGAGTGTCTTATGAACACCTGCAGCAGAAGTGTTTGGGAAGAGAGAGAAGCCTCAGCTGACCCCACCAGAAACTCTGAGACTGGGATTGTCTAGCTTCAGGTGGCCCTCTCCTGAGGCAAGGGGATGCACATGTGAACCAGACACTGGGCTCAGGCTTCCCGAGGGAAGGCCTGTGACCTGTATAAGACAAGAGTGTTTCCCAGAGGGAAGGGAGAGCTGTCCCCTGGCAGCACTCCCTACAGCCCTAGGAAATGTGAAATATAGCTTTTGCAGTATTGCAGATGAGAACACTGAAGCTCCCAGAGAATAAGTGACTTGCCCAAGGTCTCACAGTCACATGATACAATTGGGGGATATCAGCCTACAGCTCCAGAACCAAGTCAAGTATCTGTTCCTCAAGAGGATACAGCCTTCCTTCCGTTGGCTTAGAAAGTGTTAACAAAGACATTATCCCATATGACTTGAATAATGATCTGGTAAGATTTCCAGGGCTGGTCCTATTATACACATTTGATAGATAAAGACAGCAGCTCATTGATTTAGTCAATGTTGCCTCTTTTCCTATATGCACGCTTTTATGACAGATTCAGGGGAGCAAAGGATGAGTATGCCCTAATCCCTTCAATCAGGAAACTCACAATCTAGTGCAGGCAATGGACACCTCACCAAATAACTATTACAGTGTGATATGTGCTAAATAAATGGTAATGCAATGTGACAAATGCTAAAGCTGAGGTTTGGGAAAGACAAGAGGAAATATTAATTTTCCCTGAAAATATTGGGAAAGTCTGAAAGAGCAGGTGATACTTGCACTGTGTTTTGCAAAGTTTTCCTCAGGTGGAAAGTAATGGAAAACTCTTCAGGGAGAGGATGAAAGACACACTGGTATGATAGTGCATAGTCTTCCAAGAAAAGGCTCAAACACTGAATAATTTGCCCAAGGTCTCCTGGCTGGTAAGTAACGAAGCTGGCACTTGAACCCAGCCTTTGGCAGCCCAGTTAACATTCCCTTTGTAGTGTTCTCTGAAAAGGATGTAACACTTAGTAAATGGAATATGCTATGATGTAACACTTTCTGAGTGGTCCTCTTATGCAGATTTTTTTTTCCTCTGCTCTTTTGCAGTCTTCCAAGATGTGCATGTTATGATATTTGCTGGGTTTGGCTTCCTCATGACCTTCTTGCGAAAATATGGCTTCAGCAGTGTGGGCATCAACCTACTCATTGCTGCTCTGGGCCTCCAGTGGGGCACTATTGCACAGGGGATCCTGCAGAGCCATGGAGAGAAATTCCACATTGAAATCAAAAAGTGAGCACCCCTTATTTTCCAACCATTGTGCTTTCAGAGCAATTGTTTCTCTGCTTAGTCTCTTGACAGTCAGCCTCTGAACTGGCTTGCAGATTGTTTCCTTTCCATGATAGAAGATCGTTGGGATCCAAGGATCTAAATCAATGCCTTGCTCAACTGAGCTGGACCATACATTCATGTCTATATCCACTATGATTTGACCTTAAGGGTATGAGAAATCTCCTTCCATAAAATTATTATTCCTTCCTTATTAAGGTAATAATTATTATTATTCCTTTACCTTATTAAGGTAAAACCCTAAATGAGGTAAAGAACAGGTAGGTTAAAGGAAATGTGATAGCAACTAAAGATTGTATGGTAATTGGAGGTGGGGGTGGGCAAGGACGTGGGAGAGGATAAAAGTAGGCCTGGGAGAAGCACCTGATGGGAACAGGTGGGAAGACGGCCCTTGAACTCTGGACAGGCTGATGCTGTAGTTCATTACAACTCACATATGTGGGGTGTGAATTATTCTTCAATGTCTTCTTTCTTCTTCCCTCAGCATGATAAATGCAGACTTCAGTACAGTCGCAGTTCTGATTTCTTTTGGAGCTGTCCTGGGAAAAACAAGTCCAATCCAAATGCTGACCATGACAATTTTAGAAATTGCTGTCTTTGCTGTCAATGAGTATCTGGTTGTCGAGGTATTTGGGGTGAGTGTTCTAGTGATACTTACCTAGCTTTGAACATCACAACACATGTATTGGATGCCCACTATATTCAGGAACAAACCTTGGTGACAGTGATACCATAGCAAATAGTAATCAAGTCATCATTTGGGTGCCTACTGTAAACCAGGAGTTTTATAAACATTATTATTTATTATTATTATTTATTTATTTATTTATGGCTGTGTTGGGTCTTTGTTTCTGTGCAAGGGCTTTCTCTAGTTGCGGCAAGTGGGGGCCACTCTTCATCGCAGTGCGCGGGCCTCTCACTATCGCGGCCTCTCTTGTTGTGGAGCACAGGCTCCAGACGCGCAGGCTCAGTAGTTGTGGCTCACGGGCCTAGTTGCTCCGCGGCATGTGGGATCTTCCCAGACCAGGGCTCGAACCTGTGTCCCCTGCATTGGCAGGCAGACTCTCAACCACTGCGCCACCAGGGAAGCCCTTATAAACATTATTTAATTGCAGTATCACCACAACAGTGTAAAGTAGGTATTATGATGTTACTATTTATACACGATAAAACTGATGATCACAGATGCTAAATGACTTACTTGCCTGAATCTGGATTCAAATCCAGAATTTTCTAGCTCTACAACTCTTTTTATTAAAATACATTTTCTATCAATGATCAATTCCTATTTATATTTCAACTACTCATTGAATAGCTCTTTCAAAGCCTTTTATTAAAGCTTAGATGAAATTTCTTCTCCTCCATGAAAATCTCATTGATTCCCCCAAGGAAAATAAATAGAATATTTCTGGGCACTCTCCAGTATTTTATTTATGCCTCTATTGAACATGTAATTCAATAGCAAATACTTTTGGTAACTTTCTAGGTGTCATGTGTTGGTGATTCAGTGACAAACAAATAGTTAAGGTCTCTGTCTTCATAGGGTTTACAACCTAGTTGGGGAGACAGACATCCAACAAATGATCATACATTCAACCATCTACCTATAGAATCACGCACACACACACACAAAAATATTATTATAAATTGCTACACATGCTTTGAAAAAATAAATAGAGCAGCTCTGAAGGAGTATACCTAAAAGACCTAACTTAGACTGTGGAATCAAGGAAGACTTATCTGAGGAAGTGACAGCTAAGCTGGACCTGAAAGGTACATAGGAGTTTATCAAGCATGAAAATCTAAATAAATTAATAAATTTGTATCATTTTCCTACTTTAATAAGTACAGAGTAATGCCTTGGGTTTGCAACACTGAACTTTCCATCTAGAGACAAGAAATGTAGAAAACTGGATCAAATCCATTGTGTCCTAAAGAGGGACCTAAAATGCACTTCTTCAAATGAATCTTGGACCTCAGCTGGTTTTCTTTTTCTTTGTTTTTTTCTTTTCTTTTCTTTTCTTTTTTTTTTTTTTTGTGGTGGCACTGAGCAGCATGTGGGATCTTAGTTCCCAGACCAGGGATAGAACCTGTGCCCCCTGCAGTGGAAGCGCAGATCTTAACCACTTAAGCCAGAGAAGTCCCTCAGCTGGTTTTCCTATCATCATTGCAGGGTGAAGCTTCTTGAAACTTCAAGTCTTTGAGTTACAAGGAAGTGAGCTTTTACTGCAATGTCAAGTGAATGCAAAAATCATGTTTGTTTTGTATCAAGTGCAATGCATAATATTTCACTGAGAATCTCCCTAACCTGGAAAAGTAACCTAAAATGTATTGAGTGCCCACTAAGGACCTAACAGTTGAAAAACATGGTCCCATCTAAATCTTACCACAAACTGTATTAGCTGGGTAACATTTCCCCATTTTACAGAACTGGAGATTCAAAAAAGTAGAGTAATTTGTCTAAAGTCACATCAGAGAAGTACGTGACTTAGGATTGAAAGTCAGTTCTGTGTGGCTCCAATGCTTGCACTTTTTGTTTTTCACGATCCTGTTTTATTCCCTTTCTCTGACACATTTTTTCTCTCTCTTGATCTTTTTTTCTTTAACCCATGAAGCAGTTCTTTCATTGACCTCCCTCCTGTAGTGAGCTTCACCTCTATTTACATGAATGTTTTTCCACCCTCAGGCCTCTGATATTGGAGCATCAATGACCATCCATGCCTTTGGGGCCTACTTTGGTTTGGCTGTAGCAGGCGTCTTGTATCGATCAAGCCTGAAAGAAGGGCATCACAATGAAGAGTCTGTGTACTACTCGGACTTGTTTGCAATGATTGGTGAGTTGGGATGAACTTGCCTGATTCTTGTCTATTTGGTCAGACGCAAGGGAATACCCCTATTTTCCCCTAACTCTTAGATAACAAAGCATAAAAGTAAAGACATCTTGTCAGTGCCCAAGGCAAACGGCTTCCCCTGGACTGCCTTCCATATTCAGAACTAATATCCCTTTTTGTGATTTACTACAGGGACTCTTTTTTTATGGATATTTTGGCCCAGCTTTAATTCGGCCATCGCTGATGCTGGAAAGAACCAGTACTTGGCCATCGTAAACACATACTTCTCTCTTGCCGCCAGCGTGGTTACAGCCTATGCATGCTCCAGCCTTCTTGAGAGCCGAGGCAAGCTCCATATGGTAAGTGCCATGTTAACCCCCATGGAACTTTCGCTAAGCAACCCTGATGGCTGCTCTGATGACTAGTTCACTTCTGCATCACTGATGAGCTGCCCGAACAAATCACAACACTGCAGACCTTGGAGAATAATCTGAAAATAACATTCCTTCATTCTTCAAATGTGTACTCTGGCAAATTAAAAGTGTTATCAAGGAATTTACAGTCTAGTAGGGAATATAATCATGCAAAAATGAAAGATCTGAAGCATATTTCTTTAATGATATAGCTAACTGTCCCCAAGTTCTTAGAAAATCTTTCTTAGAAACAGGAATTTCTACAAGAGTAGAAAAAGAGAGTGGGAGAATGCAAGTTGATTTTATTTTTCTAACAGCAGGTACTTCTCTCAAAGAAATAACAACTAAATGTAATGTGGGATCCTGAATAGGATTCTGGAAAAGAAAAGGGATATTAGTGGGAATACTGGTGAAATTCAAAAAAGGTATTTAATAATATTACGCCAATGCTAATTTCCTAGTTCTACAGTGATGTAAGACGTTAACATTGGGGAAAACTGGGTGTGGTATATATGGAAACCCTCTGCAATATTTTTGTAACTCTTATATGTCTAAAATTATTTCAAGATCAAACCTTTTTTATATCTCCCCCAAAATAGTCTTTTGAGTCTCTTGCCTAAGAGCTTAAAGAAATATCAGTGAAGGAATAATCCTCAGATCAGCCACTCTTCTTTTCTGAGCTGAGGGAGAAAAAAGATATTGTACCAAAATATTATTCTTTTTTAAAATTTTATTTATTTATTTATTTATTTATTTTGCTGCGTGCGGGCTTTCTCTAGTTGCCTCGAGCAGGGGCTACTCTTCATTGCGGTGCGCGGACTTCTCATTGCAGTGGCTTCTCTTGTTGCAGAGCATGGGCTCTAGGTGTTTACTAGTCATAGCACACAGGCTGAGTAGTTGTGGCGTGCAGGCTCTAGAGCACAGGCTCAGTAGTTGTGGTGCACGGAATTAGTTGCTCCATGGCATGTGGGATTTTCCCAGACCAGGGCTTGAACCCGTGTCCCCTGCATTGGCAGGTGAATTCTTAACCTCTGCACCACCAGGGAAGTCCCACTAAAATATTTCTAAGCATAGCTAAAGACATGTATTTCAGTTCTCTACAAATTGTTTCATGAGAAAAAATTGAAAACAATAAAAAGCAATCATACATGTACAGCTCAGTGGTACTTTCAGAAGTACTGATAACCTGTCTTCCTCTGGCAGAACAGTCAGAATATGATCTTTCTGAGGAATTCTGATAAATGGAAACTGGTTACTCTTTCCTCCACCCTCAAATGTTCTCAGAAGAGTGACACTTGCAAAAGCTGTTGTCTTTGATGTGTAATGTGTACATTTCAATGTCTCTAAATCCCCTCTTTGATTATTGGAATATCAGGGACTCTGCAAAAGCACACAGTGGCCACAGGCCTCTTTCAGTTCATGGTAACCACAAATGCATTCCAAAGCTGCATAAAGAGGCAGAACACTGCCAGAATAACTGCTGTATATTCCCACCCGCCTACTACAACTTCTTTTGATTTCCTCACATCCCCCTCCACACTGGTCTTACTAACCTGATCTCTCATGCATGACCAAAGAACCCTACAACAAGGATACCAAGTGTCAACTGCTGGGAGGAAAGGCCTTCTGAAATTACAAAGACCCTTCTTAAAAAGGAATCCTGGGACTTCCCTGGTGGCACAGTGGTTAAGACGCCACGATCCCAGTGCAGGGGGCCTGGGTTCGATCCCTGGTCAGAGAACTAGATCCCACATGCATGCCACAACTGAGAGTTCACATGCCACAGTTAAGGAGCCCTTGAGTCGCAACGAAGGAGCCTGCCTGCCACAACTAAGACTGAGTGCAACCAAACAAATAAAAATTTTAAAAATAAATAAAAAGTCCATTCCCCAATAATATCAAAAAAAAATTAAAAAAGAACGAATCTATAACCCTTTCAACTGAAGAATGTGTGGTGTGTGGAATCCACTGAACCCACGATTGCTACAGTCCTTCTGAACTCCTCCTCCTTCCTCTCACCTCACTCACATTTCTGTGCCCTATACAGGTTCACATTCAGAACGCAACCCTTGCTGGAGGAGTGGCTGTGGGCACTAGTGCAGACATGGCAAATACCCCATACTATGCTATGATCATTGGGAGCATTGCAGGAATGGTCTCCGTGTTTGGGTTCAAGTTTCTGACTGTAAGTATGAACAGACATTCTGAGGCAAACTCTGGATCTGCCCCATCATCTTCTCACATCCCACCGGCAGAGAAAAGCTATGACAAGTCCTTTCCGAAGCACCTCTCCTTGGGTCATTCAACATGTCAGGGTTCCAGTGGTTTCTACTCTTTCTTGCTTTCTTTTGTTTATATCAGTTACTTATAACAGTATGAACTGAACGTACTTGTATTACTTCTCTCAGGGCAGTTCCATTAAAGGTTTTGTTGTTGTTGATGTTTGTTTTGCATAATTAAGGACTCTGAGCCCTATTCATGGGATTTAGGATACCATCAGTAGGTAAGAATGAGTAGGAGTTAAAGTCACTCACCTTCAAATCTATCTATCTAAGACTGAAATGAGCAGTTTTGCCACCAGTGTATTCAGATTCTTTGATGTAAGCAGGTGTCAGATGAAGACAGGGAACTGGCCTGCAGATAAAAATTTTCCTGCATGGTCATTGACTTCAGTCACACAGCTCTCTATAGCTAACAAAATAATAAAGCTTCCTCTTTTTACAATTTTAGCCATTTTTCACTACTAAACTGAGGATCCACGATACGTGTGGGGTCCATAACCTACACGGCTTACCTGGTGTGATAGGCGGCCTCGCCAGCATTGTGTTCATAGCCTTGGAGACAGCTGACACGTGAGTGAAAGAATGGGTTTTCCTGTTCCCCAAGGTCAAGTGCTGTTTTCTCTTACTCTTAGAGAAACCCAGTGATGAGAGAGCTTTTTCTTTAGCAGTCCAGACCACAGTTCGTAAGTACTGTTCTTATTGAAGCCAAAGAGACACAACCAAGATAAAAGAATTGTATTGGAAGATGTTTCTTAATCAGCATTATTAATGGTTTTTTTGGTTTAATTAACGTGTTAATTTAAATTTCTCTACCATAGGCAACTGTCTCATTGCAGATAGGACAATTTGATCACCACATTCAGATTATAGTAGGCTTACTCTTTCACTTGGTCCTACCAAAGTCAAGCATATGGGGCATATGTGATGAACTGGCAACCTTTGCATCCAATCCACACAAAGAAGAATGAGTTAGCATAATGTGGACAGCATTTGGATCTGGGGAATCAGAAAGACGGGCATATGGTTCCAACTTTGCTACCTAGTTAAGTGGCTTTTGACAAGTCACTCAGCATTTCTGGTTCTAAGTTTTCTCATCTGTAAAATGAGAGACTTGTACTATTTATTCTCTGAAATCCCTTCTAGGCTCTAACAGACTTAGATTCTTCCCCAAGTGGCCAGAGAAAGAACAGCCATCAGTCAAATTTAGGAGAATGGAAGTGATGTCATAAGCCATCAGTCGTAATTTTATGCAACAAGATTGGAACAATTTGATATGAATGTCATCCATGCAAAACAGCTAGGAAAATTGTAGAGTTCAGATCACTCAGGGAGTAAGGAAGGAGGAATCAAAATGCTCAATTTTTGATTGAAAACATGAGGAAAAGGTGAATGTGTTTGATGATGTCTCAACAAGACCACTGGCTGGAGTTATATAGTATGAAAAGAAAGTGTTTCTCTTCCATTTTAGCAGATTAAAATATTACCATGTTAAGACCAGTAATGATAAATATTTGAAAAACTTGCTTCATCATATTTTCTACTGAATAGAAAATTTGCTTCCTCTTCATGTGTATAGGTGACCCATTTCTTGTTTTGTTTTTTTTTACTACTTTTGTAAATTTGGAGGACAACCCCAGAAATATCACATCTTCTTTTAGTTCTTTCCAGGACCCAACAGTGTTGAGACCAAACACTGATGTATTTTAATGCAAATCAAGCGTGACAAAAGTTTGAGTTAAAGAGTTCAACTCCTAAGTATTATAGTGTGTAAATGTTCTGCACACACACTTAAGAGGTGTCTCAGGATTAGAAATAGAGGAATTCTTGAGCATCATGCCTGGATCAGTTCCATAGATGCAATAAAACTAGTCTGTCTGGCTCTCAAAGGCTGGGTCTTGCTGGGTGGTCAGATTTGGGGTAGGTTTCATGGTTAAGAGTCTAATGCTTGGGTATACAGGTTTAACAACTTCTTAATTTACTCAGGAGGCGTTGAGGGGGGCAAGCCTTGGAAGGCCCATTCACATGTGTGGGTAAAATTCACACATATTTCACACAGCAGATAAAATACATTTGTACAAGAGCCAAATCTATTTACTCACATGTGTCTACTCAGAATATTAAAATGCAAATCGGGGGCTTCCCTGGTGGCGCAGTGGTTGAGAGTCCGCCTGCCGATGCAGGGGACACGGGTTTGTGCCCCGGTCCGGAAAGATCCCACATGCCGCGGAGCGGCTAGGCCCGTGAGCCATGGCCGCTGAGCCTGCGCGTCCGGAGCCTGTGCTCCGCAACGGGAGAGGCCACAACAGTGAGAGGCCCGCGTACCGCAAAAAAAAAAAAAAAAAAAAAAAAATGCAAATCGGGTTTCTTGGTAAGCATAGAACAAGGAGAAGTTAATATACTTAAGGGACATTTTTTCAAGTTACGGCAGCTTTACTCTAACAGTGATGTTAATTTTGTCTAACTCAGTGTTTTCCAAGCCTATTTTATCATGGAATAACTTTCATCAAAAACATCTTTTAGGGCTTCCCTGGTGGCGCAGTGGTTGAGAGCCCGCCTGCCGATGCAGGCCCGTGAGCCATGGCCGTTGAGCCTGCGCGTCCGGAGCCTGTGCTCCGCAACGGGAGAGGCCACAACAGCGCGAGGCCCACATACCGCAAAAAAAAAACACAAAAAACATCTTTTAATACCTTGTAAAAGATCTTGGCAAATTCTGGTAAAATTAACAGGCAGCTTACAAAAGAAGAAAATCAGATGAGTAAATACATATTAAATATTCAGCCTTGCTAGTAATCAAAGAAATGCAAATTAAAACAAGTTACCCATTTTTCAGTTATCAAATTGATAAAGATTTAATAAATTATAATATTGAATGTGGCTAAAGTGGAAAAATGGGGATATAAATTGTACAGGTCCTATTTGGAAAAGCCCTTAAGAAGAATATAAACCTTTACTGATAATCCCATTTCCAGATAGGTTTTATTTTAGGGAAATTATTGGACAAGTCCATAAGCATATTCCTAAGAGGATATATTCTCACAGCATATTTTAAAATATGAAACATCAGAAGCAACCTAAATATCCAACCTATAGAACTATAATTACAGTATATTTGTACAGTGTAATACTCTAGTATAAAATTATGATCCAGATCTACATTTATTGACCTGAAAAAACATTAAGATTTAATGGGAAAATCAGTATCATGACATGATTGCATTTTTATAAAAATACTTCCTTATATTTTACATGTTTATACTGATAAGATTGGAGGGAAATTAAACTTTTTCCCTTCTTTTCTTAATTAGTGGCTTTGAAATTTTTACAATGATCATATATTACTCGTACAATTTTTTCTTCAGTAGAAAAAAATTAATAAACCTTCAAATAAAGAGAAAAAAAGGAATCTGAGTTAAGTACATTCTTTTCCCTGAAGGATGAGGAAGAAACAACACATTCTCCTAGTTCAATGGTTTGCTTTCTTGCAATAACTCAACTATTTGTTAATGGCCTGTTAAGAGTGAGGCACTGTGCTAAGGAGATTCCCACACGCCTAGTTCATTGACACCCTTATGCATTTCTATAGCTTTTTATCACATTCTTTTCTTCCCCAAATTATAAGGGATTTTTCACTCATTAAATTTTAAGGTAACTACTTCTAAGATAGAGATACTTTAATATTTTCGGTGAGTTGTCCCTACAATACATAGTAAAATTAGCTTTTCTGATTCTTAATTTCATCACAATTGTTTTTGGGGGGATGAAGTAAGGAGAGACGGCTGCTCACATTTGTTTTGTATATTGCTCCATTCTCAGTGCCTAGAAGGGAAGCTGGCACAGAGCAAGTACCCAATAAGTAGTTGTTGAATGAATCAGATTGCAAGTCAGAACCCTGTACCGCATTTTTAGAAAATACTAAACCCTCTAAGGAAGACCTTTTTTTTAAAAAAAAACATCTTTATTGGAGTATAATTCTTTTACATTGTTGTGTTAGTTTCTGCTGCATAACAAAGTGAATCAGCTATATGTATACATATATCCCCATATTCCCTCCCTCTTGAGTCTCCCTCCCAACCCTCCCTATCCCACCCCTCTAGGTGGTCACAAAGCACCGAGCTGATCTCCCTGTGCTATGCGGCTGCTTCCCACTAGCTATCTATTTTACGTTTGGTAGTTTTGATACATCTCTCACTTCATCTCAGCTTACCCTTCCCCCTCCCTGTGTCCTCAAGTCCATTCTCTACAGCCACTATGGAGAACAATATGGAGTTTCCTTGAAAAATTAAAAATAGAACTATCCTATGACCCAGCAATCCCACTACTGGGCATATACCCTGAGAAAACCATAATTCAAAAAGAGACATGTACCGCAATGCTCATTGCAGCACTATTTACAATTGCCAGGACATGGAAGCAATCTAAGTGTCCATTGACGGATGAATAAAGAAAGAGGACGTGGCACATATATACAATGGAATATTACTCAGCCATAAAAAGAAACGAAATTGAGTTACTTGAAGTGAGGTGGATGGACCCAGAGTCTGTCATACAGAGTGAAATAAGTCAGAAAGAGAAAAACAAATACCGTGTGCTAACACATATATATGGAATCTGAGGAAGATCTTTTCATCATTCCTGAAGCAAAAGGTAGTTCCTGTTTAAGTGCTTGTAAGAATTTGTGAACGTTGATCAAGAGTTTCAAAGAAAATAAATATATGAGATAAAAGAAAAATTGTAACAAATGTTTGTTTGCTGGTATGTAATGATGCACTCCGGCCTGAAAGGGGCAGGCATGCTTGCCCTCAGGAGATGAGCTGTGTTTGCTGGCTTGGAAAAACAATGGAATTTTTTTGGCCTCCTAGGTCTGCCATGGCCATGCAGGCAGCTGCGCTAGGTTCTTCCATCGGAACAGCACTTGTTGGAGGGCTAGTCACAGGTGAGCATAAAAAGTAAACATATGTTTATATCTCATGCTCTCAGCATAATAGATGATAATAAATATTGGTAAATTTAAAATTTTTCTAAACTTCTGACAGTAATCATGTAAGCTCAAGGGGATGACTTTACAACAGTATTTTAATTACTTTGCAAGTTGATTTTCCTCTTCAGCATCATAACATGACTTATTTTCTCCCCACTTTCACAGGTTTGATTCTAAAGATACCTATCTGGGGACAACCAGCTGACCAGGACTGCTATGATGATTCCGTTTATTGGGAGGTACTATATAGTGTTCTAAGGACGTACATGATGACTACACTAGGGAAAGTTTTGCTCACCTCATGTCTAGATGTCTGTGTGGCACCCCTATGATAAAATTGGTTGAATTCCCTACTTATAGAGAGAAATTGAGAAAATGTGCCCAGAAAGATAAAATCAGAAGCTATGATATTTTCCAAAGCAGAAACCGGATGAAGAAAAGACAGACTTTAGTTGGCAAGTGCCCTTTCACTCCTCCGAGAGCAATAAAAAAGCTCCTCATAAAACTATAAGAATCCTGGGCAGTGGTGTGAGATTTTACCCCACATATAAAAGTAGACGAAACAGGTGGAGCACGCAAGGTTGAAGAATTTCAGTGAGTACACAAGAGGTTCTAGGACTAACAAAACATCAGCTTCTTTCCATCCTCCAGTTTCTACCTCTTTATATCATTGCCATTTTCTCCCAAATTATTTCCTGCAAAGCTTAAGACTGATAGATATTTGGATGTGTTCCATGGGATTTTCAAAGAGAACAGGTTTGGGAAAGCGAATGTAGTCAGGGTGGGTGGGATAAATATTTTTGTTTTATTATTTTTTCCCAACTCAAACAATTTTTATTTCCAGTTTTTTCTAAGCTTGAATAATAATAACAGAAAATCTTTGTTTTGATACTAACCTCTGACAAGCCCAGTGAAAGAAACTATCAAAAGTGCCCTAATCTTTTCTTTTTTTCAGGTCCCTAGGAGGACAGAACTGGACATGCTCAGTCATTTCCATGAACATGGCAACCACAACCAGTTAGAACATGAAGCCTAAAAACCATTCCTGTGCCTCCGCCTCTTTTCCCATTGCCTAGACTTGAAATAAAATGGCAGCATCCAGTGAGAATATGGACCAGAATGGATAGATCCTGAGCCCCAAATGTCCAGTGTGAAAATGTTTTAACATAATCTGGTGCTGTCTCTTGGCATCAATGATCGTTTAGTTGAAGAAATGTGACATACAACAGATGGTCAAATGGATTCTATTCAGGACTCCCAGATTACTCTTGCCAGTGGGTAGGTACAGGGTGAACATTCCATGTACTTTCTTGTAACTTTTTTTTTTCCACATAGAGGAAAATTTACAAAGAAACCAACATTTTCTAATCATGTCTTAATGTACGTAGTATGTCTTCAATCCCAAAGATGATAAAACCGAAGCCAATGAAACAATAATTTATGTAAGAAATCTATATAAGAAATAAGAAAGAAACGTATGTATGTAAAGCAATAATATGATTGTTTTTTGACTGAGCTCTCTTGACTTTAAAAATGGTCTAGTTAGTAATGTTATGCCTTTGTTTTGTCGGCTAAAAAAAAAAAGCACAACCTAAAAGTTGAGAATCATGTTCTATTTGGTAGACTTTCTGAGGACATAAGCCCGGGAGACAGCCTCTCAGAGAGTTCTGAGGGACTGCTTGGAAGAGGTAAGGGAGGAACCAGGATATACAGGAGTTTTGCAACAAAGACCAAGTAGTCAGAATATCAAAAGATTACTGTTAATTAAAGACAACCAGACATCTCAAGTTAATGAATTTAGCACTTTTCTATGTATGGGAAGATGCAAGAGTCTGGGCTTGTTGAAATCATTCCTTTGATGTGCACCTCAGCTATCTGGGGCCAGGAGCCTGTGTTTTCACATCCTGAGCCCCCTCAGGTGCACCACTAGGGGTGGCGACAGTGCCTGAGGGCTCCTGCTGTTTGCATCCTGAGCTCCTTCAGGGCTCACCCTCAAGAAAGGAGGTAGTGGCTTAAGGCTGCAACATCCTTTGTTTACTGATATGGCAGGCGACATGTTTCATTCACAGTTTGAATATTCTTATGCTTAACTTCCTTTGCATGTTTACTATTTGCAATAAGAGCTCAAATGCTATCTGACCAATGTCTGTTTTGTATAAAATTTCAGTGGATTAAATCTTATTATACAATAAAGCATTTGTCTTTTTTCTTTGGTGGTTAGAATTCATTTTAGTAACAAGCACACACACACATTACACACACATACACACACATTCCTCATACTTAGTCCATACTCAATTCAAATAAATTGTTACTATGTATTCACTACCAAAAAAATCAAGTTAATGTCTCATGTTATAGGGTACATTTTGAAGAACTGAGTTTTAGAAAAAGGTAACTGACATAGTCATATAAAACCATTTCTAGGGAAATAACATAAATTTTTTTTCTCTCTGTTAACGCTGAAGATTTTTCTTCTATTTCTGGAGTACTGGTCTCTTGCCAGGATGCGCTTAAGTATCAGTGAGGCCCTGCCATAATTAACATGACTTCAGTTCCTAGATGCTAGAACTGAAAAATGATAATAACAATTAATTATTTAATGTTATTGCTCTGGGAAAATAGTGTAATTTATTTGTAGATCCTAAATATTTTACTAGATAAATAGGTGACTTCTTTCAAACCTGCATGAGTTTCTCTTTCAAATGGGCTTTTTGAAAAAGCTCACCTATAAAAGTCCACTGTTCCCACTCTTGCTGATTGTCACAAAGAATCGTTTTCGACACCAGGATGTCCCAAGTCCTCCTCGTTCCTCTGATCATAAGGCAGTATTCAGAGGGTCTTCAGAGAGTTCATTTGGATATGCAGGTCAATAGGTTTCAAAAAAAAAACATTTATTCTAGGGCTTCCCTGGTGGTGCAGTGGTTGAGAGTCCGCCTGCCGATGCAGGGGACATGGGTTCATGCCCCAGTCCGGGAAGATCCCACATACCGCAGAGCGGCTGGGCCCGTGAGCCATGGCCGCTGAGCCTGCGCGTCCGGAGCCTGTGCTCCGCAACGGGAGAGGCCACAACAGAGAGAGGCCCGCGTACCACAAAAAAAAAACAACACATTTATTCTAAAGTGGCTACTTGAATGCTCGACTGGGCAGCACGTATACTAAAATTGGAATGATATAGTGAAGAGTAGCAGTGGCCCCTGCAAAAGGATGACACTCAAATTCATGAAGCATTCCCTATTTTATAAAAAGTGGGGGGGGCACTTCCCTGGTGGTCCAGTGGCTACGACTCTGTGCTCCCAAAGCAGGGGGTCCGGGTTTGATCCCTGGTCAGGGAACTAGATCCCACATGCCTCAACTAAAGATCCTGCATGCTGCAATGAAGATCCCACGTGCCACAACTAAGACCTGGTAGAGCCGAAATACAAAAAAAAAGATGCATGGAATTTCCCTGGGCGGTCCTGTGGTTTAGACTCCATGCTCCCAATGCTTCAGGGGGCACGGGTTTGATCCCTGGCTGGGGAACTAAGATCCCACAAGCCCTGTGGCGTGGCCAAAAAAAAAAAAAAAAAAAAAATACATTAAAAAAAGATACAAACTATTATGTATAAAATAAGCTACATGAATATATTGTACAATACAGGGAATACAGCCAATATTTTATAATAAATAAAAATGGAGTATAGCCTTTAAAAATTATGAATCACTATATTGTATACCTGTGACATATAATATTGTACATCAGCTATACTTCAATAAAGTGGCTCCTTGATATTTTTATAAATTTTTTCATCAACATAAATTCAAATGTCAACTTTCTGCATATTTTATTGGTATCCTCCTAAAATGAAACCTATTAAAGTATGACCAAATGTCCTCAGAAAATACTTGGATATTTTGCTCAATGCCTCTTTGAAATAACTAGACTTTCCATAAGTTTTTATTTTGAAACAATCTCAAGCTTTCAGAACAAGTTAGAAGTAGAGTACAAGGAACTGTTTCCTGAACCTTTTAAGTTTCTGGCCTCATTATCCCTGAATATGTTAGTATGTATTTCCTATTAACAAATATTCTCTCAACCAGAATATAATCATCAAAATCTGGAAATTAACATTGCTAAATTATGACCATTGTTAGCTAGGGCTGCCATAACAAAATACCATAGTTTGGGAAGCTTAAACAACAGAAATTTATTTTCTCATAGCTCTGGAAGCTGGAAGTCCAAGATCAAGGTGTTGGTCAATTTGGTTTCTGGTGAGAACCCTCTTCCTGGCTTGTAGATGTCTGCCTTCTCTTTGTGTGCTCACATGGCCTTTCCTAATTGTGTGAGCACAGAGAAACAAGAGAAAGCTCTTTGTCTTCTTATAAGGCAACCAATCCTGTCAGATTAGGACCTCACGCTTATGACTTCCTTTAACCTTAATTACTTCCTAAAATCTCTATCTCTAAATACAGTCACATTGGGGGGTTAGGGCTTCAACACGAATTTGAGAAACACAATTCAGTCCATAGCAACCATCAAATCCTGAGACCCAATTAAAGTTTCACCAAATGTCCCAGTGATGCCCTAAACAGCAAAAGGATCCAGTTCAGAATCACATTTTTGCCTTTAGTTATCATTTCTCTCTAGTCCCTTAGTCTGTAACAGTTCCTCAGTCTGTCTTTGACTTTTATGACCTTGACACTTTTGAATATTATAGGCCAGTTATTTTGTAGAATAAAATAGGAAGGCCAGTGGCCTCCATCATTTCCTTAACTAACATACAGTAGTTCTATTTACTGACATCCATTTTACTCAACTCATGGAATTAAGCAAACTGTTCTATTACTGTAATCATATTATTCAAACAAGTATATGTTATCAGTTTACTTAATAATTGAATGATGCAATTTTAGCAACTTGCCAATATGGAGTCTTTCTAAAACACCCAATTCAATACTTATTCATGCTTTACAAGTGCACTTAATGTGAGTGGTAATTTCTATGTTGACTTTATCAGAAAGTGCAAAGTTCGGGAGTTCCCAAGACCACACTCAGTTTCAATAATTTGTTAGAAAGATTTACACAATTCAGAAAAGCTATTATGCCTGTAGTTCCAGTTTATAATAGCAAAAGGATCCAGATTAAAATCAGGTGAAAGAAGCAGAACAAAAGACAGGGTCTAAGAAAGTTCCAGACACAGTCTTCCAGTGGTCCGCTCCCAGTGGAGTCAAGTGGACTGGGCTTACTAGCAGCAGTGATGTGTGGCAATGTGCATGAAGTACTGGCAACCAGAAGGATCACCCAGCCTTGGTTTCCAGGGTTTTTATTTGGGCTTTGTCACATACACTTGGCCAGTCACCCACATGGCTGACCTTAGTGTTTACCCTCCAGAGACTTAGCTATTGCCACACAGCCAAAGACCACACCATAAACCATATTACCAGAGACCATCCAGGTGGCCCAAGGTTCCCAGGTAAACAAACACACTTTATCAAGCAGGACATTCCAAGGTTCAGGGGTTACCTCCCAGTAGCTCAGAGCAAAGGCCAGACCTCAAACAATTATATGTTATCAGTTTACTTAATACTTATTTGAATGATGCATTTTTAGTAACTTGCCTGTATAGAATCTTTCAAAAACATCCAACTCAATGCTCACTTGTTTTATAAGTGCAATGAATGAAAGTGGTCATTTCTAGGTTGGCTATATTAGAAAGACTATAAAGACAAGTTGCTAAAACAACAACAACAGAAAAGAAACAAAGAAATTGCTCTTGCATCAGACAAGAGCAACATAGAAAATAAAATAGGGCTTCCCTGGTGGCACAGTGGTTGAGAGTCCGCCTGCCGATTCAGGGGACGTGGGTTCGTGTCCCGGTCCGGGAGGATCCCGCGTGCCACGGAGCAGCTGGGCCCGTGAGCAATGGCTGCTGGGCCTGCATGTCCGGAGCCTGTGCTCCGCAACGGGAGAGGCCACAACAGTGAGAGGCCCGTGTACCGCAAAAAAAAAATAATAATAATAAAATAAAATAAAAAATAAAATAAACAAGACAACAATCAAGACTGGGAAGTAAACAACACAAAAATCTAGAAAGATTCTTCATTCAGATTGCTTGCCTAGTTTCTTTCTGTTATTTAAAGAATCTGAATCTGAATATCTTAGACAATGCACTTTTTGTGTAATTTATGCCAGGAAGAAGATAGGAAATTTCAATCACCAGACCCAAGGGTACGCCCTTGACCTTACCACAGAAAGTTGGTGAATGAAAGCATGTGTGTGGATCTTTATTCTCTAATTCTTTTTTTCAGTTTTTAGCAATTTTTTTCAATAATACGTCAAACGTTAGATAATAGGGATTTGACAGTGTTGAATTTTACCTAAGCCCTGTGCTTCTGGAAACAGGGAAGTTTAAAGGAACCTCACAGTTTACTGAAAAAAAGACAAAGAAAAAAAAGAGCTTTTCCCCATATGATTAGATAAGACTCACAAAACCCCTTGTTTACCTGTGACAGGGCCAGGCACAAATTCCTATGCTTTGCCTCATAACTTATTTCCTGAATTACTCATTTCACTGACCAATCAGAACAAAACACTTGTTAGACAGACTGGTTAAGCTTCTCTCCTTCCTCCAGAGCCCTGAACTTTGGCCCACACCCAGCATGAACCAGCAGACAACGCTGCTCAGAATAGGCTGGCTTGGGGTGGGAGGTGTGAAAATTCTCTGACACTATACCACCTGTCACCCCACTTCCATGCACCCTGTCCTTCCTGGCCTTGTTCACCCCTCTCTGTACTCCTAAGATGCTTGCAGACTTCATTATGATTGCAGCATTCACCCTACTACAATAATCCCTTTCCCTGCCTTGCAATAATCCTTTTGAACTAAGTCTCTGCTTTCTCAGGCGGTTTTTTATTTGACAGATGTGACTAAATGTTGGGGCTATATAGATTATAGGTTATTATTTATGTAAGGGAAACTAGGTTAAAATTCATACTGAGGCAAGAAAAATAAGGTAAAGTTCAGGAGTGAATATGAAAATGAAGTTAGGGACCCACTCACTTGTTTTAAAGATTCTCAGGGAATTTTTAGCTGAATATGTATATAAATATATTTTTTTGTAGCAAATGCTGCCCTTCCTTGCCCCCCTCTCATGCTTTCCGTGCCCTTTTTTTTTTTTTTTTTTGTGGTACACGGGCCTCTCAGGGTTGTGGCCTCTCCCATTGCGGAGCACAGGCTCCGGACGCGCAGGCTCAGAGGCCATGGCTCACGGGCCCAGCCGCTCCGCGGCATGTGGGATCCTCCCGGACCGGGGCACGAACCCGTGTCCCCTGCATCGGCAGGCGGACTCTCAAACACTTGCACCACCAGGGAAGCCCTCCATGCCCTTTTAACCTCAGGCTTGGGCACAGGGCACAAAGCCCCTCTCCCTGAGGTCCACCCCTAAAAACGTAGCCCAGCTCTGAGGCACTGAATGCTTTTGGTGTGTTTACGCCTTATCCATTCCAAAATCACTTAAAGTAGTAAATAATACCATTTAGATTGATTGGACGATTTGATTAAAAATCTCAAACTCTACTCAGATGGGTCTATTTCTGGAATTCTTTGTATGTCTGGTTCATGTCTTAAATCTGAGAGATTAGTTTTTAATTATTGACTTAAGAAATTGTGGTATATGTATACAATGGAATATTGTTGAGACTTAAAAAAGGAAGAAATCTTGTAATTTGCGACAGCGTAGACAGAACTCGAAGGCATTATGCTAAGTGAAAATAGACAGAGAAAGACAACATATTACCTCTCTTTGTGTGGAATCTAAAAATATATATACTAAAAAACAAAAAAAAACTATGTTCATAGATACAGAGAACAGACTGGTGGTTGCCAGAAGCAGGGAGTAGAGAGTAGGAGAAATAGGTGAACTAGTTTTTGGGTGGGATTTTTTGGTTTTTTTTTTTTTTTTTTTTCCCTTGGTATTTTTGGTTTAGATAAATTGAAAAGAAAAAAAAGATAGAAGCGTTCATCACCAGAAGGTCCATACTACAAAAAATGTTAAAGGAAGTCTTTCAGGCAGAAAGAAACTTATACCAGATGGAAACATAATACACAAAGGAATGAGGAGCACTTGAAATGGTGACTATTTGGATAAATATACAATTTTTAAAAAATTTCTTACTATTTAAGTGCTTTAAAAGATAATTAAATGCTTAAACAACAAAATAACAATGTACTCTGGTATTTATAATATATGTAAAGTAAAATGTGTAGGAACAGTAGCATAAAGACCAGAGAAAAAGGAATGGACATATACTATTGTAAGTTTTTATACTATAAGGAGTGGTGTAATATCACTAGAAGATAGAGAATGATAAATTAAAGGTGTGTACTAAAACCCTAAAGCAACTACTAAAAAAACAGTTTTACAGCTAATAAGCCAACAAAGGTGATAAAATCAATTTATATTAAAAAAAAAAAGAGAATCCAAAAGAACAGAGAAAAACAGGAAAAAATGAGCAAAAAACACATAACATAAATAGAAAACAAATAGCTTAACAATATCACATCAAATATAAATGGGCTAAGGGCTCAAATTAAAAGACTTATCCTTGTCAGATTAAATAAACAATACAAAACCCAAATATATGCTGCCTTCAAGAAATACACTTTAAATATAAAGACAAAAATAGGCTTAAAAGTAAAAGGATGAGGAAAAGATATTCTATACTAACACTAGTCTTAAGAAAGCTGGGAGAGCTGTATTAATATTGGACAATGTAGATTTAAAAAAAGAATATAACAGTTATAAAAAAGGTAATTTCATAATAATAAAACAATTAATCAAGAGGACATAACAATTCTAAATATTTATGCCCCTAATAACAAAACTTCAAAACACATGAAGCAAAAATGGATAGAACTGCAAAGAGATGTAGGTAAATCCACAATTATGGTCAGAAAAATCATTACTCCTCTCTCAGTAGTTAACAGATATAGACAGAAAATCCCCAGCTTTCTCCACTCAGATCTTAGGAGATGAGGTTGAGTATATCCAGCAATTTTCTTTATACAGTCACAATCAGAGCAATCAAGAAACATTTGATTGCTGGTCAGCTATCATCATTTCCAGGTACTATATTAATCAGAGCCAGATGTGTGAATCAATACTGGGAAGTATCAATATATTAAAGAAATTAATAGCCCAGGTGTCAAGGAAACTTGAATTCTCTCACTTAATAAATACATGACCTTGGGCAGATTGGTTAACTTCTTAAAGCCTCATTTTTTTCATTTGTAATATTGGGATAATAACAGCATCACTAGGATCTATTACATATTGCATTACCTATTATTATATAACAATTTGAATCAGCTACATGTCATTTTAATCCCTGACTCACTCCCATTTGGTCTGATTGGAATCTCTTTTTTGTCTCTCTCTCCGTCCTTTGTTTTAGAAAAAGAGCTTAGTTGATGGGAACACTGTTAAGTGTGGATATCACGGAAAAGATGTCACTGAAACTAACAGTCACTTTCTATGCAAAGAAATACAGCCCTTTGTTCTGTGCCTGCAGCTGCCTCTTTTAGACTTGGCTCAAGAAGGTTTTCGTTAGTGCCTGCCAGACAGGATTATCTGGGACTGTGTTCCAGCAAGCCAAAGTCGTGCCAAGCAAGGAGTCAAGCAGTTGTATATATTTAGTATCACGGCATGAAGCTACGTGGTGTGAAGAACACTGCAGCAGGAGCAGACCTAAGTCCTAATCGTAGCTCTATTAGGAGGAAGTGCATGACCCTTAACAAATCTGAACTCTCTGGGTCTAAATTGCATTACCCACAAAATGACAGAATTTGATATGCATAGTCACTCAGTTTCCCCAAATTCTATGTTACTAGGAATGACTCTCTAGAAACAAAATGTTCAGAAGACTTCAATCATTCATTTACTCCTGCATTTATTGACCAGTTTCAATTCAGTAAGTGCCAGGAGCTGTTCTGTTCTAGACATTGGGGATTCCATAGTTGGGGGCGGGGGTAGGAATGGTCAGGGGAAGAGTCCTTGCTTTCAAGAATTTTTAATTCCTTGGAGAAAAAGAATGATACACTAAAAGGTAAATATATAATATAATGGCAACCAGTAAAAACTTGAGGAAATATTGTTATCAAGAAGGCAGTATGTAAAAGATTGTTCAATCCAGTCTATTAATATGGTTCCTTTTTCATAGTCATTCTAACACAGAAGGGAAAGATATTTCTTTCTTGATCAAGTCAACTAGAATGAGTTATCTCTCAGATGCTTGGTTAAAAGTCAGTAGCATAAAAAGGTAGAGGGCTTCCCTGGTGGCGCAGTGGTTGGGAGTCCGCCTGCCGATGCGGGGGGCGTAGGTTCGTGCCCCGGTCCGGGAGGATCCCGCGTGCCACAGAGCCGCTGGGCCCATGGGCCATGGCCGCTGGGCCTGCACGTCCGGAGTCTGTGCTCCACGGCGGGAGGGGTCGCGGCAGTGGGAGGCCCGCGTACCGCAAAAAAAAAAAAAAAAAAAAAAAAAAAACCGGAAGAAAATTTAGTGACAGCAAAATGAAAGAGTCGACTCCGACAGAAGGGGATACAGACATAAACAAATGAAAATGCTTGTCAGGGAACAAAAGAGGGAAAAAAAAAGAGAAATGCCAGGTATAATTCTAAGTATATTTCAGGAGCTGTGTATTTGTTCATTCTTAACTCGTCACAACAAGTCAACCACTTATGTATTATTACTATTTTCCTCAGTTTAAAATAAAGAGGTTGAGTAACATGCTGAAGGTCTGTGCTAGGATCTGCACGCAGTTCTCATTAAGTTAAAAAGCAGTGCTCTCGGGCTTCCCTGGTGGCACAGTGGTTGAGAGTCTGCCTCCCGATGCAGGGGACACGAGTTCCTTCCCCGGTCCGGGAAGATCCCACATGCCGCGGAGCGCCTGGGCCCGTGAGCCATGGCCGCTGAGCTGTGCGTCTGGAGCCTGTGCTCCGCAACGGGAGAGGTCCCAACAGTGAGAGGCCCGTGTACCGCAAACAAAACAAAACTTATTCCCAGTCTTCCTAAATGAGAAACAGACTTTCCCATTTTTTAGAATTATGTATCATTATTAGCATCTGGGATGTGCTTTATCCTAAAATTCTGCACAACATTCTCATAAAATAAAATTCCACTCGATTGAGGGAAGAATGTAACACTTTTGTTTTTTCTATTCACTTGAGGTTATTTGTGATGGTTGCCCAGGATAAAATTATTTCATCACTAATGATTCCTTTTCGTCTTTCAGAAGAAAGATACATCTACTGACTGTTTCAGTGATGACAATTTGGTGGCACTTGTTAGTAATCTGTTTGCAGCAGGTACAGAGACCACGGCCTCCACGCTGCGCTGGGGGATTCTGCTCATGATGCGATATCCTAAGACCCAGAGTAAGTCTTCTAAAATTCAGAGCATTGTCTGAAGGAGAGGAAGCAGAAACTCTTGGACTGGACAATGCAGAATTCTAGAGTTGCCCTGATACCTTAATTTGTACCCTTGAGGATAGTTTGTACCTTTAGTCTCCTTGTGATATAAGAAAGTAGATTTTGCCCTCTAAGCAACCTGAGATGGTCTGACGCATCACTACGTGCAGGTCCCCAGAGGAGCCCTAGGAATAGAGGCCTGGAGGTGGAAGCAGTTGGGGGAAAAGATGAGTCAGAACTCAGAGAGCACTTGGGCTTGACTTGCACATTTAAAGAAAATGGGGAGACTGTTTCAATACCCACCTCCCACAGCAGACTGTAACCGTGCTCTGTTTTATCCAGAAAAGGTCCATGATGAGATCGCCAAAGTCGTGGGTGCCTCGAATGGCACACCGAACTCAAATGCCTTACGAAGACGCTGTCATTCACGAAGTACAGAGATTTGCTGATATCCTGCCCGCAAACTTACCCTGTGCAACCACCACAAATATTATATTTAAAGATTACTATATTCCAAAGGTAAGGGTTTAAGAAGAGGGGTGAGGGGAAAGGGAAAGAATATCAAAATGCTGCTCAAAATCACAGAGGCACTGAGATGAACTGGTGCGAGCTAGGTAGGGCGTTTTGTTAGAAAGAGCCTTGGAGTTGTAGGGCATCTAACTGACCCCGTGCTACTGCTGTTAGGTCCTTTCGTTGCCCTGAGCCCCAGTCTTCTCTTTCGTGGAATGGAAATAATCTAGCACAACTATGAGGAGAAGGTCCACGTAGGATGCCCAGGCATATAAATGAATGAATGGATGAATGGATGAATATTATTTAACCAAACACTTAAAAGCAGTTGATTGCTTTTTGTCACTTGAAAACTATACCAATTCCTGTGATAAAACAGCTAACCACAATGATAGTATGGCAAAACTTTCTTCAAGAGGAAACTGTGATTCACCAAGCTGAAGCAGGGAACACGGCCCTCGATTTCAAGGCAAGCTTTTGCTTTTATTATCTTAGTGTAGTTTTAGTTTTCAGAATACTCCTTCCCATATCAAAATTAAAACTACTTTTGTTGACAGCCCTACATTGTTTCAGAGTATGTGGCAAGCTATGGAAGTGGGGTAGCTTAGTTTTGAGGATTTGTTTTGATGGGCTTGTTAAATTTAGTTTGCCCACCGTCACTGTCCCTGGAGGTAAAAGATCAAACCTTCACGGAGCCCCCAAACCCACCAGGAAGGCTCAGAGTCACCAAAATGAGGACTATTTAACTCCCATCATATGAATTTAGCAACTGGAATTTATCAAAAGTTAAATAACATGCTGTTATCACATAGCAGATACATGACTAAGAATTTATTCCCAGTTCTGAATCCGAAGCTTGTGTTTTTTAGTAGGTACCGAATGAAAATTTGGTTGAGTACATGACTACTCCACACTCAATCCTAAGCCCCACCTCCCCCTTCTCCACTTCCTATTCCTTCTAGAACACACTGCTTCACAAAAATTGCCAACCAAGGTCACCATACATCTTAAAGAGCCACTTTTTTTTAGGAAGAAGTTTCATCTCTGTTACTAATAACACTTTTATCTCTAGGGCACTGAGGTCATCCCTGACCTCTGTGCTTTGGGATCAAACACAGTAGGAAAAACCAGACACATTTAACCCTGAGCATTTCATTTCCTTAACTCTACCGGGAAGCTTATCAAGAAGGAAGCTTTCATGCCCTTTTCAGCAGGTAAGGCATCTTACTTGAGAAAGGTGATTTGAAAAATCTGGAGAGATTTGTCTTTGTCTTAGGCCAGTGCTAAGGTTTTATATCTTTCCATGTGGCACTAAACTTCAGAAATATGGAAGAGTCCTCCCCCGGCTTTCAATTGGCTGTAGGACATTAAGCATTGGAAGTACATTTTCTTAGGGAATCCTTGAAGATTCCTTGTGGGTGAGGCTAGGGCGGAGCCTCAGGAATTTGAAGAGAAAGTCAAGCAGGGCAACGATGGGCAAACCCACTTCATTCCAACCAGAGAAGCTTTGTTTTAATTGTGTAAATACCAGTGTTTCTCCTAGAATTTCTTGAAGAAAGCAAAGTGGGGAAAAGAAAAGAGCTTTACATTAAATTTGAAATCCATGAACTAAATGAGTTTACTCTATAATTGTCTGGATTTCTAAGAACCTGAAATGAGTTCTCCATTTCCAGAAAAGAGTCTTAGCAAAACTTCACCATAAGCAGTTTGTCATCTTTGCACTTGTACAAACAATGGCTTAGCATCACTCCAGATTCCGATTCAGTGATGGGTAAACAGCAGTCACCCAAAAAATAGACTTTCTTTACCTACTGATAACTAAGGGATGCAGAGAGATACAAAGCACAATCCATTCTCCTAGTTTATACACACATACACATGCAGGCACAGGATAATATACAAGAAAATGTTGCACGTATTCATGACTCCTGCTTTAAAATGAAAAACATAATATCACATCTGGAACAAGAGGTAAAGTAAATGAAAAGTAACATACATGTATTCGCAGTGTTTCGAGCTCAATTTCTCTCAACACTTCCTTGCATTATAGTTTGGGGGGAAAAAAAAGCCACAGAAACATAAACAATGATCTCTGGAGGATACGCCAGCTACATCTAACTCCAAACCTTCATTTTACAAGTGAAGAGATACAGACTGATTTCCAGATCCCTTTATCAGCTCTTGGACTTACTACTGTTCATCTTTAAAGAAATTATGTTCTCTATGACACCCTGTGAACAATAATTACTTTGACTTTAGTTCTTGAGCTCTGACTGACACTGTGTTCAGGCCCTCTGTGGTTTCTCACGCACCTGGACCTGGAGCTTCTTTGGACTACAAGGCAGCAGCAGATAGATTTTTGCAGGGTGGCCCCATCCTTAAAGTATTTTGCCCAGCTTACCTCAGGAATTCTAAACATCTCTAGATATATATATATATTTTTTTCTACTTTAGGAAATCTAGGAGTAGTAATACTATTTTTTTATCATACACAAACAGAAATATTACTAAAATATAATCCCTAGTGTCACAATAAGAAAAACTATTATAAAATCAATTTTATGCCTGAACTGTGAGAGCTAAATCTCCCCAAACCCTCATGTTTCTCTAGTTGTGTTTGAAGGCACTCTTTTCCCCAGTTCTATCCTTATCACTTATTACTTACTGCATTAAGGTAGAGATTTTACTTTCTCTTATATAGGGATTAACAGAAACAGCTTTGATTCGAAATCAGGAAATCTGAGTTTGAATTCCAACCCTTTCAGTCTCCTGTTTGTATGACTTTATGACTACATGTTGGCAGTGGCATACTTAGTGAATGTGACACCAGTAGCAGATAATTTTTAACACCAATATGAGAAAATAGTATTCAATAATAATCATAAACTAAAACAATAACTTTGATCCTTCTGTGAGTCTGATATAGTAATTATGTACGTAAACTACTGTCAAGTAACTAATAAACTTTAATAAAACTGAACTGTCTGCAAAAGAAACAGAACTACTAAATTATACAATTCATGGGTTATTTTATTTTCTTGATTCATTCTTTAGTTTTAAAATGATGAATAATAAATTTCATGTTAATTATCCAAATCCAATCAAACTATTCATGTGTGAACTAAATTTGCACTTATTGAACAAAAAATATTACATTTCGCTGTTTCCCTATTTAAAATTTTATACATGTCACATATAATGTCAGAATTGAACTAACTCTAGTTCTTTTTCTAAATCACTACAACCACTGGGTTACAGTTTATATTGAATCTACTCTTTTTTTTTTAAAAGGGTTTTTTTTTAAATTAATTAATTACTTTGGTTGTGCTGGGTCTTAGTTGCAGCAGGTGGGCTCCTTAGTTGTGGCATGCAAACTCTTAGTTGCGCCATGCGTGTAGGATCTAGTTCCCTGACCAGGGATTGAACCGAGGCCCCCTGCACTGGGAGCATGGCACCTTAACCACTGTGCCACCAAGGAAGTCCCTGAATCTACTCTTAAAATGCAGGAATATATAGGGGTCGGAGACACAAAGTGCATTCCAAGTGAGTAAGAAAGATTCTGAACTCTTAGGAATTTACTCTCTAAATGAATGCATGTAACTGATTCTGTGTGTGTGTGTGTGTGTGTGTGAGAGAGAGAGAGAGAGACAGAGACAGAGACAGAGACAGAGACAGAGAGATTGACTTGGGGGGCAACACTGAGAGTTCTTTAAATTATCTTCCACATAGAAAAAAAACTAATAAAGGAAAATGAAAATGTGCTCATTGGAGGCTTACCTCTGTATTATTAAAGTTCAAACAGTAATCACAGGAATTTTTTAGAATTTAGATCAACAATAGATTTTTTTCAGAGACAAGTATTTTATTACTAAGTCCGTGGTGATGATAAAAAGTAGACAGGCTTTTAGTCCAGCATTATCATTTTTTTTAATCTCTGAAGATGTACTGCTTATTTTTCACTCTTGGGGCAAACCCTGCCCATTGCCTAAATATAACCCTGCCACTGAATATAGGTCAGAGAACCTCCTTTCTTCTACTCCCGTATTTTGATTTAATATTATTTCACTTGTAAGTTTGCACATTTTCCCATCCAGTTATGTTGGGATGGAAAGACTGTAAACCCTGAACCTATAACCTCAGAAATCTGGGTCAATATTGAGGCTGGCTTGGGAAGTCCATAGGCTTGCACAGGGTTTCTCTCTGAAACATGGACATCAGTGGTCAGAGAATGCTTACACAAGGTGACTGTGCTCACAAGCCCACCCCTTCAAGCTCTTTTGATTTGGTAAAAATTACCTGGTGCCCCGTATACCTCCTTGTCCCTCTCCCAAGTAAGTTGAATTCCGGTTATTCAATTGTACCGGCTTTTCCATGGACCTAGCCAGGCTTTCAAAATAAGCTCAAAGTCACAAGAGTTTTTAGAAGTAAGACATGTGCCTAAGGATGATCCAACAGGCACACAAATCAGCTTTAACACTCATGGTTCCAAGCCTGGAGCAGGTTGTCCAACAAACCAGCCTTAAGATTAGGCCTGTGCACTAACCAACCTCAGTGATCACTGGGTAATACCTAGGTGAACCCTGACTTTTCTCTCAGTAAGGTAGTCCTAGTCCATTACATAGCATTTTGGGTGCCAACAGTCAGGGCTGAACTATGCCAAAGCATATTTCACCCCATGAAGAAACTACTTGCAGTGCTGCATTCTGGATGTTTTTAAGAAATAATTACAACATGATTTTCTCCAAAAAAGAATTCTGTGGCTGGACCTTCCAGAATTCTGTGACTGGGTCTTCTGGTTTCTAACAGAAAAACAGTCTTAGTAAAAACCACTGGTTTGGGTTTGATATGGTTTCTTGTGTTGTATGCCTTTTGCTCTTAAAAACAAACAAACAAACAAAACTAAAGCTGGTTAGGATAAAAATTAAAATAGACAATAACAATAATAGTAACAATAATAATACTTCTGAGTATTTATTGTATACCAGGCACTATTCTAAGTAGTTTAAACTTACTCCTAGAAAAAAATCCTGAGGCTGATACTATTTACCAGGTGGTAGAACTTGAATCTACAACCTCTGGAGCAACTAGCCTGGGAAGGCAAACCACAGCCTCTGCTGCAATCAGCCCAGAAAGACCAGGACTTACTTGGTCAATGACTGCCAGCTTCCCTATTTCTTTTCTTTTTTTTTTTTTTTTTGCACCCTTCCAACTCAGAACCTACCAGAGAGCCCTAAACCATTATATAAGAAGCCCCTCTTGATAGCCCA